>NC_090331.1:5281702-5581702 GCF_035084215.1 Heptranchias perlo
GGAGATTGGAGAGGTGAGAGAGAGAACAGATGAGAGGAGGGAGAGAGCAGGAGAGAGAAGAGAGAGTGAGGAGGAAGAGGTGGAGAGGGAGAGCAAGAGAAAGAAATAGGAAAGAGAGGTAGGGAGGGAAAGAGGTGGAGGGAGAACAGAAGGGAGGGAGAGAGAACGGTTGGAGACCCTGAGAGAGAGAGAGAATGTTTAGACACCTGGAGGGAGAGAGAGAGAACATTTAGTCAGAGCATAAGAAACCCAAAGAGATGTTAAGAGCAAGAACGAGAAAGATTGGGAGACCCTGAGAAAAAACCTCAGAGAGATAGGAAGGGAGAGAGAAAGAGTGAGAGACACAGAGAGTGAGAGAGAGAGAGAGAGTGAGACACAGAGGGCAGAGAGAGAGTGGGAGACACAGAGAGGGGACAGCGAGAGTGAGAGACACCCACAGAGGGGAAGAGAGTCAGAGAAACACAGAGAGGGGAAGAGAGAGAGAGAGAGACACAGAGAGGGGAAGAGAGAGAGAGACACAGAGAGGGAGAGAGACAGAGAGAGAAAGAGAGATACAGAGAGAGAAAGGGAGAGAGAGGAGAAATGCCAGCCCCTGATCGGTGAGAGTAAAATCAGCCAAGATTCCTATTCCGGATTCCCATTCCGGATTGCCAGCTGCAGATTGCTGCTGTGTGTGTCGGTGATGGTGAGGAAGGGGGAGGCCTCTCACTCACTGTGTAGATTCAGTCATGGAGGACGGGTACCAGCTGGTGCCTGGGGCCTCGTACCCCAGCCGGGGTCAGCACCTTCAGGAGAGGAGGGGGGAGAGGGAGACACGGAAAAGACATCACAAACAATTAAATAGCATCTGGCGAATGTCACGTGACAGGAATAAACTCAGCGCCTTCCTCCTCGGTCCAGGAACGATTCGATTTTAAAATTCTCATCCCAGTGCTCCAATCCCTCCGTGGCCTCGCCCCCTCCCTATCTCTGTAATCTCCTCCAGCCCTACAACCCTCCGAGGTCTCTGCGCTCCTCCAATTCTGGCCTCTTGCGCATCCCCGATTTCCATCGCTCCACCATTGGCGGCCGTGCCTTCAGCTGCCTGGGTCCTAAGCTCTGGAATTCCCTCCCTAAACCTCTCCGCCTCTCTCTCCTCCTTTAAGACGCTCCTTAAAACCTACCTCTTTGTCCAAGCTTTTGGTCACCTGTCCTAATATCTCCTTTATGTGGTTCAGATTTTGTCTGATAATCGCTCCTGTGAAGCGCCTTGGGGACGTTCTACTACGTGAAAGGCGCTGTATAAATGCAAGTGGTTATTGTTGCTGGAAGTTCAGTGATGGAGGTGCGCTGCATGTTGCTCTGTCCCTCGCAGTCTCTATCAGCGACATCGAGACGGTGCGTGAGGGTCACCAGTCCGAGGTTCTGCAGAGTATAGCGGAGGAGTTCACCGCCGATCGCTGCCTCACCGTGGTGTTCCGCGGGAGGCGGGGGAACTTGGACCTCGTGGCCGACTCGGCCCAGGAGGCCGAGCAGTGGATCCAGGGTCTCCGCAAGCTCATCGAGAATGTCAGCAACATGGACCAGAAGGAAAAGCTCGACCAATATCCTTTGTCAATGAATTTCTCCCCCATGGCAGGATGTTAGTGCCAGGGAATGGAATGTTCCCCGTGTTCGACATCCAGCACCAAGAGCACGGGCTCTACCCAACCTGGGAGTGTTTGATGGGACAGTGTAGAGGGAGCTTTACTCTGTATCTAACCCGTGCTGTACCTGCCCTGGGAGTGTTTGATGGGACAGTGTAGAGGGAGCTTTACTCTGTATCTGACCCGTGCTGTACCTGCCCTGGGAGTGTTTGATGGGACAGTGTAGAGGGAGCTTTACTCTGTATCTAACCCGTGCTGTACCTGCCCTGGGAGTGTTTGATGGGACAGTGTAGAGGGAGCTTTACTCTGTATCTAACCCGTGCTGTATCTGCTCTGGGAGTGTTTGATGGGACAGTGCAGAGGGAGCTTTACTCTGTATCTAACCCGTGCTGTACCTGCCCCGGGAGTGTCTGATGGGACAGTGTAGAGGGAGCTTTACTCTGTATCTAACCCGTGCTGTACCTGCCCCGGGAGTGTCTGATGGGACAGTGTAGAGGGAGCTTTACTCTGTATCTAACCTGTGCTGTACCTGCCCCGGGAGTGTCTGATGGGACAGTGTAGAGGGAGCTTTACTCTGTATCTAACCCGTGCTGTACCTGCCCTGGGAGTGTTTGATGGGACAGTGCAGAGGGAGCTTTACTCTGTATCTAACCCGTGCTGTACCTGCCCTGGGAGTGTTTGATGGGACAGTGTAGAGGGAGCTTTACTCTGTATCTAACCCTGTACCTTCCCTGGGAGTGTCTGATGGGACAGTGTAGAGGGAGCTTTATTCAGCGTGCAACATGTCCAAATCTCTTGGGGTTTCTTTCCCTAACTCTCTCTTCATGTGGATCAGTGACTGGTTCCATAAAGCAGATAAGGATAAAGACGGGCGGATGAACTTTAAGGAGGTGCGGGATTTACTGAAGATGATGAATGTCGATATGAATGAGGACCACGCCCTGCGGCTCTTTAAGGTGGGCCCCATCCCCCAAACCCAACTCTTTGTAGGACTGTAGACTCCGGCTCTGACCCCCCCCCCCCCACCCCCACCGTGTGTCGCCAATCAGTCGTGCCCACAATGGGCTGTTAATGAGCTGACTGGGAAACCAGTCATCAAAGTCTTGGTGATCTCACTGAAACTTACTCTAGAATGATCTTGGTGTTTAACCTGGTACAGTACAAGATTTAAGCAATGTCCTTACCTCCTCTGTAGTGAACACTCAGCACTTTTAGCGCAGTCCTTAAGGAATGCCGGATTGAACTGACGCCCCGTCTGCCTGTTCTTTGAAGAAGAGCTGGGGAATTCTCCCCTCGGTGTCCTGGGCCAATATTCATCCCTCAACCAACATCACTGAAAAACAGATTATCTGGTCATTTACCACATTGCTGTTTGTGGGATCTTGCTGTGCGCAAATTGGCTGTTGTGTTTCTAACATTACAACGGTGTAGGACCACACCTGGAGTACTGCGTACAGTTCTGGTGCCCTTATTTAAGGAAGGACATACTTGCATTGGAGGCAGTTCAGAGAAGGTTCACCAGGTTGATTTGACTCGAATATTTGACTCGTTTAACTATCAAAATTAGTGTAACTTAGTAATTGTAAGGTTTTAGTAGTAGTAGAAGGTTTACTAGCAGTTGTAAAGCTTATTGGGAGCAGTAGGGCTTATAAATTATAAATTTAATTAAGAAAAATAATAAATCATTGTAGTTGTTGTTAAGCTAACTTAAGAGTTAAGTCATGGCAGGAGATCCCAGACCCGTGTCATGTTCCTCTTGTGAGATGTGGGAATTCAGGGATCCTTCCTGTGTCCCTGGTTCCTTCACCTGCGGGAAGTGTGTCCAGCTGCAGCTATTGTTTGACCGCTTGACGGCTCTGGAGCTGCGGATGGACTCACTTTGGAGCATCCGCGATGCTGAGGAAGTCGTGGATAGCACGTTCAGTGAGTTGGTCACACCACAGATAAAAATTACTGAGGGAGATAGTGAATGGGTGACCAACAGATAGAGTAAGAGGTGCAGGCAGGTAGTGCAGGGGATCCCTGCGGTCATCTCCCTCCAAAACAGGTATACCGTTTTGGATGCTGTTGGGGGAGATGGCTCACCAGGGGAAGGTGACAGCGGCCAGGTTCATGGCACCGTGGCTGGCTCTGCTGCACAGGAGGGCAGGAAAAAGAGTGGTAGAGCTATGGTGATAGGGGACTCGATTGTAAGGGGAATAGACAGGCGTTTCTGCGGACGCAGCCGAGACTCCAGGATGGTATGTTGCCTCCCTGGTGCAAGGGTCAGGGATGTCTCGGAGCGGCTGCAGGACATTCTGGAGGGGGACTTCCATATAGGTAAAAAACGGGATGAGGTCCTACAAGCTGAATTTAGGGAGTTAGGAGTTAAACTAAAAAGTAGGACCTCAAAGGTAGTAATTTCAGGATTGCTACCAGTGCCATGGGCTAGTCAGAGTAGGAATGACAGGATAGCTAGGATGAATACGTGGCTTGAGAGATGGTGCAAGAGGGAGGGATTCAAATTCCTGGGCCATTGGAACCGGTTCTGGGGGAGGTGGGACCAGTACAAATTGGACGGTCTGCATCTGGGCAGGACTGGAACCAATGTCCTAGGGGGAGTGTTTGCTAGTGCTGTTGGGGAGGGTTTAAACTAATGTGACAGGGTGATGGGAACCGATGCAGGAAGTCAGTGGGAAGTAAAGTGGTGACAGAAACAAAAGGCAGTAAGGGAGAGTGTACAAAACATGACCGGACAGATGGTCTGAGAAAGCAGGGCAAAGACCAAGGGAAGTCTAGATTAAACTGCATTTATTTCAATGCAAGAAGTCTGATGGGCAAGGCAGATGAACTCAGGGCATGGATGGGTACATGGGACTGGGATGTTATAGCTATTACTGAAACATGGCTAAGGGAGGGGCAGGACTGGCAGCTCAATGTTCCAGGGTACAGATGCAATAGGAAAGATAGAGCAGGAGGTAAGAGAGGAGGGGGAGTTGCGTTCTTGATTAGGGAGAACATCACGGCAGTAGTGAGAGGGGATATATCCGAGGGTTCGCCCACTGAGTCTATATGGGTAGAACTGAAAAATAAGAAGGGAGAGATCACTTTGATAGGATTGTACTACAGACCCCCAAATAGTCAACGGGAAATTGAGGAGCAAATATGTAAGGAGATTACAGATATTTCACATCAGTATTTACGGTTGAGAAAGGCATGGATGTTAGGGAACTTGGGGAAATAAATATTGATGTCTTGAGGAGTGTACATATTACAGAGAGGGAGGTGCTGGAAGTCTTAACGCGCATCAAGGTAGATAAATCTCTGGGACCTGATGAAATGTATCCCAGGACGTTATGGGAGGTTAGGGAGGAAATTGCGGGTCCCCTAGCAGAGATATTTGAATCATCGACAGCTACAGGTGAGGTGCCTGAAGATTGGAGGGTAGCAAATGTTGTGCCTTTGTTTAAGAAGGGCGGCAGGGAAAAGCCTGGGAACTACAGACCGGTGAGCCTGACATCTGTAGAGGGTATTCTGAGAGACAGGATCTACAGGCATTTGGAGAGGCAGGGACTGATTAGGAACAGTCAGCATGGTTTTGTGAGAGGAAAATCATGTCTCACGAATTTGATTGAGTTTTTTGAAGGGGTAACCAAGAAGATAGATGAGGGCTGTGCAGTAGATGTGGTCTACATGGACTTTAGCAAAGCCTTTGACAAGGTACCGCATGGTAGGTTGTTACATAAGGTTAAATCTCACGGGATCCAAGGTGAGGTAGCCAATTGGATACAAAATTGGATTGACGACAGAAGACAGAGGGTGGTTGTAGAGGGTTGTTTTTCAAACTGGAGGCCTGTGACCAGCGGTGTGCCTCAGGGATCGGTGCTGGGTCCGCTGTTATTTGTTATTTATATTAATGATTTGGATGAGAATTTAGGAGGCATGGTTAGTAAGTTTGCAGATGACTCCAAGCTTGGTGGCATTGTGGACAGTGAAGAAGGTTATCTAGGATTGCAACGGGATCTTGATAAATTGGGCCAGTGGGCCGATGAATGGCAGATGGAGTTTAATTTAGACAAATGTGAGGTGATGCATTTTGGTAGATCGAATCGGGCCAGGACCTACTCCGTTAATGGTAGGGCGTTGGGGAGAGTTATAGAACAAAGAGATCTAGGAGTACAGGTTCATAGCTCCTTGAAAGTGGAGTCACAGGTGGATAGGGTGGTGAAGAAGGCATTCAGGCATGCTTGGTTTCATTGGTCAGAACATTGAATACAGGAGTTGGGATGTCTTGTTGAAGTTGTACAAGACATTAGTGAGGCCACACTTGGAATACTGTGTACAGTTCTGGTCACCCTATTATCGAAAGGATATTATTAAACTAGAAAGAGTGCAGAAAAGATTTACTAGGATGCTACCGGGACTTGATGGTTTGACTTATAGGGAGAGGTTGGATCGACTGAGACTTTTTTCCCTGGAGAGTAGGAGGTTTCGGGGTGATCTTATAGAAGTCTATAAAATAATGAGGGGCATAGATAAGGTAGATAGTCAAAATCTTTTCCCAAAGGTAGGGGAGTCTATAACGAGGGGACATAGATTTAAGGTGAGAGGGGAGAGATACAAAAGGGTCCAGAGGGGCAATTTTTTCACTCAAAGGGTGGTGAGTGTCTGGAACGAGCTGCCAGAGGCAGTAGTAGAGGCGGGTACAATTTTGTCTTTTAAAAAGCATTTGGACAGTTACATGGGTAAGATGGGTATAGAGGGATATGGGCCAAGTGCAGGCAACTGGGACTAGCTTAGTGGTATAAACTGGGCGACATGGACATGTTGGGCCGAAGGGCCTGTTTCCATGTTGTAAACTTCTATGATTCCGGGTATGGAAGGGTTGTCTTATGAGGAAAGATTGAACAGGTTGGGTCTATACTCATTGGAGTTTAGAAGAATGAGAGGAGATCTTATTGAAACATACAAGATTCTGAGGGGACTCGATAGGGTAGATGCTGAGAGGATGTTACCCCTCAGGGGGAATCCAGAACTAGGGGGCATAGTCTCAGAATAAGGGGTCGCCCATTTAAGGCGGAAATTAGGAGGAATTTCTTCTCCCAGAGGGTCGTGAATCTTTGGAATTCTATACTCCAAAAAGTTGTGGAGGCTGAGTCATTGAATACATTCAAGGCTGAGTTAGACAAATTTTTGATCAGCAAGGGAGTCAAAGGATATGGGGAAAAGGCGGGAAAGTGGAGTTGAGGTAAAAATCAGATCAGCCGTGATCTCATTAAATGGCAGAGCAGGCTCGAGGGGCCGAATGGCCTACTCCTGCTCCTATCTCTTATGGTCTTATGGTTTTAACAGTGACTAGACTTCAAAAGTACTTAATTGGCTGTAAAGCGCTTTGGGATGTCCTGAGGTCGTGAAAGGCGTTATATAATTGGGAGTGCGACCGCTCAGTTCTGCTTCTGAGTGTGGGGGTCACTCTTGTGACCTCTGAACCTCCTCATCTCCCTGGGCCTCACATGAGCTCTGGCCCTGAGGGAGAATAACCTGACTGGCTGGTCCCTTCTGATGGGATGGACAGGCTGGGTCCTGTTGACTGCGATCTCTGATAGGACGGACAGGCTGGATCCTGTTCACTTCCCCTTCTGATGGGCCTGATCTAACTGTTGATTCTGTGCCCCTCTGCCTTGCAGATGGCCGACAAGTCCCAGTCGGGAACGCTCGAGGGCGACGAGTTTGTTTTGTTTTATAAGTCACTGACGCAGCGCGATGACATTCACCGACACTTTAACGAGTTCTCAAAGGACAGGAAGAAGCTGACCCTGCTGGAGTTCGTGGATTTTCTGAAATACGAGCAACTCGAACAAGCAGAGAATGTCGAGGAGTTTGCCATGGAGCTCATCGCCAGGCACGAGCCGTCGGAGACAGGTATCACAGTCAGAGAGACTAATGTCCCGTTCAGAGACGGGTATCACAGTTATAGGGTCTAATGTCCCGTCAGAGACGGGTATCACAGTTATAGGGTCTAATGTCCCGTCAGAGATGGGTATCACAGTTATAGGGTCTAATGTCCCGTCAGAGACGGGTATCACAGTTATAGGGTCTAATGTCCCGTCAGAGACGGGTATCACAGTTATAGGGTCTAATGTCCCGTCAGAGATGGGTATCACAGTTATAGGGTCTAATGTCCTGTCAGAGACGGGTATCACAGTTATAGGGTCTAATGTCCCGTCAGAGACGGGTATCACAGTTATAGGGTCTAATGTCCCGTCAGAGATGGGTATCACAGTTATAGGGTCGAATGTCCCGTCAGAGACGGGTATCACAGTTATAGGGTCTAATGTCCTGTCAGAGATGGGTATCACAGTTATAGGGTCTAATGTCCCGTCAGAGATGGGTATCACAGTTATAGGGTCTAATGTCCCGTCAGAGACTTGAGCATGTAATCCAGGCTGACACTTCGGTGCAGTGCTGAGGGAGCGCTGCACGCTCGAGTCCCAGGAGCGGGTGAGGTGAGCCGCTGTTGATTTAGGAATGGCGTTCAGTGTTTGTTGCACTTTTGTTTTTTTAATTTATGTTTGCTCTTTACCTTTGACGTGTTTGCAGCCAGGAAACTCCATGCCATGACTTTAGACGGGTTCCTCATGTACCTTTGCTCACCGGAAGGCTCCATCTTTAATCCCGAACACGAGCGTCTGTACCAGGACATGTCTCAGCCCCTCTGCCATTACTTCATCTCCTCGTCCCACAACACGTACCTGATTGAGGACCAGCTCCGGGGGCACAGCAGTGTCGAGGGCTACATCAGGTATTGGCATGGCTTACTCTACTCATTGGATGTTACAAAGTTGCCCGTATCCGAACTCGCACCAAGTCCCGTTCCCCCATCACCCCCTGTGCTTGCTGACCTACATTGCCTCCAGGTCCGGCAACGCCTCGATTTTAAAATTCTCATCCTCATGTTCCAATCCCTCCATGGCCTTGCCCCTCTCTATCTCTGTAACCTCCTCCAGCCCTACAACCCTCCGAGATCTCTGCGCTCCTCCAATTCTGGCCTCTCGCACATCCCCCATTTCCTTCACCCCACCATTGGCGGCCGTGCCTTCAGCCGTCTAGGCCCCAAATTCTGGAGTTCCCTCCCTAAACCTCTCCGACTCTCTCCCTCTCTTCCCCCTCTTTAAGACCCTCCTTAAAACCTAACTCTTTGACCAAGCTTTTGGTCACCTGTCCGAATATCTCCTTATGTGGCTTGGTGTCAAATTTTTCTGATTACTCTCCTGTGAAGCGCCTTGGGACGTTTTACTACGTTAAAGGCGTTTTATTATAGTATCATGGTAGGTACAGCACAGGAGGAGGCTATTTGGCCCATCGTGCATGTGCCGACTCTTTGAAAGAGCTATCCAATTGGTCTTATTTCCCTGCTCTTTCCCTATAACCCTTCAATTTTTTCCCCTTCAAGTCTTTGTCCAATTCCCTTTTGAAAGTTACTATTGAATCTGCTTCCACCGCCCTTTCAGGCAGCGCATTCCAGATCATCTCCCCTCTGGTTCTTTTGCCGATCACCTTAAATCTGTGACCTCTGGTTACCAACCCTTCTGCCACTGGAAACAGTTTCTCCTTATTTACTCTATCAAAACCTTCATAATTTTGAACACATTTATTAAATCTCCCCTTAATCTTCTCTACTCTAAGTAGAACAATCCCAGCTTCTCCAGTCTCTCCACATAATTGAAGTCCCTCATCCCTGGTGCCATTCTAGTAAATCTCCTCTGCACCCTCTCTAAGGCCTTCACATCCTTCCTAAAGTGCGGTGCCCAGGGGTGAACACAATTCTCCAGCTGAGGCCTAACCAGTGTTTTATAAAGGTTTAGCATAACTTCCTTGCTTTTGTACTTTATGTCTCTATTAATAAAGCCCAGGATCCCATTTGCTTTTTTAACAGCCTTCTCAACTTGTCCTCCCACCTTCAAAGATTTGTGTATCTCCAGGTCTCTCTGTTCCTGCATCTCATTTAAAATTGTACATAGAAACATAGAAAATAGGAGCAAGAGTAGGCCATTCGGCCCCTCAGGCCTACTCCGCCATTCAAAATGATCATGGCTGACCGTCTAACTCAGTACCCTGTTCCCGCTTTTTCCCCCTATCCCTTGATCCCTTTAGCATTAGGAAATATATCTATCTCCTTCTTGAATACATCTAATGACTTGGCCTCCACTGCCTTCTGTGGTAGAGAATTCCACAGGTTCACCACCCTCTGAGTGAAGAAATTTCTCCTCATGTCGGTTCTAAATGGCATACCCCGTATCCTGAGACTGTGACCCCTGGTTCTGGACTCCCCAGCCATCGGGAACATCCTCCCTGCATCTTGTCTGTCTAGTCCTGTTAGAATTTTATATGTTTCGATGAGATCACCTCTCATTCTTCTAAAGCCTAGTGAATATAGGCCTAGTCGACCCAATCTCTCCTCATACGTCAGTCCTGCCATCCCAGGAATCAGTCTGGTAAACCTTCGTTGCAATCCCTCCATGGCAAGGACATCCTTCCTCAGATAAGGAGACCAAAACTGCACACAATACTCCAGATGTGGTCTCACCAAGGCCCTGTATAACTGCAGTAAGACATCCCTGCTCCTGTACTCAAACTGCCTGCTGCACCTGAATGCTCGCTTTCAGCGACTGGTGTACAAGGACACCCAGGTCTCGTTGCACCTCCCCTTTTCCCAATCTATCACCATTCAGATAATAATCTGCCTTTCTGTTTTTACACCCAAAGTGGATAACCTCACATTTATCCATGATATACTGCATCTGCCATGTTCTTGCCCACTCACCCAACTTGTCTAAATCACATTGGAGCCTCTTTGCATCCTCCTCACAGCTCACATTACACCCCAGCTTTGTGTCATCTGCAAACTTGGAAATGTTACATTTAGTTCCCTCATCCAAATCATTGATATATATTGTGACTAGCTGGGGCCCAAGCACTGATCCCTGCGGTACCCCCCTAGTCACTGCCTGTCACCCGGAAAAAGACCCGTTTATTCCTACTCTCTGTTTCCTGTCTGTCAACCAATTCTCAATCCATGCCAGTATATTCCCCCCAATCCCATGTGCTTTAATTTTGCACACTGACCTCTTGTGTGAGACCTTATCAAAAGCCTTCTGAAAATCCAAATACACCACATCCACTGGTTCTCCCCTATCTATTCTACCAGTTACATCCTCAAAAAACTCCAGTAGATTTGTTAAGCATGATTTCCCTTTCATAAACCCATGCTGACTTTGTCCAACCCCTCAATGCCTTCGAAGTGTTCTGTTATCACATCTTTTATAATAGACTCTAGCATTTTCCCCACTACTGATGTCAGGCTAACTGGTCTGTAATTCCCTGTTTTTTCTCTCCCTCCTTTTTTAAATAGTGGGGTTACATTTGCCACCCTCCAATCTGTAGGAACTGTTCCAGAGTCTATAGAATTTTGGAAGATGATCACCATCCAGGGCCACTTCCTTTAGTACTCTGGGATGTAGATTATCAGGCCCTGGGGATTTGTCAGCCTTTACCCCCTTTAATTTCCCTAGCACTATTTTTTTACTAATACTGGTTTCCTTCAGTTCCTCCCTCTCACTAGATCCTTGGTTCCCTAACATTTCCGGAAGGTTATTTGTGTCCTCCTTTGTGAAGACAGAACCAAAGTATGTGTTTAATTGTTCTGCCATTTCTTTGTTCCCCATTATAATTTCCCCCATTTCTGACTGTAAGGGACCTACATTTGTCTTCACTAATCTTTTTCTCTTGACATATTTATAGAAGCTTTTACAGTCAGTTTTTATGTTCCCTGCTGGTTTACTCTCATACTCTATTGTTCCCCTCTTAATCAATCTCTTTGTTCTCCTTTGCTGAATTCTGAACTGCTCCCAATCCTCAGGCTTGCCGCTTTTTCTGGCAATTTTATATGTCTGCTCTTTGGATCTAATAATATCCCTAATTTCTTTTGTAAGTCACGGTTGAACCACCTTTCCTGTTTTATTTTTGCGCCAGACAGGAATGAATAATTGTTGTAATTCCTGCACACGTTCTTTAAATATTAGCCATTGCCTATCCACCGTCATCCCTTTTAGTAAATTTCCCCAATCTATCATGGCCAACTCACATCTCATACTTTCGTAATTTCCTTTATTTAGATGCAGGACCTTAGTTTCGATTCAACTACTTCACTCTCCATCTTAATGAGGAATTCCATCATGTTATGGTCGCTCTTCCCTAAGGGACCCCACACAACAAGATTGAAAATTAATCCTTTCTCATTGCACAATACCCAGTCTAGGATCGCCTGTTCTCTAGTTGGTTCCTCAATGTATTGGTCTAGAAAACCATCACATACCCACTCCAGGAATTCCTCCCCCACAGTATTATTGCTAATTTGGTTTGACCAATTCATATGTAGGTTGAAGTCACCCATGATTATAGTTGTACCCTTCTTGCATGCGTCTCTAATTTCCTGTTTAATGCCCTCCCCTGTATCTCCACTACTGTTTGGGGGCCTATAGGCAACCCCCACCAACGTTTTCTGCTCCTTGGTGCTCCTTAGCTCCACCCATACAGATTCCACATGGTGATTTTCCGAGCCAATATCCTTCCTCACTATTGCATTGATTTCATCCTTTACTAACAACGCTACCCCACCTTCTTTCCCTTTTTGCCTGTCCTTCCTAAATATTGAATACCCCAGGGTGTTCAGTTCCCATCCTTGGTCACCCTGCAGCCATGTCTCCGTAATCGCAACTATATCATAACCGTTAATATCTATCTGCGCTGTTAATTCATCTACCTTATTGCGAATGCTCCGCGCATTAAGACACAATGCCTCTAGACTTGTCTTTTTAAGATTACTAGTCATCTTAGTTTTATTTTGCACTATGGCCCTATTTGTTTTTTGCCCTTGTTTTCTCTGCCTTCCACTATTGCTTCTTCCCTTTCTGTCTTTTGTTTCTATCCTTGTTTCCCCCTCCTCTGTCTCCCTGCTCAGGTTCCCATCCCCCTGCTATTCTAGTTTAAACCTTCCCCAACAGCACTAGCAAACACCCCCACGAGGACATCGGTCCCGGTCTTGCTCGGGTGTAACCCGTCCCGCTTGTACAGGTCCCACCTTCCCCAGAACCGGTCCCAATGTCCCAGGAATCTAAATCCCTCCTTCCTACACCATCTCTGCAGCCATGCATTCATCTGGTCTATTCTCCTGTTCCTATACTCACTAGCACGTGGCACTGGTAGTAATCCTGAGATCACTACCTTTGAGGTCCTGCTTTTTAATTTATCTCCTAACTCCTTAAATTCACCTTGCAGGACCTCATCCCTTTTTTTACCTATGTCGTTGGTACTGATATGGACCACGACTACTGGCTGTTCACCCTCCCCCTCCAGAATGTCCTGCAGCCGCTCCATTTACTTTATATTGCCTCTCCTTATTCTTCCTACCAAAATGCATCACTTCACACTTCTCTGCATTAAATTTTATCTGCCATGTGTCTGCCCATTTCACCAGTCTGTCTATGTCCTCCTGAAGTCTGTTACTATCCTCCACATTGTTTACTACATTTCTGAGTTTTATGTCATCTGCAAACTTTGAAATTATACCCTCTATACCCAAGTCCAGGTCATTAATATATATCAAAAAGAGCTTCGTTCCTGATACTGACCCCTGGGGAACACCACTGTATACTTCCCTCCAGTCTGAAAAACAACCGTTCACCACTACTCTCTGCTTTCTGTCCCCGAGCCAATTTTGTATCCACGCTGTCACTGTCCCTTTAATCCCATGGGCTTTAATTTTGCAAACAAGTCTATTATGTGGTACTTTATCAAATGCCTTTTGAAAGTCCATTAATACAACATCAACCGTACTACCCTCATCAACCCTCCCCATTACTACATCAAAGAACTCAATCAATTTATTCAAACACGATTTACCTTTAATAAATCCGTGCTGACTTTTATTTATTAACCCATTCTTTTCCAAGTGCCAATTAATTTTGTCCTGGATAATTGTCTCTAAACATTTCCTAAAGGGATGTCAAGGTCTTAGAGATGGAGCAGAGGAGATTTACTAAAATGGTGCCAGGGATGAGGGACTTCAGTTATGTGGAGAGACTGGAGAAGCTGGGGCTGTTCTCCTTAGAGCAGAGAAGGTCATGGGAGATTTGATAGAGGTGTTCAAAATCATGAAGGTTTGTAATTGCCGGGTTTATCCCTCTCCCCTTTTTTGAACAGGGGTGTAATATTTGCAATCCTCCAGCACCGTCCCCGTATCGAAGGAGGATTGGAAGATTGTGGCCAGAGCCTCTGCAATTTCCACCCTTACTTCCCTCAGTAACCTGGGATGCATCCCATCCGGACCGGGTGATGTTTCTACTTTGAGTTCTGCCAATCTTTTAAGTACCTCCTCTTTATCTATTTTGATCCTATCCAATATCGCTCCTACCTCCTCCTTTACTGCTCCAATGGCAGCATCCTTTTCTCTAGTGAAGACCGATGTGAAGTATTCATTTATTGCCTCAGACATACCCTCTGCCTCCACAAGGAGATCTCCTTTTTTGTCCCTAATCGGCCCCACCCTGCCTTTGACTGCCCGTTTACTGTTTATATGTTTATAAAAGACTTCTGGGTTCCCTTCTATATTAGCTGCTAATTTGCCCCTCTTATTCCCTTTTTTAGATTCTCCTCTGTACTTTCTAAATTCAGTCTGGTTCTCTACTGTATTATGAACCTGACACTTGTCATAAGCCTCCTCTTTCTGTTTCATTTTAATCTCTATATCTTTAGTCATCCAGTGAACTCTAGCTTCGGATGCCCTTCCTTTCCCCCTCGTGGGATTGTGTCTACTCTGCACCAGAACCATCTCCTCCTTGAAGGCCTCCCATTGTTCAATTACTGTTTTGCCTAACAATTTTTGATTCCAATCCACCTGGGCAAGATCCCTTTTTAATACACTGAAATTTGCCCTCCTCCAGTTAAGTATTTTCACATTTGATTGTTCCTTGGCCTTTTCCACAACTATTCTAAACCTAATGATATTATGATCACTGTTCCCCAAATGCTCCCCCACTGAAATGTGCTCCACTTACCCCACTTCATTCCCCTGAACTAGATCCAGCACTGTTTACTTCCTCGTTGGGCTGGAAACACACTGATTGAGAAAGTTCTCTTGTACACATTTCAGGAATTCCTCCCCCTCTTTGTCCTTTACACTGTTACTATCCCAGTCTATATTGGGATAATTGAAGTCCCCCATTATCACTACCCTATAGTTCTTGCATCTTCCTGTAATTTGCCTGCAAATGTTCTCCTCTATCTCCTTCCCACTATTTGGTGGCCTATAGTGTACACCCAGTAGTGTAATAGCTCCTCTATTGTTCCTTAATTCTAACCAGATATATTCTGACTATGACCCCTCAACTGAAGGGACTGAGTGTAATGTATCCAAGTTTGCTGACAATACAAACCTAGGTAAGCTGTGAGGAGGACACAAAGAGTTTGCAAAGGGATATATGCAGGTTAATTGAGTGGGCAAGAAGGTGGCAGATGGAATATATTGTGGGGAAATGTGAGGTTATTCACTTTGGTAGGAAGAGTAGAAAAATGGAATATTTTTTAAATGGTGAGAAACTATTAAATGTTGGTGTTCAGAGAGATTTGGGTGTCCTCGTACAAGAAACACAGAAAGTTAAGATGCAGGTACAGCAGGCAATTAGGAAGGCAAATGGTATGTTGACCTTTATTGCAAGGGGGTTGGAGTACAAGAGTAAGGAGGTCTTGCTGCAATTGTACAGGGCTTTGGCGAGACCACAGCTGGAGTACTGTGTACAGTTTCCAAATGAAGGATATACTTGCCTTAGAGGGGGTGCAACGAAGGTTCATTAGATTGATTCCTGGGATGAGAGGGTTGTCCTATGAAGAGAGGTTGAGTAGAATGGGCCTATACTCTCTGGAGTTTAGAAGAATGAGAGGTGATCTCATTGAAACATATAAGATTCTAAGAGGACTTGACAGGGTAGATGCCGAGAGGCTGTTTCCCCTGGCTGGAGAGTCTAGAACCAGGGGGCATAGTCTCAGGATAAGGGGTCGGTCATTTAGAACTGAGATGAGGAGGAATTTCTTCACTGAGGGCTATGAATTTTTGGAATTCTCTACCCCAGAGGGCTGTGGATGCTCAGTCGTTGAGTATATTCAAGACTGAGATCGATAGATTCTTGGACTCTAAGGGAATCAAGGGATATGGGGATCGGGCGGGAAAGTGGAGTTGAGGTCGAAGATCAGCCATGATCTTATTAAATGGCGGAGCAGGATCGAGGGGTCCTATGGCCTACTCCTGCTCCTATTTCTTATGTTCTTATAACTACACCATCCTTTTCCAACCAAAGTCTCAAATGATCTTCTCCGTGACTGTGTTGCAATATCCCTCTCCTCGACCTTCCTCCAGTCTTTGACAGAGTGGATCACAGCTCCCATCCATTGCCCAGCGCCTCTTCCCTTGTTTGGCCTGATTGTAGCCCGAACATCTCCAGCAAAGACTTCTCTTCCCACCCCCCCCACCGCACCGTCATCTCCGGAGTCCCCCAAAGATCTGTCCTCGGCCCCCTCCTCTTCCTTATCTGCATGCTACACCTTAGCGGCATCATCCGCAGACATGGAGTCAGGTTCCACGTGTACGCTGACGACACCCAGCTGTTCCTCTCCACCGCCTCCCTCGACCCCTCCACTGCCTCTGTGTTGTCAGACTGCAGGTCCAGTATACAATCTTGGACGAGCCACGGTTTCCTCCACTTACAAATTGGGAAGACTGAAGCCATTGTCTTCAGTCCCTGCCTTGTCACCAACTCCATCCCTCTCCCTGACCACTGTTTGAGGCTGAACCAGACTGCTCGCAACCGTGGAGTCCTCTTTGACCCTGAGATGAGTTTCAGACCCCATATCCTCTCCATCACCAAGACCGCCTACTTCCACCTCCGTAACATCGCCCGTCTCCGCCCCTGACTCAGCTCATCTGCTGCTGAAACCCTCATCCATGCCTTTGTTACCTCTAGACTCGACTATTTCAATGCTCTCCTGGCCGGCCCCTCATCTTCCACCCTCCATAAACTTGAGCTCATCCAAAACTCTGCTGCCCGTATCCTAACTCGCACCAAGTCCCGTTCACCCATCACCCCCTGTGCTTGCTGACTTACATTGGCTCCCATCCCATAATGCCATAAATTTAAAATTCTCATCCATGAGTTTAAATCCCTTCATGGCCTCGCTCCTCACTATCTGTGTAACCTCCTCCAACTCTACAACCCCACCTCCCAGAAACCTCCAATCCTCTGACTCTGGCCTCTTGCCCATCCCCCATTCCCTTCACCCCACCATTCAGCTGCCCAGGCCCCACACTCTGGAATTCCCTCCCTAAACCTCTCCACCTCTCTCCTACTTTAAGACATTCCATAAAACCCGCCTCTTTGACCAAGTTTTTGGCCCCCCTTGCTGATCTCTCCTTCTATTTTATCAGTCCTCTTCTGAACTGTCTTCTCTTGTTCATTCGAGGCTTCGGATATCCCTTCCTGCATCTCCCTGCACCTTCCTGCACCTCCCTGCACCTCCCTGCATCTTCCTGCACCTTCCTGCATCTTCCTGCATCTCCCTGCACCTCCCTGCATCTCCCTGCATCTTCCTGCATCTTCCTGCACCTCCCTGCATCTTCCTGCATCTTCCTGCACCTCCCTGCATCTTCCTGCATCTTCCTGCACCTCCCTGCATCTTCCTGCATCTTCCTGCATCCACATTGTTAAAGTCAAGACTCATCGCACCGTCTCTTAACAAATCATTCTTTCCCAGAGCTTCAGAACTGTGGGACTCCTCCCCTCCCACAATCTCCCCTCAAACTGTGGGACTCCTCCCCTCCCACAATCTCCCCTCAAACTGTGGGACTCCTCCCCTCCCACAATCTCCCCTCAAACTGTGGGACTCCTCCCCTCCCTCAGTCTCCCCTCAAACTGTGGGACTCCTCCCCTCCCTCAGTCTCCCCTCAAACTGTGGGACTCCTCCCCTCCCTCAGTCTCCCCTCAAACTATGGGACTCCTCCCCTCCCTCAGTCTCCCCTCAAACTGTGGGACTCCTCCACTCCCTCAGTCTCCCCTCAAACTGTGGGACTCCTCCCCTCCCTCAGTCTCCCCTCAAACTGTGGGACTCCTCCCCTCCCTCAGTCTCCCCTCAAACTGTGGGACTCCTCCCCTCCCTCAGTCTCCCCTCAAACTGTGGGACTCCTCCCCTCCCTCAGTCTCCCCTCAAACTGTGGGACTCCTCCCCTCCCTCAGTCTCCTCACAAACTGTGGGACTCCTCCCCTCCCTCAGTCTCCCCTCAAACTGTGGGACTCCTCCCCTCCCTCAGTCTCCTCACAAACTGTGGGACTCCTCCCCTCCCTCTGTTTTCCCTTTCCTCCTATGATCCATAGGCTTTTAAACCCCTCATCTGAAGTCACTACTGACTGAATTACCTTGTCTTACATTGAATTACATCGAATCTACAGCACAGAAACAGGCCATTCGGCCCAACTGGTCTATGCCGGCGTTTATGCCCCACACGAGCCTCCTCCCTCCCTACTTCATCTCACCCTATCAGCATATCCTTCTATTCATAGAAACATAGAAACATAGAAAATAGGAGCAAGAGTAGGCCATTCGGCCCTTCGGGCCTGCTCCGCCATTCAAAATGATCATGGCTGATCGTCTAACTCAGTACCCTGTTCCCGCTTTTTCCCCATATCCCTTGATCCCTTTAGCATTAAGCACTAATCTCCCTCATGTGTTTATCCAGCTTCTCCTTAAATCCATCCACACTATTCTCCTCAACTACTCCTTGTGGGAGCGAGTTCCACATTCTCACCACTCTCTGGGTAAAGACGTTTCTCCTGAATTCCCGATTGGATTTATTATCTTATATTTATGACCTCTAGTTTTGGTCTCCCCCGCAAGTGGAAACATCTTCTCTACCTCTACCCTCTCAAAACCCTTTCATTATCTTAAAGACCTCTATCAGGTCACCCCTCAGCCTTCTGTAATAGTGCCTCTGCTATCTCCTCCCCAACTTCTTCTCACCTACTCTATGCCCTTGGTGGGGTCCTGCCCTTGGTGGGGTCCTGCACTTGATGGGGTCCTGCCCTTGGCGGGGTCCTGCCCTTTCCCCATGTCCCCGGATTGCAGCATTATACCAGGCCTCTGGTCCTCACTCTCGCTTTCCTCCTCAGAGCTCTGAAGAAGGGATGCCGGTGCGTGGAGGTCGACTGCTGGGATGGGCCAAACCTGGAACCGATCGTCTACCACGGGCACACACTGACCTCGAAGATATTCTTCAAAGACGTCATCTCAGTGGTCAACAAATACGCCTTCCGGGTAGGCACCTGGGAGTGAGGCATTGTGGGTAGCCTGGCACGCGTGCAAAGGAGGTCACGAGAGGCCCTGAGCCAAGCGATGAGTTTGGGATTAGTTTTCAATCCTGGGCCCCTGTGACCCCCCCCGCCCAGTGAAGAAACAGGGGAGGTCCAAAGTTTGAGAATGTTCCTCCTGACCGGTTTACATGCTCAGCGGATGGGTGCAGTGCCCTGTGTGTAACTGAGCTAGGGTTTTCTCCCTGGTCTTTGTCCTGTTAGCTGATCTCAACTGGGATAGGAGTGGAAGAGTAAAATTAACCAGTGTCCCTGCTCCTGACTGTTGCCCACTAACTCCTGTTGGAAAACTGTGTGTGTGTGTCTGTCCACTCAGTGTTTGATGGGACAGTGTAGAGGGAGCTTTACTCTGTATCTAACCCTGTACTTGCCCTGGGAGTGTTTGATGGGACAGTGTAGAGGGAGCTTTACTCTGTATCTAACCCTGTACCTGCCCTGGGAGTGTTTGATGGGACAGTGTAGAGGGAGCTTTACTCTGTATCTAACCCTGTACCTGCCCTGGGAGTGTTTGATGGGACAGTGTAGAGGGAGCTTTACTCTGTATCTAACCCGTGCTGTACCTGCCCTGGGAGTGTTTGATGGGACAGTGTAGAGTCAATGGAAATAAAACTCAGGAGTGATGTAAAATTATCAATTCACTATCGCTCACTTTACACTATCGCACAAAGTCGAAATTCACCCCGTTGTTTCCTGTGGTCAGTGATGCAGCAATGAGAGGGCTACAGATTCAAGAGAATCAAACAAAGAATTAATCTGGAGACTGGAAAAAAGATTCTTCACGTAGTGGGTGGTTAGAATGTGGCATTCTTGGCCACTGACACCGTGTTTTAAAAAGGAGAGTTAGATAGTTGCTTGAAAAGGAGGAATATTGAAGGGTTCGGAGAGCGAGCAGGGGAGTGGGGTTAGACCAAGTGGGGATACACCAGCACAGACTTAATGGGCCGAAAGGCCTGTTCCTGTGCTGGAACATTCTATGATTCTGCGATCAGGGGTTTGCCAGACTCAGATTTCTCTTCAATCTGCCTCACGTAGTTGGATTGCTCAATGCCAGAGGTTAGATGGAAGTTTCCAGAAGGCTCTCCAAGTCCCATAGCACAGCAGTCGCAGTAGAATTGATGTGTGGAGTATTTTATTTTAATAGGATTGTACAGCCTACTGTCTAGTGACTTGTATTTAGTACATTGTGATTAGTGATTTTGGTAGGAGGAATAAGGAGGCCACATAATTTGACAGGGGGGAGAGAAGAGAAACAAGGTGCACAGAGGAATGGGAGGGACAAATAGAACTGAAGTAAAGAATAGTTCAGAAATAGGAGGGATCAGACAGGGGGGAAATGCGAGGCAGTCTAAGGTGAGATTGGAGTGCATGTGTGTAAATGCACGGAGTGTGGGAAATAAGGTTGGTGAGCTGCAGGCACAAGTCGCCACATGGGACTATGATATAGAGGCAATAACAGAGACCCGGCTCAAAGAAGGGGAGGATTGGGTATTTAATATTCCTGGCTACAAGGTATTGAGGAAAGATAGGGAAGGAAAGAAAGGAGGAGGGGTGTCAGTATTGATCAAAGAAACTATTATAGCACTGGAAAGGGATGATGTAGTTGAGGGTCAAAAACAGAATCTATTTGTTTAGAATTAAGGAACAATAGAGGAGCTATTACACTACTGGGTGTACACTATAGACCACCAAATAGTGGGAAGGAGATAGAGGAGAACATTTGCAGGCAAATCACAGAAAGATGCAAGAACTATAGAGTAGTGATAATGGGGGACTTCAATTATCCCAATATAGACTGGGATAGTAACAGTGTAAAGGGCAAAGAGGGGGAGGAATTCCTGAAATGTGTACATGAGAACTTTCTCAATCAGTGTGTTTCCAGCCCAACGAGGAAGGAAACAACAGTGGATGTAGTTCAGGGGAATGAAGTGGGGCAGGTGGACCATGTTTCAGTGGGGGAGCATTTGGGGAACAGTGATCATAATATCATTAGGTTTAGAATAGTTATGGAAAAGGACATGGAACAATCAAATGTGAAAATACTAAACTGGAGGAGGGCAAATTTCATTGAGTTAAAAAGGGATCTTGCCCAGGTGGATTAGAATGGTGGCAATTAAAATTGGTGGCAAAACAGTAATTGAACAATGGGAGGCCTTCAAGGTGAAGATGGTTCCGGTACAGAGTGAACACATTCCCACGAGGGGGAAAGGAAGGGCATCCAAAGCTAGAGTTCACTGGATGACTAAAGATATAGAGATTAAAATGAAACAGGAAAGTGAGGCTTATGACAAATGTAAGGTTCATAATACAGTAGAGAACCAGACTAAATACAGAAAGTACAGAGGAGATCTAAAAAGGGAATAAGAGGAGCAAAGAGAGATTATGAGAATAGATTAGCGGCGAAAATAAAAGGGAATCCAAATGTCTTTTAATAAACATATAAAGAGTAAAAGGTTAGTCAAAGTAAGGGTGGGACTGATTAGAGACAAAAAAGGAGATCTTGGGGAGGCAGAGGGCATGTCTGAGGTACTGAGTGAATACTTCACACTGGTCTTCACTAGAATCATAGAAAGTGATGGCATAGAAGGAGGCCATTTGGCCCATTTTGTCCATGCCAGCTGAAAAAGAGCTATCCAGCTTAATCCCACTTTCCAGCACTTGGTCCGTAGCCCTGTAGGTTTCGGCACTTCAGGTGCACATCCAAGTACTTTTTAAATGAGTTGAGGGTTTCTGCCTCTACCACCCTCTCAGGCAGTGAGTTCCAGACCCTCACCACCCTCTGGGTGAAAACATTTCTTCTCAGCTCCCCTCTAATCCTTCTACCAATTACTTTAAATCTATGCCCCCTGGTCACTGACCCCTCTGCTAAGGGAAATAGGTCCTCCCTATCCACTCTATCTAGTCCCTCATAATTTTATACACCTCAATTAAATCACCCCTCAGCCTCCTTTATTCTAAAGAAAACAACCCCAGCCTATCCAATCTTTTCTCATAGCTAAAATTCTCCAGCCCTGGCAACATCCTCGTAAATCTCCTCTGTACCCTCTCTAGTGCATCACATCTTTCCTGTAATGTGGTGACCAGAACTGTACGCAGAACTCAAGCTGTGGCCTAACCAATATTTTATGCGGTTCCAGCATAGCCTCCCTGCTCTTATATTCTATGCCTCGGCTAATAAAGGAAAGTATCCCGTATGCCTTTTTAACCACCTTATCTACCTGTCCTGCTACCTTCAGGGATCTGTGGACATGCACTCCAAGGTCCCTCCCTTCGTCTACACCTCTCAGTATCCTCCCATTTATTGTGTATTCCCTTGCCTTGTTTGCCCTCCCTAAATGCATGACCTCATATTTCTCTGGATTGAATTCCATTTGCCACTTTTCTGCCCACCTGACCAGTCCATTGATTTCTTCCTGCAGTCTACAGCTTTCCTCCTCGATATCAATCACACGGCCAATTTTTGTATTGTCTGCAAACTTCTTGATCAAGTCCCCTACATTCAAGTCCAAATCATTAATATACACCACAAAAAGCAAGGGACCTAGTACTGAGCCTTGCAGGACCCTATTGGAAACAGCCTTCCTGCCACTGAGCCAATTTTGGATGCAACTTGCCACTTTCCCTTGGATCCAAAATTCTTTTTTGACCAGTCTGCCATGTGGGATCTTGCCAAAAGCCTTGCTAAAATCCATGTACACTACATCAAACGCGTTACCCTCATCGACCCTCCTTGTTACCTGCTCAAAAAATTCAATCAAGTAAGTCAGACACGACCTTCCCTTAATAAATCCATGCTGACTGTCCTTGATTAACCCGTGCCTTTCTAAATGACGATTTATGCTGTCCCTCAGAATTGCTTCCAATAATTTGCCCACCACCGAGGTCAGACTGACTGGCCTATAATTACTCGGTCTATCTCTCTCTCCCTTTTTAAATAACAGTACGTTAGCAGTCCTCCAATCCTCCGGCATCACGCCTGTATCCAGGGAGGATTGGAAAATGATGGTCAGAGTCTCCGCTATTTCCTCCCTTGCTTCTCTTAACAGCCTGGGATACATTTCATCTGGGCCTGGCGATTTATCTACTTTCAAAGATGCTAATCCCCTTAATACTTCCTCTCTCACTATGTTTATCCCATCCAATATTTCACACTCCTCCTCCTTAACTACAATCTCTACATCGTCCCCCTCTTTTGTGAAGACAGATGCAAAGTATTCATTAAGAACCATACCCACATCTTCCGCCTCCACACACAGGTTACCTTTTTGGTCTCTAATAGGCCCTACTCTTTCCTTAGTTATCCTCTTGCTTTTTATATATTTATAAAACATCTTTGGGTTTTCCTTAATTTTATTTGCCAGTATTTTTTCACACCCTCTCTTTGCTTTCCTAATTTCCTTTTTAATTTCACCTCTGCACTTTCTATACTCCTCTAGGCTTTCTGCAATATTGAGCTCTTGGTGTCTGACATAAGCTTCCCTTTTTTGCCTTATCTTACCCTGTGTGCTCCTTGTCATCCAGGGGTTCTAGATTTGGCAGTCCCACCCTTTTTCTTTGTGGGAACATGTTTACTCTGAACCCCTTGAATCTCCCCCTTGAATGCCTCCCACTGCTCTGACACTGATTTGCCTTCAATACTTTTTAACCACTTTCTCAACCTGCCCTGCCACCTTCAACGATTTGTGCTCATATACCCCCAGATCTCTCTGTTCCTGTGCCCCTTTTAGAGTTGTGCCCTCTAGTTTATATTGCCTCTCCTCGTTCTTCCTACCGAAATGTATCACTTTATATTTTCTGTGTTAAATTTCATCTGCCACATGTCTGCCTATTCCACCAGCCTGTCTATATCCTCTTGAAGTCTATCACTATCCTCCTCACTGTTCACTACCCTCCCAAATTTTGTGTCATCTGCAAATTTTGAAATTGTGCCCTGTACACCCAAGTCCAAGTCATTAATATATATCAAGAAAAGCAGTGGTCCCAGCACCGACCCCTGGGGAACACCACTGTACACCTCCCTCCAGTCCGAAAAACAATCGTTCACCACTACTCTGTTTCCTGTCGCTTAGTCAATTCTGTATCCATGTTGCTACTGTCCCCTTTATTCCATGGGCTGCAATCTTGATGATAAGCCTACTGTGCGGCACTTTATCAAACGCCTTTTGAAAGTCCATATACACCACATCAACTGCATTGCCCTCATCGACCCTCTCTGTTACCTCATCAAAAAACTCTATCAGGTTAGTTAAACACGATTTGCCTTTAACAAATCCGTGCTGGCTTTCCTAATCAATCCACACTTGTCCAAGTGACTTAATTCTGTCCCGGATTATCGTTTCTAAAAGTTTCCCCACAACTGAGGTTAAACTGACTGGCCTGTAGTTGCTGGGTTTATCCTGGTTTTTTGAACAAGGGTGTAACATTTGCAATTCTCCAGTCCTCTGGCACCACCCCCGTATCTAAGGATGTTTGGAAGATTATGGCCAGTACCTCCGCAATTTCCACCCTTACTTCCCTCAGCACCTAGGATGCATCACATTGGGACCGAGTGACTTATCTACTTTCAGTACAGCTAACCTTTCTAGTATCAATTTTTAGCCCACCCAGTATCTCAACTATATCTTTCTTTACTGAGACTCTGTCAGCATCTTCTTCCTTGGTAAAGACAGATGCAAAGTACTCATTTAGTACCTCGGCCATCTCCTCTGCCTCCATGAGTAGATCTCCTTTATGGTCCCTAATCGGTCCCACCCCTCCTCTTACTACCCGTTTACTGTTTACGTGCCTGTAGAAGACTTTTGGATTCCCTTTTATGTTGGCCGCCAGTCTATTCTCATACTCTCTCTTTGCCCCTCTTATTTCCTTTATCTCTTCCCCTCTGAACTTTCTATATTCTGCCTGGTTCTCACTTGTATTATCAACCTGTCATCTGTCATACGCCCCCTTTTTTCTGCTTCATCTTACTCTCTATCTCTTTTGTCATCCAGGGAGCTCTGGCTTTAGTTGCCCTACCTTTCTCCCTCGTGGGAATGTGCCTAGATTGTACCCGAACCATCTCCCTCTGACTGTTTGGGGGTCTATAATACACTCCCAGAAGTGTGACTGCCCCTTTTTTGTTCTTTAGCTCAACCCATATGGCCTCATTTGATGATCCTTCTAACATATCATCCCCCTCACAGCTGTAATTGTTTCTTTAACCAATATTGCCACCCCCCCGCTCTTTTTTTATCCCCCTCTCTATCGCGTCTGAAAACCCTGTAACCAGGAACGTTGTGCTGCCATTCTTGCCTCTGTTTAAGCCATGTTCTGTAATAGCTAAGATATCGCACTTCCACGTGTCTATTTATGCCCTTAGCTCATCTGCCTTATTCACTATACTCCCTGCCTTACACCATTAAGCTGCCAAACTCCTTCATTGTCTAATTTCTAACCTTTGTTTCCTCTGCCTTCCAAACTCGCTTATTAATTTTCTGCCTTCCATTTCCAGCTCTGCTTCTCTCCCTTCTGAATCTACGCTCAGGTTCCCACCCCCCTGCCAAGCTAGTTTAAACCCTCCCCAACAGCACGAGCAAACCTCCCTGCGAGGATATTGGTCCCGGCCCTGTTGAGGTTGGACAGGTCCCACCTCCCCCAGATCCGGCCCCAATGCCCCAGGAATCTAAATCCCTCCCTCCTGCACCATCTCTCCAGCCAGGCATTCATCTGCTCTATCCTCCTGTTTCTATACTCACTAGCACGTGGCACAGGGAGTAATCTGGAGATTACTGCCTTTGAGGTCCTGCTAATTAATCTCCTTCCTAGCTCCCTAAAATCTGCCTGCAGGACCTCATCCCTCTTTCTACCTCTGTCGTTGGTACCGATATGGACCATGACCTCTGGCTATTCACCCTCCCCTTCCAGAATGTTCTGCAACCTTCAGTAACATCCTTGACCCTGGCACCGGGGAGGCAACAGATCATCCTGGAATCACGTCTGCGGCCGCAGAAATGCCTGTCTGTTCCCCTAACTATAGAATCCCCCTATCACTATCGCTCTCCTGACCTTTCTCCTCCCTCCCTGTACAGCTGAGCCAGAGGACTCCCCAGAGAAACCCTCTCCCTCACCAGGACTGAATACTGGTTGGAGAATGAGATGCCCTCAGGGGACTCCTGCACTACAAGGGTCCTCCTTGTTTGTCTGGCAGTCACCCAGTCCCTCTCCTCTGCTCCACTGCCTCAACTAAAGAAAAGGATGCTGCCATTGGAGCAGTACAGGAGGAGGTAGCAGCGATATTGGATAGGATCAAAATAGATAAAGAGGAGGTACTTAAAAGATTGGCAGAACTCAAAGTAGAAAAGTCACCCGGTCCGAATGGGATGTATCCTAAGTTACTGAGGGAAGTAAGGGTGGAAATTGCGGAGGCTCTGGCCACAATCTTCCAATCCTCCTTAGATACGGGGACGGTGCCGGAGGACTGGAGAATTGCAAGTGTTACACCCCTGTTCAAAAAAGGGGAGAGGGATAAACCCGGCAATTACAGGCCAGTCAGCCTAACGTCTGAGGTCAGGAAACTTTTAGAGACAATAATCTGGGACAAAATTAATTGGCACTTGGAAAAGTCTGGGCTAATAAATGAAAGTCAGCACGGATTTGTTAAAGGAAAATCCTGTTTGATTAACTTGATTGAGTTCTTTGATGAAGTAACGGAGAGGGTTGATGAGGGGAGTGCAGTTGATGTTGTGTATATGGACTTTCAAATGGCATTTGATAAAGTACCACATAATAGACTTGTTAGCAAAATTAAAGCCCATGGGATCAGAGGGACAGTGACAGCGTGGATACAAAATTGGCTGTGGGACAGAAAGCAGAGAGTAGTGGTGAACGGTTGTTTTTCAGACTGGAGGGAAGTATACAGTGGTGTTCCCCAGGGGTCAGTATTAGGACCACTGCTCTTTTTGATATATATTAATGACCTGGACTTGGGTATAGAGGGTATAATTTCAAAGTTTGCAGATGACACAAAACTCAGAAATGTAATAAACAATGTGGAGGACAGTAACAGACTTCAGGAGGACAGAGACAGACTGGTGAAATGGGCAGACACATGGCAGATGAAATTTAACGCAGAGAAGTGTGAAGTGACACATTTTGGTAGGAAGAATGAGGAGAGGCAAAATAAACTAAATGGTACAATTTTAAAGGGGTGCAGGAACAGAGAGACCGGGGGGTGTATGTACACAAACCTTTGGACCTTATCCCTCTTTCTACCTCTGTCGTTGGTACCGAACTAGGGGTCATAAATATAAGATCGTCACTAATAAATCCAATAGGGAATTCAGGAGAAACTTCTTTACCCAGAGAGTGGTGAGAATGTGGAACTCGCTACCACAGGACTAGTTGAGGTGAATAACAGAGATACATTTAAGGGGAAGCTGGATAAACACATGAGGGAGAAAGGAATAGAAGGATATGCTGATAGGATGTGGAGATGCCGGTGATGGACTGGGGTTGACAAATGTAAGGAATCTTACAACACCAGGTTATAGTCCAACAGTTTTATTTGAAAATCACAAGCTTTCGGAGACTTTCGGACTATAACCTGGTGTTGTGATATGCTGATAGGGTGAGATGAAGTAGGGTGGGAGGAGACTCGTGTGGAGCATAAACACCAGCACAGACCAGTTGGGCCGAATGGCCTGTTTCTGCACTGTAAGTTCTATGTAGTTGGAGCTAGAATGGGAGGGGTTGGCGTTGTGAGGAGTGAAAGGGGGTGGAGAGGCTGGGGATTTTCCTTTGTTGCGGTTCCGTTAATGACCTACTGATGACAACAGGTGTCGGAGTACCCGGTGATCCTGTCCATTGAGAATCACTGCAGCGTCGAGCAGCAGACCGTCATGGCACATCACCTGCAAAGCATTCTGGGAGACAAGCTGATGAAAAGGACCATCGATGGAAAGGTCCCAACGAGACTCCCATCTCCAGAGGTAAGAACTGGAGAGTCTAAACCAGACTCCCATCTCCAGAGGTAAGAAATGGAGAGTCTAAACCAGACTCCCATCTCCAGAGGTAAGAAATGGAGAGTCTAAACCAGACTCCCTTCTGCAGAGGTAAGAACTGGAGAGTCTAAACCAGACTCCCATCTCCAGAGGTAAGAAATGGAGAGTCTAAACCAGACTCCCATCTCCAGAGGTAAGAAATGGAGAGTCTAAACCAGACTCCCTTCTGCAGAGGTAAGAAATGGAGTCTAAACCAGACTCCCATCTCCGGAGGTAAGAACCGGAGAGTCTAAACCAGACTCCCATCTCCAGAGGTAAAAACTGGAGAGTCTAAACCAGATTCCCATCTCCAGAGGTAAGAACTGGAGCGTCTAAACCAGATTCCCATCTTCAGAGGTAAGAACTGCAAAGAGGGGCTCACAGAATAGAAGGTACAAGATGGCAGCATGGCCTTCTGTTGCATCTGTTCTGTCAAGTGTCACAGGACACATGACAGCACCCTAGAAGTTTAGAAGCTGCAGTTACTGTGGGTTGATAACAAATTCACTGCAGCTCAGACCTAGATTACAGGTCTCAATCTTCAGCTTGGGAGAGAGGCCTTATTTGTCAGCCTGGGAGGGAGGCCTTAATCTTCAGCCTGGGAGAGAGGCCTTAATCTTCAGCCTGGGATAGCGGCCTCGATTATGGGAACTGCAGTACAGGCCTCACACTTTGATTATAAGAATCAGGTGAGGCAAAGTAAACACTGGTGGTAAATCCCTGGGCTCCAGTCAGTGACGGTAACCCCTTGAGTGTCAAACCTTCCGTTCAGTTCAGAGCGACGGGTGTCAGTCCTGAAACACAAATAGGCACAGGAGGAGGCCATTTAACCCCTAGAACCTGTTACACAGGAACAGGAGGAGGCCATTCAGCCCATCGAGCTGTGTTACATAGGAACAGGAGGAGGCCATTCAGCCCATCGAGCTGTGTTACATAAGAACAGGAGGAGGCCATTTAACCCCTAGAACCTGTTACACAGGAACAGGAGGAGGCCATTCAGCCCATCGAGCTATGTTACATAGGAACAGGAGGAGGCCATTCAGCCCATCGAGCTGTGTTACATAAGAACAGGAGGAGGCCATTCAGCCCCTTGAGCCTGTTACATAGGAACAGGAGGAGGCCATTCAGCCCATCGAGCTGTGTTACATAGGAACAGGAGGAGGCCATTCAGCCCATCGAGCCTGCTGTGCCATTCAATTAGATCATGGTTGATCTGTATCTCAAGTCCATTTACCCACCATTGTTCCAAAACCCTTGATACCCCTTACCCAACAAAAATCTATCAATCTCAGACTTGGAAGCTCCATTTGACCCCCAGAATCCACAGCTTTTTGGGGGAGAGAGTTCCAGATTCCCACTCCCCTTTGTGTGAAGAAGTGCTTCCTGACATCACCCCTGAACGGCCTGGCTCTAATTTTAAGGTTCTGCCCCCTTGTTCTGGACTCCCCCCACCAGAGGAAATAGTTTCTCTCTATCGACCCTATCAAATTCTGTTATCATTTTAAACACCTCGATCAGATCACTCCTCAACCTTCTAAACCCAAGGGAATACAAACCTAGGTTATGTAACCTCTCCTCATAATTTAACCCTGTAAGGCCTGGTATCATTGTGTCACAATACAGGACTGGTTGCTGAGGGCCTGTAGCACGGGGCCTGGTTCTTTCTTCCAGAAACCTCCCAATTGAGCCCCCAGAATTATTTATCATCTTAGAAAAATAGGAATCACGACAGATTAATTTCCCATTGTGCCAATAGCCAGAGCAAACCTCCAATGTGCTGCTGTGTGCGATTTTATAAAGATCCGGCCTGCTCTGAATAATTAAAACACATCAACCTCGGGCTCAAAATTCACACCTGCCAGGACATTGCAGCCGGTTTCAGGAGGAGAGTGAAATTAATAATAAATGATCAGTGAATGGGGAGACCGATTAACCCCCTGAGCACTGGGACATTGTGACCTTTCTGTTGTGAAGGCGACACCTAAAGGGACAGTCCCCACTGGGGGCGAGACCAGTCACCCCCTGAGTGACCAGATCGCACTCTTGACCAGAGACAGAGAAAGAGGAGGCAATGGGAGGAGGGGCAACACTTAAAATATCCAGAGCACTGAGAGATTGGTCACTGTGAGGGGACGAGAGGCGATAGGAGGAAGGGAGAGATATTAGGGCAGGTGACCGAAAGCTCGGTCAAAGAGGTAGGTTTTAAGGAGCGTCTTAAAGGAGGAGAGAGAGGCGGAGAGGTTTAGGGAGGGAATTCCAGAGCTTGGGGCCTAGGCAGCTGAAGGCACGGCCGCCAATGGTGGAGCGATGGAAATCGGGGATGCCCCAAGATGCCAGAATTGGAGGAGCGCAGAGATCTCGGAGGGTTGTAGGGCTGGAGGAGGTTACAGAGGTAGGGAGGGGGCGAGGCCATGGAGGGATTTGAAATCAAGGATGAGAATTTTAAAATCGAGGTGTTCCTGGGCCAATGATGCGTCTTCCTGTTTGGCTCAGTACCACTCTGGGCAGTGCCGTTAAACATTGAGCCACTGGGTGGCGGGAGGGTGGGGGAGGAGCTGATGGGGGGCTCTTCATTTGTGTTAAACTAAACTTCGATGAAACACTGGTTAGGCCCCAGCTGGAGTATTGTGTCCAATTCTGGGCACCGCACTTTAGGAAGGATGTTAAGGCCTTAGAGAGGGTGCAGAGGAGATTTACTAGAATGGTACCAGGGATGAGGGACTTCAGTTACGTGGAGAGACTGGAGAAGCTGGGATTGTTCTCCTTAGAACAGAGAAGGTTAAGGGGAGATTTGATAGAGGTGTTCAAAATTATGAGGGGTTTTGATGGAGTAAATAAGGAGAAACTGTTTCCAGTGGCAGGAGGTTCGGTAACCAGAGGACACAGATTTAAGGTAACGGGCAAAAGAACCAGAGGGGATATGAGGAAACATTTATTTTTTACGCAGCGAGTTGTTATGATCTGGAATGCGCTGCCTGAAAGGGCGGTGGAAGCAGATTCAATAATAACCTTCAAAAAGGAATTGGATAAATACTTGAAGGGGAAAAATTTGCAGGGCTACGGGGAAAGAGCAGGGGAGTGGGACTGATTGGATAGCTCTTTCAAAGAGCCGGCACAGGCACGATGGGCCGAATGGCCACCTTCTGTGCTGTATCATTCTATGGTTCTATGATTCTGACAGGAGCTGAAGTGCAAGGTCCTGGTGAAGGGGAAACGGATCGGCAAGTTGGAGGACTGCCTGAACGGTCAGGGGGAGGATCACTACATGGGGGAGGTGACCGACGAGGACGAGGCAGCGGAAATGGACGACGAGAACATCAAGAACGAAGTGAAGAGGAAAGGGAAGGTAAACGTCCCGCGGGGCCCGGTAAACGGAGACGCCAAAAAGGGGGAGGAATCTTCAGCTCACCAGCCCGAACCCAAGACCCCTCCCTACCCACCCCCCCCCGCCTTCAGGAGTGGTGATTTGGGGGGGGGGAGGGGAGAGGAGAAGAATTCTCCCACCAAAATCAGGCAAGATCGCGGCGAGGGAACGAGCAAAGGATTCAGTCAATGAGGCCCCCCCCCCCACAATAACCAGGGATCACCCCCCACCCCGCCCCCCTCCCCCGACTACTGATTGGGGGCCATCAGGAACTAAAGTACAATCTTCCAGGCACTGCAGCACAGTGGGAGAACCTTCACCACACGGACTGCAGTGGTTCAAGAAGGCGGCTCACCACCACCTTCTCAAGGGCAATTAGGGATGGGCAATAAATGCCGGCCTCGCCAGCGACGCCCACACCCCCAGAATTAATTTTTTTAAAACCCGAGAGAAAGATCATTGGGGCATTAAAAAAACTGTCCTTGATTTTCATTTTCTTTGAACATTTTTGTTGGGTATTCGGGGATATGGAGACAAGGCGGAACAGGCTCGAGGGGCTGAATGGCCTCCTCCTTTACTTGTGTTCCTAACTTGGCTCTAAGCTGCACGGGTGCTGTAATGCAGTAGTGCAGGCAGGTAATCTGAACTGGGTCAAGTGACAGGTCAGGTGACAGGTCAGGTGACATGACAACCATTGCTCCAAGCTACTACATCACCCAGTGCCCCATTCAGCAGAATTCAAACATCGTAATTAGTGGGGATAGGATCTGCATGACTAACCAGATGCAAATGTGCAGCTCACTGCCCCATTGCAGCACCTGCGTTATGGGGAGCGGGCAGGAAATTGGACATGAAGCTGAGTTCGGATCGGTCAATGCCCTGTGGGTGGCGGAGAGGGCCCAGGGGCTATGTGGCCGGGTCCTGCTCCGACTTCTTGTGTTCTTTAGATTTGTGGTTGGGATCAGATCAGCCATGATCTTATTGAATGGCGGAGCAGGCTCGAGGGGCCGATTGGCCTACTCCTGCTCCAATTTCTTATGTTCTTATGTTCTTATTCCAGCACCTCCACAGCTGATTGCCCGATTGCAGCACCTTTGCAGCATTCTGCCCCATTGCAGCACCTGCGCAGCTCACTGCCCCATTCCAGCACCTCCACAGCTGATTGCCCCATTGCAGCACCTGCGCCGCTCACAGCCACATTGCAGCACCTGCGCCGCTCACTGCCCCATTGCAGCACCAGTGCAGCTCACTGCCCCATTGCAGCACCAGCGCAGCTCACTGCCCCATTGCAGCACCTGCGCCGCTCACTGCCCCATTGCAACACCTGCGCCGCTCACTGCCCCATTGCAGCACCTGCGCCGCTCACTGCCCCATTGAAGCACCTGCGCAGCTCACTGCCCCATTACAGCACCTGCGCCGCTCACTGCCCCATTGCAGCACCTGCGCCGCTCACTGCCCCATTGCAGCACCTGCGCCGCTCACTGCCCCATTGCAGCACCTGCGCAGCTCACTGCCCCATTACAGCACCTGCGCAGCTCACTGCCCCATTGCAGCACCTGCGCCGCTCACTGCCCCATTGCAGCACCTGCGCTACTCACTGCCCCATTGCAGCACCAGCGCAGCTCACTGCCCCATTGCAGCACCAGCGCAGCTCACTGCCCCATTGCAGCACCTGCGCAGCACACTGCCCCATTGCAGCACCTGCGCAGCTCACTGCCCCATTGCAGCACCAGCGCAGCTCACTGCCCCATTCCAGCACCTCCGCAGCTGATTGCCCCATTGCAGCATCTTTGCAGCTCACTGCCCCATTGCAGCACCTGTGCAGCACACTGCCCCATTGCAGCACCTGCGCAGCTCACTGTCCCATTGGAGCACCTGCGCAGCTCACTGTCCCATTGGAGCACCTGCGCAGCTCACAGCCGCATTGCAGCACCAGCGCAGCGCACTGCCCCATTGCAGCACCAGCGCAGCTCACTGCCCCGTTGCAGCACCTGCGCAGCTCACAGCTGCATTGCAGCACCTGCGCAGCTCACTGCTCCATTCCAGCACCTCCACAGCTGATTGCCCGATTGCAGCACCTTTGCAGCATTCTGCCCCATTGCAGCACCTGCGCAGCTCACTGCCCCATTGCAGCACCTGCGCAGCTCACTGCCCCATTGCAGCACCTGCGCAGCTCACTGCCCCATTCCAGCACCTCCACAGCTGATTGCCCCATTCCAGCACCTTTGCAGCTCACTGCCCCATTGCAGCACCTGCGCAGCTCACTGCCCCATTCCAGCACCTCCACAGCCGATTGCCCCATTGCAGCACCTCTGCAGCATTCTGCCCCATTGCAGCACCTTTGCAGCATTCTGCCCCATTTCAGCACCTGCGCAGCTCACTGCCCCATTGCAGCACCTGCGCAGCTCACTGCCCCATTGCAGCTCCTTTGCAGCTCACTGCCCCATTGCAGCACCTGCGCAGCTCACTGCCCCATTGCAGCACCTGCGCAGCTCACTGCCCCATTGCAGGTGTGATATCCTCTTCTCCGGTATTCACTTCTGTCTCTCCCTGGTTTGATTGGTTGTCAGGGGTCCAAGCAGCACTTGGCCAAGGAGCTGTCGGATTGTGTCATCTACTGTAAGAGCGTTCACTTCAACAGTTTCAAACACTCCCGCTCGCACTACAAGTTCTACGAGACCTCCTCCTTCACCGAGTCCAAGGCCCGGAAACAGATCAGAGAGGCCGGTGAGTGACAACGAGGGGAGCGGGCTGGTTATAGGCTGGAAACTATTCGAGGGGTTCGGGAGTTTATATCTAGGATAATGGACACTGGAGCTTGAATGGGTTTCGATGGGCCGAGTGGCCTGTTTTGGTCTCTGATTGTCCTGATGGTGAGATAGTAAGCAGTCTGCTTTGGTTATTGCTCCCCTCACAGCCCTCATTCCCTGGGCTCGATTATTCACTCTCTTGCCTGTTCTGTTTTGCCATCCAGCAAATGAATTTGTCCGTCACAATGCCTGGCAGCTGACGAGGATTTATCCCAGCGGATTCAGAACTGACTCTTCAAACTTCAACCCACAGGAGATGTGGAACACCGGATGCCAAATAGGTAACTAGTCTCAATAGGATCTCCCGAATCACAGCTTAACAGCGCACACCAGGATCGGGTGTCCCAGGGCCAGTCCTGTTTCGGTGCTGAGGTAGTGAATCTTTCCCAGGGTGGGGACAGAGCTACACAACTGGACCCCAAAACTCGGAATCAGGGCGGGGACAAAATCACCCAGGGTCCCGGCTCCAGGTCATCAGCCTGTCAGAAGGTGCAGACAGTGTTACCATTTGGCTGTGGTGCCCTCCCCGCAAATCAGTACCCAGGCAGGGTGTGCACATGTGGTGTTGGTGTGGTCACTCAGTGACAATCGGGGTCACAGTCAGTAACGATCGGGGTCACAGAGTCAGTAACGATCGGGGTCACACAGTCAGTAACGATCGGGGTCACAGAGTCAGTAACGATCGGGATCACAGTCAGTAACGATCGGGGTCACAGTCAGTAACGATCGGGATCACAGAGTCAGTAACGATCGGGGTCACAGAGTCAGTAATGATCGGGGTCACAGAGTCAGTAACGATCGGGATCACAGTCAGTAACGATCGGGGTCACAGTCAGTAACGATCGGGATCACAGAGTAAGTAACGATCGGGGTCACAGAGTCAGTAACGATCGGGGTCACAGAGTCAGTAACGATCGGGGTCACAGTCAGTAACGATCGGGGTCACAGTCAGTAACGATCGGGGTCACAGTCAGTAACGATCGGGGTCACAGTCAGTAACGATCGGGGTCTCATTCAGTAACGATCGGGGTCACAGTCAGTAACAATCGGGGTCACATTCAGTAACGATCGGGGTCACAGTCAGTAACGATCGGGGTCACAGAGTCAGTAACGATTGGGGTCACAGTCAGTAACGATCAGGGTCACAGAGTCAGTAACGATCGGGGTCACAGTCAGTAACGATCGGGGTCACAGAGTCAGTAACGATCGGGGTCACAGTCAGTAACGATCGGGGTCACAGTCAGTAACGATCGGGGTCACAGAGTCAGTAACGATCGGGGTCACACAGTCAGTAACGATCGGGGTCACAGTCAGTAACGATCGGGGTCACAGAGTCAGTAATGATCGGGGTCACAGAGTCAGTAACGATCGGGGTCACAGTCAGTAACGATCGGGGTCACAGAGTCAGTAACGATCGGGGTCACAGTCAGTAACGATCGGGGTCACACAGTCAGTAACGATCGGGGTCACAGAGTCAGTAACGATCGGGGTCACACAGTCAGTAACGATCGGGGTCACATTCAGTAACGATCGGGGTCACAGTCAGTAACGATCGGGGTCACAGAGTCAGTAACGATCGGGGTCACAATCAGTAACGATCGGGGTCACAGTCAGTAACGATCGGGGTCACAGTCAGTAACGATCGGGGTCACACAGTCAGTAACGATCGGGGTCACAGTCAGTAACGATCGGGGTCACAGTCAGTAACGATCGGGGTCACAGAGTCAGTAACGATCGGGGTCACACAGTCAGTAACGATCGGGGTCACAGTCAGTAACGATCGGGGTCACACAGTCAGTAACGATCGGGGTCACAGTCAGTAACGATCGGGGTCACAGAGTCAGTAACGATCGGGGTCACAGAGTCAGTAACGATCGGGGTCACAGTCAGTAACGATCGGGGTCACAGAGTCAGTAACGATCGGGGTCACAGTCAGTAACGATCGGGGTCACAGAGTCAGTAACGATCGGGGTCACAGAGTCAGTAACGATCGGGGTCACAGTCAGTAACGATCGGGGTCACAGAGTCAGTAACGATCGGGGTCACAGAGTCAGTAATGATCGGGGTCACAGAGTCAGTAACGATCGGGGTCACAGTCAGTAACGATCGGGGTCACAGAGTCAGTAACGATCGGGGTCACAGTCAGTAACGATCGGGGTCACACAGTCAGTAACGATCGGGGTCACAGAGTCAGTAACGATCGGGGTCACACAGTCAGTAACGATCGGGGTCACAGTCAGTAACGATCGGGGTCACATTCAGTAACGATCGGGGTCACAGTCAGTAACGATCGGGGTCACAGTCAGTATCGATCGGGGTCACAGTCAGTAACGATCGGGGTCACAGTCAGTAACGATCGGGGTCACACAGTCAGTAACGATCGGGGTCACAGTCAGTAACGATTGGGGTCACAGTCAGTAACGATCGGGGTCACAGTCAGTAACGATCGGGGTCACACAGTCAGTAACGATCGGGGTCACAGTCAGTAACGATCGGGGTCACACAGTCAGTAACGATCGGGGTCACAGAGTCAGTAACGATCGGGGTCACAGTCAGTAACGATCGGGGTCACAGTCAGTAATGATCGGGGTCACAGAGTCAGTAACGATCGGGGTCACAGAGTCAGTAACGATCGGGGTCACAGTCAGTAACGATCGGGGTCACAGAGTCAGTAACGATCGGGGTCACAGTCAGTAACGATCGGGGTCACAGTCAGTAACGATCGGGGTCACAGTCAGTAACGATCGGGGTCACACAGTCAGTAACGATCGGGGTCACAGTCAGTAACGATCGGGGTCACAGAGTCAGTAACGATCGGGGTCACAGAGTCAGTAACGATCGGGGTCACAGTCAGTAACGATCGGGGTCACAGTCAGTAACGATCGGGGTCACAGAGTCAGTAACGATCGGGGTCACAGTCAGTAACGATCGGGGTCACAGTCAGTAACGATCGGGGTCACACAGTCAGTAACGATCGGGGTCACAGTCAGTAACGATCGGGGTCACAGTCAGTAACGATCGGGGTCACAGTCAGTAACGATCGGGGTCACACAGTCAGTAACGATCGGGGTCACACAGTCAGTAACGATCGGGGTCACAGTCAGTAACGATCGGGGTCACAGTCAGTAACGATCGGGGTCACACAGTCAGTAACGATCGGGGTCACAGTCAGTAACGATGGGGGTCACAGAGTCAGTAACGATCGGGGTCACAGAGTCAGTAACGATCGGGGTCACAGTCAGTAACGATCGGTGTCACAGTCAGTAACGATCGGGGTCACAGTCAGTAACGATCGGTGTCACAGAGTCAGTAACGATCGGGGTCACAGTCAGTAACGATCGGGGTCTCACAGTCAGTAACGATCGGGGTCACAGTCAGTAACGATCGGGGTCACAGTCAGTAACGATCGGGGTCACACAGTCAGTGACCCGCTCTGTTCGAGCCCACTGATGCAGCAATGACCGCTGTGAACGGACAGGCTAACCCGCTCTCCTCGTTTATCTCCCATTGAGTGGCGTTGAACTTTCAGACGGCCGGTGAGGAGATGGACCTGAACGATGGCCTCTTCAGTGCCAATGCTCGCTGCGGGTTCGTACTGAAGCCGTCATTCATGAGAACGGTGGAATCGACCTTCGACCCGGAGCATCCCAAAGATACCACTGGTTATCGCCCACTCAACCTCACTATCCAGGTAAACCCATTTACTGCCCGACCGATTGACTGGGCCCACTGGGGCTGTGGCATTCCCAGGCTGGGCCTCACTGAGTACCAGATGGGCTCAGATGAAGGAGGCCCATCCGCCAGAATACCAATAACAACAACAACCTGCATTTATATAGCGCCTTTAACGTCCCAAGGTGCTTCACAGGAGCGGTTATCAGACAAAATTTGACACCGAGCCACATCAGGAGATATTAGGACAGGTGACCAAAAGCTTGGTCAAAGAGGTAGGTTTTAAGGAGCGTCTTAAAGGAGGAGAGAGAGGCGGAGAGGTTTAGGGAGGGAATTCCAGACCTTAGGGCCCAGGCAGCTGAAGGCACGGCCGCCAATGGTGGAGCGATTAAAATCGGGGATGCGCGAGAGGTCAGAATTGGAGGAGAGCAGAGATTTCGGAGGGTTGTAGGGGCTGGACGGGTCCCACCTCCAGGACACTACCTGCCCTCCCCATCGCGGCACCCAGCTCTTTCCTGATTAAATCAAGTGTCCCTGCTTCAACCCCTCTCACTGCTCACCGATTCCTGCGGTTGTTTCCCCCTTCCCCCCCACAGTACCCTGTACCCTCCTGTCCTGTTTCCCTGGGGTTTCATAGGACCATAGGAACAGGAGGAGGCCATTCAGCCCCTCGAGCCTGTTCAGTCATTCAATGAGATGATCTGTATCCTAACTCCATCCACCTGCCTTGGCTCGATATCCCTTAATGCTTTTGATCGCAAAAATCGACCGATCTCAGATTCAAAATTATTAATTACTTTTTGTGGGAGGGAGTTCCACACTTCTACCACCCTCTGTGTGAAGAAGTGTTTCCTAACTTCTCTCCTGAATGGCCTGGCTCTGATTTTAAGGTTGTATCCCCTTGTCCTGGACTCCCCCACTAGTGGAACAAGTTTCTATCTCATGGCATTTTTCCAGGTTTACTTTCTCTAGCCCCCGGAGGGGGGTTACGGTGGTCTTGTTACTGGACTAATAACCCAGAGACAGCATTTGTTGAAATCCCGCAGTTTGAGAGATTGGATTCAGATTTTAAATAATCTGGAAACTAGAGAGACTGGAGAAGCTGGGATTGTTCTCCTCAGAGCAGAGAAGGTTAAGGGGAGATTTGATAGAGGTGTTCAAAATCATGAGGGGGTTTTGATAGATTAAATAAGGAGAAACTGTTTCCAGTGGCAGGAGGGTCGGTAACCAGAGGACACAGATTTAAGATAATTGGCAAAAAAACCAGAGGGGAGATGAGGAGAATGTTTTTACGCAGCGAGTTGTTATGATCTGGAATGCGCTGCCTGAAAGGGCGGTGGAAGCAGATTCAATAATAACTTTCAAAAGGGAATTGGATAAATACTTGAAAAGGAAAAAATTTGCAGGGTTATGGGGAAAGAGCAGGGGAGTGGGACTAATTGGATAGCTCTTTCAAAGAGCCGGCACAGGGACGATGGGCCGAATGGCCTTCTGTGCTGTATGATTCTATGAAATAAAAAAGAAGGGCTTGCATTTATATAGCGCCTTTCACCACCTCAGGTAGTGGGTTCAAGTCCCACTCCAGAGACTTGAGCACAAAAACTAGGCTGACACACCTGTCGGAGGTTCCATCTTTTGGATGAGATGTTAAACCGAGTCCCTGCCTGCCCTCTCAGGTGGACGTGAACGAGCCCGTGGCCACTATTCAAAGAAGAGCAGGGGGAGTTCTCCCTGGTGTCCTGGACCAATATTTATCCCTCAATCAACATCACTAAAACAGATTTTCAGGTCATTGTCACATTGCTGTTTGTGGGACCTTGCTGTGCGCAAATTGGCTGCCGCGTTTCCTACATAACTACCCCAGAGGGCTGAGAACGATCAGTCGTTGAGTATATTCAAGGCTGAGATCGATAGATTTTTGGACTCTAGGGGAATCAAGGGATATGGGGATCGGGCGGGAAAGTGGAGTTGAGGTCGAAGATCAGCCATGATCTGATTGAATGGCGGAGCAGGCTCGAGGGGCCGAGTGGCCTCCTCCTGCTCCTGTCTCTTATGTTATTACAACAGTGACTAAACTTCAAAAAAAGTACTTCATTGGCTGCAAAGCGCTTTGGGAGGTCCTGAGGTCATGAAAGGTGCGATAGAAATGTAAGTCTTTCTTTGATTATTTTTTCAGTTGACTCCCTTCTATATCAAACTAGCTTTCTCTTAAACTTTTAATAAAATCAAACATGTCGACTTCCTGGTTTCGACCCCTCAAGTGTAATTTTAGGCCAACTGCAGCTGTGTGACAGGCCCGTCCATCTGGTATACCTCCTGTGCCCCGATTTTAATCGTTCCACCATTGGCGGCCGTGCCTTCAGCTGCCTCGGCCCTAAGCTCTGGAATTCCCTCCCTAAACCTCTCCGCCTCTCTCTCCTCCTTTAAGACGCTCCTTAAAACCTACATCTTTGACCAAGCTTTTGGTCACCTGTCCTAATATCTCCTTATGTGGCTCGGTGAAGTTTTGTTTGATAATCGCTCCTGTGAAGCGCCTTGGGGGATGTTTTACTGCGTCAAAGGCGCTATATAAATGCAAGATGTTGTTGATATTAACAAGATGCCGTCATAGTGACATGTACATTCAGCTCCTTTGGGTTCAGATTCGATCAGCATCTATGGTTAATGTTAATGCCCGGGGTCAATGTTGGCCTTTATCTCAAGGGGGAGGGGCTGGAATACAAATGGGTGGAAGTGATGTTCCAGCTGTACAGAGCTCGGGTCAGACCCCATCAGGAGACTGGGTTCAGTTCTGGGCACCGCACCTCAGGAAGGATATATTGGCCTTGGAGGGGGTGCAGCGCAGATTCACCAGAATGATACCGGGGCTAAAAGGGTTAAATTACGAGGACAGGTTGCACAGACTAGGCTTGTATTCCCTCGAGTATAGAAGATTAAGGGGTGATCTAATCGAGGTGTTTAAGATAATTAAAGGATTTGATAGGGTCGATAGAGAGAAACTATTTCCTCTGGTGGGGGGAGTCCAGAACAAGGGGGCAGAACCTTAAAATTAGAGCCAGGCCGTTCAGGGGTGATGTCAGGAAGCACTTCTTCACACAAAGGGGAGTGGAAATCTGGAACTCTCTCCCCCAAAAAGCTGTTGGGGCTGGGGGTCAATTGTAAATTTCAAAACTGAGATCGATAGAGTTTTGTTGGGTGAGGGTATCGAGGGATATGGAGCAAAGGCGGGTAAATGGAGTTGAGGTACAGATGAGCCATGGTCTAATTGAATGGCGGAACAGGCCCAAGGGGCTGAATGGCCTCCTCCCATTGCTGTGATCCACCAGGCCGGACGGCTTGGCGCAGAAACCACATCAGGGAACAGTATTTGAGGAACAGCGGGATCTTTCTGTGTGTAAATTGGTTGCCATTGTTTCATTACATGACTTGAAAAAGCAACTCATTGTACGTGAAGCACGATGTAACTTCCGGGCGACGGACTCGTTTCTTACCAGGGTTTTCAATGCCTGAACTTTTCTGTCAGTGTGCCCTCTCTCTCAGTTCTTCCTCTTTTTCCCTCTCTCTCGCTCTTGCTCTCTCTCACTCTCTCACCCACTCTCTCTCTCTCTCTCTCTCTCTCACACCTTTCTCTCACTTTCTCTCACTCCTTTCTCTCACTCTCTCACTTCTCTCTCTCACTCCCTGGCTCTCTGTCACTCACTCATTCTCTCACTCTCTCTCTCACTGATTCCTCTCACTTCTTTCTCTCACTCTCTCCCCCACTCTCTCTCACTCCTTTCTCTCAGACAATAGAGTGAGAGTAAACTAGCAAGAAATATAAAAACAGATTGTAAGAGCTTCGACAAGTATGTAAAAAGGAAGAGAGTAGCAAAAGTAAACGTGGGTCTCTTAGAGGCTGAGACGGGAGAAATTATAATGGGGAATAAGGAAATGGTAGAGACGTTAAACAAATATTTTGTATCTGACTTCACAGTAGAAGACTCAAAAAACATACCAGGAATAATGGGGAACCAAGGGGCAAATGAGAGTGAGGAACTCAAAGTAATTAATATCACCAGAGAAAAAGTACTGGAGAAACTAATGGGACTAAAAGCTGATAAATCCCCTGGACCTGATGTCCTACATCCAAGGGTTCTAAAAGAGGTGACTGCAGAGATAGTGGACGCATTGGTTGTGATCTTCCAAAATTCCCTAGATTCTAGAATGGTCCCAGTGGATTGGAAGGTAGCAAATGTAACCTCACTATTCAAGAAAGGAGAGAGAGAGAAAACAGGGAACTACAGGCCAGTTAGCCTGACATCAGGCTTGGGCTGATAAGTGGCAAGTAACATTCGCACCAGACAAGTGCCAGGCAATGACCATCTCCAACAAGAGAGAGTTTAACCACCTCTCCATGACATTCAACGGTATTACCATCGCTGAATCCCCCACCATCAACATCCTGGGGGTCACCATTGACCAGAAACTCAACTGGACCAGCCATATAAATACCGTGGCTACAAGAGCAGGTCAGAGGCTGGGTATTCTGCAGCGAGTGACTCACCTCCTGACTCCCCAAAGCCTTTTCACCATCTACAAGACACAAGTCAGGAGTGTGATGGAATACTCTTCACTTGCCTGGATGAGTGCAGCTCCAACAACACTCAAGAAGCTCGACACCATCCAGGACAAAGCAGCCCGCTTGATTGGCACCCCATCCACCACCCTAAACATTCACTCCCTTCACCGTGTCTGCAGTGTGTACCATCCACAGGATGCACTGCAGCAACTCGCCAAGGCTTCTTCGGCAGCACCTCCCAAACCCATGACCTCTCCCACCTAGAAGAACAAGGGCAGCAGGCACATGGGAACAACACCACCTGCACGTTTCCCTCCAAGTCACACACCATCCCGACTTGGAAATATATCGCCGTTCCTTCATCGTCGCTGGGTCAAAATCCTAGAACTCCCTTCCTAACAGCACTGTGGGAGAACCGTCACCACACAGACTGCAGCGGTTCAAGAAGGCGGCTCACCACCACCTTCTCAAGGGCAATTAGGGATGGGCAATAAATGCCGGCCTCGCCAACGACGCCAACATCCCATGAACGAATAAAAAAAATGTCATCGGGAAAATGCTGGAATCCATTATTAAGAAAGTGGTAACAGGACACTTAGAAAATCATAATATGATTGGGCAGAGCCAGCATGGTTTTATGAAAGGGAAATCGTGTTTGACAAATCTATTACAGCTTTTTGAGGATGTAACTAGCAGGGTAGATAAAGGGGAATGTAGTATATTTGGATTTTCAAAAGGCATTCAATAAGGTGCCACACGAGAGGTTGTTTGCAAGGTAAAGGCTTATTGGGTTGGGGATAATATATTAACATGGATAGGGGATTGGTTAACGGACAGAAAACAGAGAGTAGGGATAAACGGGACATTTTCAGGTTGTCAGGCTGTAACTAGTGGGGTGCCGCAAGGATCAGTGCTTGGGCCTCAGCTATTTACAATCTATATTAATGACTTAGATAAAGGGACCGAGTGTAATGTTTCCAAGTTTGCTGATGATACAAAGCTAGGTGGGAAAGTAAGCTGTGAGGAGGACACAAAGAGTCTACAAAGGGAGATAGATAAACAAATTTGGCAGGGGGATGGGCACCAGGATGTAGCATTGGAAAGGAGAAACAAGGGACACAAAGGATTGGGAGAGAAAGATAGCACTAGAGTACGAAATAATACGGTATTAGGTGGGATCAGACCGAGAGGGAATATGAGAAGGTTTAAGATAGGCTTACAGTACATGTGTGTAAACGCATGAAGCATAATAAATAAGGTTGGTGAGCTGCAGGCTCAAATAGTCACATGGGAATATGATGTCGTGGCGATAACGGAGACCTGGCTCATAAAAGGGCAGGATTGGGTACTAAATATTCCTGGATACAAGGTGTTCAGGAAAGATAGGGAAGGAAAGAAAGGAGTGGGGGGGAGGGGGGTGGCAGTATTGATTAAGGAGAATATTGCAGTGCTGGAGGGAGAGGATGTCCTGGAGGGGTCAAGGACAGAATCTATTTGGTTAGAGTTAAGAAACAATAGAGGTGCCATTACACTACTGGGTGTATTCTATAGGCCACCAACTAGTGGGAAGGATATAGAGGAGCAAATTTGAAGGGAAATTACAGAGAGGTACAAAAGCTATAAGAGTTGTGGTAACTGGGGTCTTCAACTATCTTAATAGAGACTGGGATTACAATAATAATATAAGGGGCAAAGAGGGGGAGGAATATTTTAAATGTGTTCAGGAGAACTTTCTTGACCAGTACGTTTCCAGCACAACGAGGAAGGAGGCATGGCTGGACTTGGTTCTAGGGAATGAGGCGGGCCAAGCGGAGCAAGTGTCAGTGGGGGAGCATTTAGGGAGCAGCGATCATAGTATCATTAGGTTTAGAATAGCTATGGAAAAGGACAAAGACCACTCTAAAGTAAAAATACTCAATTGGAGGAGGGCCAATTTCAATGGGATGAGAACAGATCTGGCCCGGGTAAATTGGAATCAAAGATTGGCAGGCAAAACTGTAATTGAACAGTGGGCGGCCCTTAAAGAGGAGATGGTTCGGGTACAGTCTAGGCACATTCCCACGAGGGGGAAAGGTAGGGCAACTAAAGCCAGAGCTCCCTGGATGACAAAAGAGATAGTGAGTAAGATGAAGCAGAAAAAAGGGGCGTATGACAGATGTCAGGTTGATAACACAAGTGAGAACCAGGCAGAATATAGAAAGTTCAGAGGGGAAGTGAAAAAGGAAATAAGAGGGGCAAGGAGAGAGTATGAGAATAGACTGGCGGCCAACATAAAAGAGAATCCAAAAGTCTTCTACAGGCACGTAAACAGTAAACAGGTAGTAAGAGGAGGGGGAGGGCCGACTAGCAACCATGAAGGAGATCTACTCATGGAGGTAGAGGGGATAGCTGAGGTACTAAATGAGTATTTTGCATCTGTCTTTACCAAGGAAGAAGATACTGCCAGAGTCTCAGTAAAGGAAGATATAGTTGAGATAATGGATGGGCTAAAAATTGATAAAGAAGAGATACTAGAAAGGCTAGCTGTACTTAAAGTAGATAAATCACCCGGTCCCAATGTGATGCATCCTAGGTTGCTGAAGGAAGTAAGGGTGGAAATTGCGGAGGTACTGGCCATAATCTTCCAAACATCCATAGATACAGGGGTGGTGCCAGAGGACTGGAGAATTGCAAATGTTACACCCTTGTTCAAAAAAGGGTGTAAGGATAAACCCAGCAACTACAGGCCAGTCAGTTTAACCTCAGTGGTGGGGAAACTTTTAGAAATGATAATCCGGGACAGAATTAACAGTCACTAGAATGAGTGTGGATTGATTAGGATGAGGTAACAGAGAGGGTCGATGAGGGCAATGCAGTTGATGTGGTGTATATGGACTTTCAAAAGGCGTTTGATAAAGTGCCGCACGGTAGGCTTATCAAGATTGCGGCCCATGGAATAAAGGGGGCAGTAGCAACATGGATACAGAATTGACTAAGTGACAGGAAACAGAGAGTAGTGGTGAACGGTTGTTTTTCGGACTGGAGGGAGGTGTACAGTGGTGTTCCCCAGGGGTCAGTGCTGGGACCACTGCTTTTCTTGATATATATTAATGACTTGGACTTGGGTGTATAGGGCACAATTTCAAAATTTGCAGATAACACAAAACTTGGCAGTGTAGTGAACAGTGAGAAGGATAGTGATAGACTTCAAGAGGATATAGACAGGCTGGTGGGATGGGTGGACACGTGGCAGATGAAATTTAACACTGAAAAATGCGAGGTGATACATTTCGGTAGGAAGAACAAGGAGAGGCAATATAAACTAGAGGGCACAACTCTAAAAGGGGTGCAGGAACAGAGAGATCTGGGGGTATATGTGCACAAATCATTGCAGGTGTCAGGGCAGGTTGAGAAAGCGGTTAAAAAAGCAAACGGGATCCTGGGCTTTATAAATAGAGGCATAGAGCACAAAAGTATGGAAGTTATGATGAACCTTTATAAAACACTGGTTCAGCCACAACTGGATTATTGTGTCCAGTTCTGGGCACCGCACTTTAGGAAAGATGTGAAGGCCTTAGAGAGGGTGCAGAAGAGATTTACTAGAATGATTCCAGGGATGAGGGACTTCAGTTACGTGGACAGACTGGAGAAGCTGGGGTTGTTCTCCTTGGAACCGAGAAGGTTGTGAGGAGATTTGATAGAAGCATTCAAAATCATGAAGGGTCTAGACAGAGTAGATAGAGAGAAACTTCCCATCGGCGGAAGGGTCAAGAACCAGAGGACATAGATTTAAGGTGATTGGCAAAAGAACCAAAGGTGACATGAGGAAAAACTTTTTTTACACAGCGAGTGGTTATGATCTGGAATGCACTGCCCGAGGGGGTGGTGGAGGCAGATTCAATCATGGCCTTCAAAAGGGAACTGGATAAGTACTTGAAAGGAAAAAATCTGCAGAGCTACGGGGAAAAGGCGGGGGAATGGGACGAGCTGGATTGCTCTTGCATAGAGGTGGCATGTACTCGATGGGCCGAATGGCCTCCTTCCGTGCAGTAACCTTTCTGATTCTATGATTCTATAACCAATTAGGTGAGGGAGCGAGAAGGTGGCAGATGAAGTATAATGTGGGGAAATGTGAGGTTATTCATTTTGGTAGGAAGAATAGAAAAACAGAATTTTTTTAAATGGTGAGAAACTATTAAATGTTGGTGTTCAGAGAGATTTAGGTGTCCTGGTACAAGAAACACAAAAAGTCAGTGTGCAGGTACAGCAAGCAATTAGGAAAGCAAATAGAATGTTGGCCTTTATTGCAAGGGGTTGGAGTACAAGAGTAAGGAAGTCTTACTACAATTGTACAGGGCTTTGGTGAGACCTCACCTGGAGTACTGCGTACAGTTTTGGTCTCCTTATCTAAGGAAGGATATACTTGCCTTAGAGGGGGTGCAACGAAGGTTCATTAGATTGATTCCTGGGATGAGAGGGTTGTCCTGTGAAGAGAGGTTGAGTAGAATGGGCCTATACTCTCTGGAGTTTAGAAGAATGAGAGGTGATCTCATTGAAACAGACAAGATTCTGAGAGGGCTTGACAGGGTAGATGCTGAGAGATTGTTTCCCCTGGCTGGAGAGTCTAGAACTAGGGGACATAGTCTCAGGATAAGGGGTCGGACATTTAGGATGAGATGAGGAATGTCCATCCCAGAGGGCTGTGGACGCTCAGTCGTTGAATATATTCAAGGCTGAGATCGATAGATTTTTGGACTCTAGGGGAATCAAGGGATATGGGGATCGGGCGGGAAAGTGGAGTTGAGGTCAAAGATCAGCCATGATCTGATTGAATGGCGGAGCAGGCTCGAGGGGCCGTATGGCCTACTCCTGCTCCTATTTCTTATGTTCTTATGTTCACTCACTCCTTTCTTTCATTCTCTCTCACTCCTTTCTCTCACTCACTCTCTCCTTTCTCTCGCTCTCTCACTCTTTCTCCTTTCTCTCAATCTCTTGCTCTCCTTTCTCGCTCTCTCACTCTCTCTCCTTTTTCTCACTCTCTCTCTCTCTTGCTCGCTCACTCTCTCTCTCTCCTTTCTCTCTCGCGCTCTCTCTCCTTTTTCTCACTCTTTCACTCTCTCTTGCTCACTCTCTCTCCTTTCTCTCTCTCACTCTCTCTCTCTCCTTTCTCTCTCCCACTCTCTCTCCTTTTTCTCACTCTCTCTCTTGCTCGCTCACTCTCTCTCTCCTTTCTCTCGCTCTCTCCTTTTTCTCACTCTCTCACTCTCTCTTGCTCACTCTCTCTCCTTTCTCTCGCTCTCTCACTCTTTCTGCTTTCTCTCAATCTCTTGCTCTCCTTTCTCGCTCTCTCACTCTCTCTCCTTTTTCTCACTCTCTCTCGCTCGCTCTCTCTCACTCTCTCTCTCTCCTTTCTCTCTCTTGCTCACTCTCTCTCCTTTCTCTCTCTCTCACTCTCTCTCTCTTCTTTCTCTCTCTCGCTTTCTCTCTCCTTTTTCTCTCTCTCTCTCCTTTCTCTCTCTCCTTTCTCTCACTCTCTCTCCTTTTTCTCACTCTCTCTCTCTCCTTTCTCTCTCGCGCTCTCTCTCTCCTTTATCTCACTCTCTCTCCTTTCTCTCTCTCTCTTCTTTCTATCTCTCGCTTTCTCTCTCCTTTTTCTCTCTCTCCTTTCTCTCTCTCCTTTTTCTCACTCTCTCTCTCTCGCTCGCTCACTCTCTCTCCTTTCTCTCTCTCACTCTCTCTCTCTCCTTTCTCTCTCTTGCTCTCTCTCTCTCCTTTCTCTCACTCTCTCTCTCTCTCTCTGTAGGTGATCAGCGGGCAGCAACTGCCCAAAGTGGCAAACAGCAAAGAAGGTTCGATTGTGGACCCATTGGTGAGGGTGGAGATACACGGAGTGCCCATGGACAATGGGAAGCAAGAGACCAAATACATCGACAATAACGGTAACTGCCCCAGCACCGAGCCTACTGCAAACAGCGAGGCTCAGGGGGTGGGGGGGGGGGGGTAACAGGCACTGGGACCCCCCCCCCGGGTTAAGCTCTGCTCTGGGAGGGGTGAAGGAAAAGGAGAGGAAGGGATATGGGAACAGGGCGGGTGAATGTGATCGAGTGGAGGGTAAACGGCAGCAAGGAGCAGAACAGTAACCCAAACTCAGGGACAGCGTCTTCTGCTGTACCACCATGATCCACCCATGGCCTCTCTCCGACTGAGATTGCCCAGTTAGCGAAATCTCGGAGACTATTCCGTGAATTTAGGGCACAATGGGTCCCACACGGTGACTGCCCACAGCCAGCAGAGAGAGAGGAGACTCACAGCTCCTTAATCTGGGCTGGAATCAAAGCCGAGTACCAGAGCTGAGTGCTCGAACTAACTGCCCGAACACAAGCAGAGTTCTGAGTCCTGGAATTGATGGGTGCAAATTTGCTGGGGTGGGATATCTCGCGCCCTGTCCCGTTAGTTAGACTTTCTCCTGCACCCCTGCAGCTCAAAATGATTTTGCCCTGTGAGTTGCTGGGAGTGCGAGCTGTTAATGGGGAACACAGGACATCTGGGACCTCAGTGAATGACGGGTCCAGTGGATGAGATTAAAGGATTGAGGAAGAAACAGGAACGAGGGAGAAGGAAACAGGGTGAATTAGAGTCAAATCAGGTGCAGAAAGAGAGGGAAAGAAAGATTGGATTCAGAGAGAGAGAATAAAAAGACACAGAAAGGAAAAGTCAGAAAATTTTAAGATTGAAATTTTAAAAATCTGGAATGAGACTGAACAGTTTAAATTGTCCCCTTTCCGGGCCACTGAGGTTGATTGGCGTCGCGGTTAATAATTACTGCGTTGTTAAAAGGGTCCTTACGCTGTTAATTACCAGATTTAACTTTCAGTGGCCACGCCCCTCCCTATCTTAAAAACCGCGGGGAGGCTGAGGCCAAGATGCCGTTTGCGCGAGGCAAGCAGTGGAGCGGCCTAAATCGACCCGCAAGTTCTGGAGATTTGCAACTTCACGGCGTGTCTCTCAATCCCCCGGACCTGCCGGCCGATTTGCGGATTAATAACGGAGTTAAGACGCCGTCCATTATATTTCCAGCAAGGCCTGGCCCCGACGTAATTGCATTTCTCCACCAGCTGGTGGCGGCGTCGCTCCATCTAAAAGGGCGAAATGTCTCCACCTATTGGCGGAAACGTACAACTACAGGGAGACCCCTGCCGCTGGGGGTCGAGGCTGGATCCTGGTCGGGGGGTTTGTGACTGGGGTCAGGACCCTCCGAAGATCGAACTCACATATTTGTGAGTTGCAAAAAAAGTCAATCCAAAGGGGAATTGGATATATGTTTGAAAAGGGGAAAAAAAAAACTTTGCAGGGCTGTGGGGAAAGAGCAGGAAAATGGGACGAGTTGGACAGACAGCTCTTTCAAAGAGCCAGCAGAGGCCCGATGGGCCGAATGGCCCCCCCCCCCCCCCCCTCCTACGCTGTAAAGGTTCCATGTTGTGGTAATCTCTCGCCCTGACGGTCACCGTCTTCCCTTCCCTCTCCTAACTAGGCATTAACCCCGTGTGGTACGAGACTCTGAGTTTCATCGTTCATGTCCCTGAGCTCGCTCTGGTCCGGTTCGTGGTTGAAGACTATGATTTGGCCTCGAAGAACGATTTTGTGGGACAGTACACGTTGCCCTTCACCGCGATCAAGGAAGGTGAGACAGACTGCCGCCCGATATAACCCTTTACTGATATAAAGAAAGAACTCCCATTTATATCGTGCCTTTCACAACCTCAGGACGTCCCAAAGCGCATTTCAGACGATGAAGTATTTTTGAAGTGTAGTCACTGATGTAATGTAGGAAACGCGGCAGCCAATTTGCGCACAGCAAGATCCCACAATGACCGGATAATCTGTTTTTTAGCGATGTTGGTTGAGGGATAAATATTGGCCCCAGGACACCGGGGAGAACTCCCCCTGCTCTCCTTCGAAATAGTGGCCGTGGGATCTTTTACGTTCACCTGAGAGGGCAGACGGGGCCTCGGTTTAATGTCTCACCAGAAAGACGGCCCCTCTGACGGCCTGGCCAGTGCGGGCCACATCCCGAGAGTGGATTTTTACAAAAATGGACCAGTGGAATGTTTGCTTCACGGGGCTTCCACTGAGCCAGGAACCCTCTCCCAACATGAGTCAGGAAAGGAGGAGGGGGAGGATGGGCGAGGAGGGGAGGGGAGGAGGAAGGGGAGCAGAGGAGGAGGGGAGGATGGGAGAGGAGGGGGAGCAGAGGAGGAGGGGAGGATGGGAGAGGAGGGGCAGGAGGAGGGGAGGGGAGGATCAGGGGAGGGGAGGATGAGGAGGAGGACGAGGAGGAAGGGTAGGAGGAGGGAGGAGGAGGAGGAGGGGATGAGGGAGGGGAGGGAGGGGGAAGAAGAGGGGAGGAGGAGGAGGGGAGGAGGGAGGATGAGGAGTAGGACAAGAGGAGGAAGGAAGGGGTGGGGGCAGAGGAGCCAGGAAGGAGGAGGGAGGGGAGGAGGAAAGGACGGGGAGGGGGTGAGGAGAAGATGGGGAAAGAGGAGGAGGAGGGAGGGAGGTGGGAGGAGGGGAGGAGGAGGAGGAGGAGGGAGGGGGAGAGGTGGAGGGGAGAGGAGGAGGAGGAGGAGGGAGGTGGAGGGAGGGAGTTAGGAGGTGGGAGGGGAGAAGGGGATGGTGAGGGGGAGGGAGGGGGAGGAGGTGGAGGAGGGGAGAAGGTGGAGGGAGGGGTGGGAGGGGGTTAGGAGGAGGGAGAGGGAGGAGGGGATGGTGAGGGGGAGATGGGGGGAGGAGGGAGGAGGAGGGGTGGAGCAGGTGGGAGGGGGAGTGGGTAAGAAGGGGGGAGGAGGGGAAGGGAAGAGAGGGAAGAGGGGGAGGGGGAGGAGGAGGGAAGGAGGAGGGGGAGCGGGTAAGGAGGAGGGGTGGAGGGGGAAGGAGGAAGTGGAAGGGGGAGGGAGCAGGAGGGGAGGGGGAGCGGAGGGAGGGTGGGGAGGAGGAAGGGAGGAGGAGGGGAGGATCAGAAGAGGGGAGGGGAGGATGAGGAGAAGGACGAGGGGCAGAGGAGAGAGAAAGTGGGGAGAAGGAAGGGGAGGGGAGGAGGAGAGGAGGAGGAGGGGGAGGGAGGGGGAAGAGGAGGGGAAGATGAGGAGGAGGGGAGGAAGGAAGGGGAGGGGTGCGGGAGGAGGGGGAGGAGGACAAGGGAATGAGAGAAGGGGAGGGTGAGGGAGGAGGAGGGGAGGAGGGGTGTAGGGGAGGAGGGAGGGGGTGAAGCAGGAGGGGGAGGATGAGGGGGAGAATGTAAGGGGAGAGGTGGAGGGGGAAGGAGGAGGAGGGAGGGAAGGAGAGGGGAGGATGAGGAGCAGAGGAGAGGAGGAGAAGGGGGAGGGGAGGACCAGGAGATGGGAGGGGAGGATGAGGAGAAGGACGAGGGGCAGAGCAGGAGGGAGGAAGTGCGGAGGAGGAAGGGGAGGGGAGGAGCAAAGGGGGAAGGATGAAGAGGAGGACAAGGGGAGGAGGGGAGGGGAGGAGGAGGAAAGGGGTGGGAGGAGGAGGAGGAGGGAAGGAGGGAGGGGGAAGAGGAGGGGAAGATGAGGAGGAGAGGAGGAGGGAACGGGAGGGGGCAGGGAAGGAGGGGGAGGAAGAGAGAGGGGAGGGGAGGAGGGGAGGGTGAGAGAGGGGAGGGAGGAGGAGATGAGGAGGGGAGGAGAAGGGAGGAGGAGGGGGAGGGGGTGAGGAGGAGTTGGGGAAGAGGAGGAAGAGGAGGAGGAGCGAGAGGGAGGGAGGTGTTTTTTTTTATTCGTTCATGGGATGGGGGAAGGAGAGGAGGGGGAGGAGGAGGGGGAGGGGGAGTGGGTAAGGACGGGGAGGAGGAGGGGGAGCGAGAGGGAGCAGGAAGGACGAGGGGAGGAGGGGAGGGGAGGAGGGAGGGGGAGGAGGGGAGGGGGAGGGAGGGGATGGAGGGGGAGGAGGAGGAGTCGGGGAGGAGGGAGGGGGAGGGAGGGGATGGAGGGGGAGGAGGAGGAGTCGGGGAGGAGGAGGTGGGAGGAGGAGGGAGGGGGAGGGAGGAGGAGGGGATGGGGAGGAGGAGGAGGAGGAGGGGGAGGTGTGGGGGAGGAGGCGGGAGGGGAGGGGAGGAGGAGGATGGAGGGGTGGGGGCGGAGGAGGGACGGGGAGGGAGGAAGAGGGAGGGGGTGGGAGGAGGAGGATGGAGGGGTGGGGGAGGAGGAGGGACGGGGAGGGAGGAGGAGGGAGGGGGTGGAGGGAGGGGAGGGGGAGAAGGAGGTGGGGGGGAGGTGTGGGGGAGGAGGCGGGAGGGGAGGGGGAGGAGGAGGATGGAGGGGTGGGGGAGGAGGAGCGACCGGGAGGGAGGAAGAGGGAGGGGGTGGGAGGAGGAGGATGGAGGGGTGGGGGAGGGGAGGGACGGGGAGGGAGGAGGAGGGAGGGGGAGGGAGGAGGAGGATGGAGGGGTGGGGGAGGAGAAAGGGGAGGAGGAACGGGGAGGGAGGAGGAGGAAGGGGGTGGAGGGAGGGGAGGGGGAGAAGGAGGAGGGGGAGGTGTGGGGGAGGAGGCGGGAGGGGAGGGGGAGGAGGAGAATGGAGGGGTGGGGGAGGAGGAGCGACCGGGAGGGAGGAGGAGGGAGGGGATGGAGGGGGAGGAGGAGGAGTAGGGAGGAGGGAGGGGGAGGAGGGGAGGCGAGGAGGAGGTGGGAGGGGGAGGGAGGAGGAGGGGATGGGGAGGAGGAGGAGGGGGAGGTGTGGGGGAGGAGGCAGGAGGGGAGGGAGAGGAAGAGGATGGAGGGGTGGGGGAGGAGGAGCGACCGGGAGGGAGGAGGAGGGAGGGGGTGGGAGGAGGAGGATGGAGGGGTGGGGGAGGAGGAGGGACGGGGAGGGAGGAGGAGGGAGGGGGTGGGAGGAGGAGGATGGAGGGGTGGGGAAGGAGAAGGGGAGGAGGAACGGGGAGGGAGGAGGAGGAAGGGGGTGGAGGGAGGGGAGGGGGAGAAGGAGGAGGGGGAGGTGTGGGGGAGGAGGAGGGTGGAGGGTTGGGGAGGAGAAGGGGAGGAGGGACGGGGAGGGAGGAGGAGGAAGGAGGGGAGGGGGAGATGGAGGGAGGAGGGGTGGGGCAGGAGGAGGGGGAGGGGTGGGGCAGGAGGAGGGGGAGGAGGGACGGGGAGGGAGGAGGAGGGAGGGGGATGGGGAGGAGGAGGGGGAGGTGTGGGGGAGGAGGGGGGAGGGGAGGGGGAGGAGGAGGAGGGAGGGGTGGGGCAGGAGGAGGGGGGAGTGGTGGGGAGGAGGAGGGGGGAGCGATGGGGCAGGAGGAGGGGGAGGAGTGACGGGGAGGGAGGAGTGACAGGGAGGGAGGAGGGGGGAGGTGGAGGGAGGGGAGGGGAGGAGGAGGGAGGGGAGGGGGAGAGGAGGGAGGAGGAGGGATGGGGAGGAGGAGGGTGGAGGGTTGGGGAGGAGGAGGGACGGGGAGGGAGGAGGAGGAGGAGGGAGGAGGCCCCCTCTTCACCCTTCGACGTTCGACTCTTTCTCTGCACCAGGTCTTGTTCTCTAACGGTTCCGTCTCTTTTCCCGACAGGTTATCGCCACATCCACCTGCTCTCGAAAGACGGAATGAGCATCCCGCCCTCCTCCTTGTTTGTCCACACCCGGATCACCGAGACCGCAGGGAGATAGCGGGTCCTGAGCTCAGCGAGGGCGGAGTCCAGGCGATCGACCCCTGCCTCTCACTGCACTCTCGTCCCTCCCCCCGCCTTTTGCCAGATCCTCACCAGATAGTTTTATAGCCATGTATAGATTTACTGGTATTTTTTTATATATTTTGCTGTTATTTGTACCTCCCCGTGAGTTGCTCCCCTTTCAAAACACATGAACGCGTCGCAGATCATGCCCAGGAGGTCAGGGTTCAACAGAGGTGAGCTGACAGGTCAACGGCTAACGATCGCCGCTAAAACGGCAGATCGCGCGTCAGTCGGCAAAATCGGGTACGGCTCGGGAGAGAGGGGCAACGTCTGAGCCCGCCGGGCAGAGAATCCCCCCGAGAGTGGGGAGAGTCCATGATTGCGGGGACTGTACTCAAGGCATCATGGGGTATGGAGAGAGAGCGGGAATACGGTGTTGAGATAGAGGATCGGCCATGATTATATTGAATGGCGGAGCAGGCTCGAAGGGCCGAATGGCCTACTCCTGCTCCTATTCTCTATGTTTCCATGTACATGGCATGCACTGTCTAGGCTTTTACGCTGAGAACAGTGAGATATCAGAGGGCTAATGCCTCCCTTGGAATTATACCCAGCGATGGCCAGTAGCTCCAGTGAGCTCGGGTCAGACTCCATCTGGAGACTGGGTTCAGTTCTGGGCACCGCACCTCAGGAAGGATATATTGGCCTTGGAGGGGGTGCAGCGCAGATTCACCAGAATGATACCGGGGCTAAAAGGGTTAAATTATGAGGACAGGTTGCACAGACTAGACTTGTATTCCCTTGAGTATAGGAGATTAAGGGATGATCTAATTGAGGTGTTTAAGATGATTAAAGGATTTGATAGTGTAGATAGAGAGAAACTATTTCCTCTGGTGGGGGGAGTCCAGAACAAGGGGGCAGAACCTTAAAATTAGAGCCAGGCCGTTCAGGGGTGATGTCAGGAAACACTTCTTCACACAAAGGGGAGTGGGAATCTGGAACTCTCTCCCCCAAAAAGCTGTTGGGGCTGGGGGTCAGTTGAAAATTTCAAAACTGAGATTTTTGTTGGGTGAGGGGATTAAGGGTTAGGGAACCAAGGCGGGTAAATGGAGTTAAGATACAGATCAGCCAATGATCCAATTGAATGGCGGAACAGGTTCAAGGGGCTGAATGGCCTCCTCCTGTTCCTTTGGACAGGGAGTGGTGGCTGGATATTGAACTATGAGCCTGATCCTGCTCTCGTCCGGTGTCCACACACAGGCGAGATTCACTGAACAGACCACTGATATTTTGTTTGCCCCCTTTCCGCAACCCCCCACTCCCCAACCCCCAATCCCCAGAACCCCCCTCCCCAACTCCCACTCCCCAGACCCCCACCACAGACCCCCACTCCCAGTCCCCCCTCCCCGACCCCCACTCCCCAACCCCCAATCCCCTGAAACCCCTCCCCAGTCCCCCACCCCAGACCCCCACTCCCAGTCCCCCCTCCCCGACCCCCACTCCCCAACCCCCAATCCCCAGAACCCCCTCCCCAGTCCCCCACCCCAGACCCCCACTCCCAGTCCCCCCTCCCCGACCCCCACTCCCAGTCCCCCCTCCCCGACCCCCACTCCCCAACCCCCAATCCCCAGAACCCCCTCTCCGAACCCACTCCCCGACCCCCCTCCCCAACCAGCCCCTCCCCAGTGCCCCCCCCTCCTCAGGGGGACACTGAGACCAATTGTAGATCATCCTGCCCCATCCCTAGCTGAGATCAGTTGACTCCGTGGGGACCATCGATCGACCCTGTTCACCAAGCGCTGCCTTTAAGGTGGGGGCCTCTGTGAAGCAGCGAAGCAGGATATTGTCCCCACTCCCAGACCGGGAAACGCTCTCAGCAGCGAAAGTACCGGTGGGAAACGGTGAGGAGAGGGTTTAGAAATGAACTGTAAGATGTGTCAGCTCGGGTGGGTTGTGTGTTTCTGTAATGAGATGCTGGGTTTGGGGAAAGGGGGCAGCTCGTCACGGGACAGTCCTGGGTGGGTGGGGGGGGGAGACACGATAATAGACATGTGGCTGAGTGGGGGGTCTCACATATTCCCTGGATGTAACTGTTCCTCCACTGTGTCAGAGTGACTGTGATCAGAATAACCATCGAGACCCCTATTAGACAAGGGGCTCTCTCCATCGGAAACCCCATTACAGACGGGTGTCTGTCCATTAAACCCACTGTTACAGACGGGTGTCTGTCCATTAAACCCACTGTTACAGACAGGTGTCTGTCCATTAAACCCACTGTTACAGACAGGTGTCTGTCCATTAAACCCACTGTTACAGACGGGTGTCTGTCCATTAAACCCCCATTACAGACGGGTGTCTGTCCATTAAACCCACTGTTACAGACAGGTGTCTGTCCATTAAACCCACTGTTACAGACGGGTGTCTGTCCATTAAACCCACTGTTACTGATGGGTGTCTGTCCATTAAACCCACTGTTACAGACAGGTGTCTGTCCATTAAACCCACTGTTACAGACAGGTGTCTGTCCATTAAACCCACTGTTACAGACAGGTGTCTGTCCATTAAACCCACTGTTACAGACGGGTGTCTGTCCATTAAACCCACTGTTACAGACGGGTGTCTGTCCATTAAACCCACTGTTACAGACGGGTGTCTGTCCATTAAACCCACTGTTACAGACGGGTGTCTGTCCATTAAACCCACTGTTACAGACGGGTGTCTGTCCATTAAACCCACTGTTACAGACGGGTGTCTGTCCATTAAACCCACTGTTACAGACGGTGTCTGTCCATTAAACCCACTGTTACAGACGGGTGTCTGTCCATTAAACCCACTGTTACAGACGGTGTCTGTCCATTAAACCCACTGTTACAGACGGGTGTCTGTCCATTAAACCCACTGTTACAGACGGTGTCTGTCCATTAAACCCACTGTTACAGACGGTGTCTGTCCATTAAACCCACTGTTACAGACGGGTGTCTGTCCATTAAACCCACTGTTACAGACGGTGTCTGTCCATTAAACCCACTGTTACAGACGGGTGTCTGTCCATTAAACCCACTGTTACTGATGGGTGTCTGTCCATTAAACCCACTGTTACAGACGGTGTCTGTCCATTAAACCCACTGTTACAGACGGTGTCTGTCCATTAAACCCACTGTTACAGACGGGTGTTTATCCATTAAACCCACTGTTACAGACAGGTGTCTGTCCATTAACCCCCCCATTACAGACGAGTGTCTGTCCATTAACCCCCACTGTTACAGACAGGTGTCTGTCCATTAAACCCACTGTTACAGACGTGTATCTGTCCATTAAAACCCCATTCCAGACGAGTGTCTGTCCATTAAACCGCCATTATGGACAGTTGTCTGTCCAGTAAAACCCCTGTTACAGACTGGTGTTTATCCATTAAACTCACAGTTACAGACGGGTGTCTGTCCATTAAACCCACTGTTACAGACGGGTGTCTATCCATTAAACCCACTGTTACAGACGTGTATCTGTCCATTAAAACCCCATTCCAGACGAGTGTCTGTCCATTAAACCGCCATTACGGACAGGTGTCTGTTCAGTAAAACCCTTGTTACAGACTGGTGTTTATCCATTAAACTCACAGTTACAGACGAGTGTCTGTCCATTAACCCTCCCATTACAGACGGGTGTCTGTCCATTAACCCCCACTGTTACAGACAGGTGTCTGTCCATTAAACACACTGTTACAGACGGGTGTCCGTCCATTAAACCCACTGTTACAGACAGGTGTCTGTTCATTAAACACACTGTTACAGACGGGTGTCCGTCCATTAAACCCACTGTTACAGACAGGTGTCTGTCCATTAAACCCACTGTTACCGACGGGTGTCTGTCCATTAAACCCCCTGTCACAGACTCTGTTTATCAGACCCTGTCACAGACTTCGGGGAATTCAATGGATTGGAGCAGGTGGGAGGTGGTCAGTGGTGATACCGCTGGTTAAAGGGTTAAATTACGAGGACAGGTTGCAGAGATGAGGACAGGTTGTATTCCCTCGAGTATAGAGATTAAGGGGTGATCTAATTGAGGTTTTAAGATGATTAAAGGATTTGATCGGGTCGATAGAGAGAAACTATTTCCTCTGGTGGGGGGAGTCCAGAACAAGGGGGAATAACCTTAAAATTAGAGCCAGGCCGTTCAGGGGTGATGTCAGGAAGCACTTCTTCACACAAAGGGGAGTGGAAATTTGGAACTCTCTCCCTCCAAAAGCTGTTGGGGCTGGGGGTCAATTGAAAATTTCAAAACTGAGATTGATCGATTTTTGTTGGGTGAGGGGATTAAGGGTTACAGAACCAAGGCGGGTAAATGGAGTTAAAATTCAGATCGGCCATGATCGAACTGAATGGTGGAACAGGCTCGAGGGGCTGAGTGGCCTCCGCCTGTTCCCATGGTCCTAAGGGAGGCTCTCGGGCGGCATTTCAACGCACGATTCTGGCATGGAAGATTCTAGAGCCTTCAGTGCCGCCACTGGGATTTTCGAACGGTGAGCTGGAGGTTTGGGGCTGCTGATACAGAGGGGATGGGTTTTCCTGTTTCGTCACACTGGATCCTGCTCGGTCCCTACAGAGTACACGACCGCTCTCTCGCCCCTGAATTGTTAAGCGATGGCACCTTGTAGCCAATGACGGGAAAGCTTGGTGACTCTCCCACCTTGTCTGTGTCTCCCTGTTCGACCCGCACCCTCCTGCCAGCCTTACTGTAAGACGCACGCTGTTCCTTGCAAATCCTGTACCGTCCGAGTGTCTCACACAGCTCCCTCCTGTGCATCTCAATATAACGTCCTCCCAACAAATTAAACATTAATATATTGAAACTCAATCTGTGCTGACTTCCGGTTATTGTAAGATTTTTTTAATTTGCACTTAGCCTCTGAGGGCAGCTATCCCACAGTGCACCTGGTCTCCAGGTACACCTACCCCACAGTGCACCTGGTCTCCAGATACACCTATCCCACAGTGCACCTGGTCTACAGATACACCTATCCCACAGTGCACCTGGTCTCCAGGTGCAGCTATCCCACAGTGCACCTGGTCTCCAGGTACAGCTATCCCACAGTGCACCTGGTCTCCAGGTACACCTACCCCACAGTGCACCTGGTCTCCAGATACACCTATCCCACAGTGCACCTGGTCTACAGATACACCTATCCCACAGTGCACCTGGTCTCCAGGTACAGCTATCCCACAGTGCACCTGGTCTCCAGGTACACCTATCCCACAGTGCACCTGGTCTCCAGGTACACCTATCCCACAGTGCACCTGGTCTCCAGGTACACTTATCCCACAGTGCACCTGGTTTCCAGGTACATCTATCCCACAGTGCACCTGGTCTCCAGGTACAGCTATCCCACAGTGCACCTGGTATACAGATACACCTATCCCACAGTGCACCTGGTCTCCAGGTACAGCTATCCCACAGTGCACCTGGTCTCCAGGTACACCTTTCCCACAGTGCACCTGGTCTCCAGGTACACCGATCCCACAGTGCACCTGGTCTCCAGGAACACCTTTCCCACAGTGCACCTGGTCTCCAGGTACACCTATCCCACAGTGCACCTGGTCTCCAGGTACAGCTATCCCACAGTGCACCTGGTCTCCAGGTACACCTATCCCACAGTGCACCTGGTCTCCAGGTACATCTATCCCACAGTGCACCTGGTCTGTGCATGTATTGAACCTCATAACGAGGTGTTAGGATCGGTGACCAAAAAAGAGGTCAGTTTTAAGGAGCATCTTAAAGGAGGAGAGAGAGGTGGAGAGGTTTAGGGAGGGAATTCCAGAGCTTGGGGCCCAGGCAACTGAAGGCACGGCCGCCAATGGCGGGGCGATTAAAATCAGGGATGTGCAAGAGGCCAGAATTGGAGGAGTGCAGAGATCTCGGAGGGTTGTGGGGCTGGAGGAGGTTACAGAGATAGGGAGGGGCGAGGCCATGGAAGGATGTGAAAACAAGGATGAGAATTTTAAAATCGGGGTGTTCCCGGACCGGGAGCCAATGTAGGTCAGCGAGCACAGGGGGTGATGGGTGAACGGGACTTGGTGCGAGTTAGGATACGGGGCAGCAGAGTTTTGGATGAGCGCAAGTTTATGGAGGGTGGTGGATGGGGGACCGGCCAGGAGAACATTGGAATAGTCGAGTCTGGAGGTAACAAAGGCACGGATGAGGGTTTCAGCGGCAGATGAGCTGAGGCAGGGGGCGGAGACGGGCGATGTTCCGGAGGTGGAAGTAGGTGGTCTTGGTGATGGAGCGGATTTGGTTTCGGACGCTCAGTTTAAGGTCTATTCGAACACCAAGGTTGCAAACAGTCTGTTTCAGCCTCAGACAGTGGGCAGTGAGAGGGATGGAGTCGGTGGCTGGGGAATGGACTCTGTGGCGGGGACCGAAGACGATGGCCCAGAATTTCCTGTCAAAATAACGGTGAGGCTAAGTCGCCCGCAGTTATTTATGCGAAAATGCTACAGCAACTTCAGGCGGGGAGCAGATGTTCAGTTAAACGCGGATATCCAAAAGTTGCTGTCCCAGATGTGCTGCTCCGCCGTTAGCTTTGTGAAAACAACATCTCGCTGCCTGCCTCACCGTTGACTTGCACTGAACAGCGAGAAGTTGCTGTATTTGTCTCATGGATACAAACTAAACTTAACAGAAAGTTAAGTCTTGTCCATTTCAGTCTAAGTGCCCTTTTATCGACGTGCTAAGTATTAATTACTGCCAGTCAACCTCGCTGACACTGAAAATGAACTATTACAAGTGTCAAGTCTCATTCCCTCAGGTTTTAATTGTTGGAGAATTTTAAAATGATAAATTAAATTTTTTTTGCTTTTCCTTTCTGTCTCTTTTCTCTCTTGTAATCCAATCTTTCTTTCCCTCTTTTTTTTATTCGTTCATGGGATGTGGGCATCGCTGGCGAGGCCAGCATTTATTGACCATCCCTAATTGCCCTTGAGAAGGTGGTGGTGAGCCGCCTTCTTGAACCGCTGCAGTCCGTGTGGTGAAGGTTCTCCCACAGTGCTGTTTGGAAGGGAGTTCCAGGATTTTGACCCAGCGACGATGAAGGAACGGCGATATATTTCCAAGTCGGGATGGTGTGTGACTTGGAGGGGAACGTGCAGGTGGTGTTATTCCCATGTGCCTGCTGCTCTTGTCCTTCTATGTGGTAGAGGTCGCGGGTTTGGGAGGTGCTGTCGAAGAAGCCTTGGCGAGTTGCTGCAGTGCATCCTGTGGATGGTACACACTGCAGCCACAGTACACCGGTGGTGAAGGGAGTGAATGTTTAGGGTGGTGGATGGGGTGTCAATCAAGTGGGCTGCTTTGTCCTGGATGGTGTCGAGCTTCTTGAGTGTTGTTGGAGCTGCACTCATCCAGGCAAGTGAAGAGTATTCCATCACACTCCTGACTTGTGCCTTGTAAATGGTGGAAAGGCTTTGGGGAGTCAGGAGGTGAGTCACTCACCGCAGAATACCCAGCCTCTGACCTGCTCTTGTAGCCACAGTATTTATGTGGCTGGTCCAGTTAAGTTTCTGGTCAATGGTGACCCTCCAGGATGTTGATGGTGGGGGATTTGGTGATGGTAATGCCGTTGAATGTCAAGGGGAGGTGGTTAGACTCTCTCTTGTTGGAGATGGTCATTGCCTGGCACTTGTCTGGCGTGCATGTTACTTGCCACTTATCAGCCCAAGCCTGGATGTTGTCCAGGTCTTGCTGCATGCAGGCTCGGACTGCTTCATTATCTGAGGGGTCTCTTTATTTCTCTTTTTGTACCTGATTTACACTGAATTCACCCACTCTAGTTTACACTTCCTCCTCAGTCCTTGCGCTGATCATTCCTCAGTCCTTCACTCTGATTGGTTAAGGAGATACCCGGTTGCTTGCCCTGTTCACTCAGGTCCCAGATGCTCCACTGCACCATTTCCACCTCCCACTTCCAGCAATTTGCGGCGCAAAAATCTCACGGAGATTAAACGGGCAAAGGGCAAGTCCATCTAATGGCCATCCGTTACCCGGATAAAACACTTTCTGCCCAATATTTAATTGGAGGAAAGTTCTGCTCGTCCAATACTGGATGTCGGACAAGCAGCTTAACAAACACAGAGGCAGTGGAGGGGGTCGAGAGAGGTGGTGGTGAGATAGGGCTGGGTGTCGTCAGACTCAGAGTCCAGGTAAGCTTCAATTAACTGGTCAGCTTTCTTGGACGCAATCCAGGCTAATCTTGTCATTATTACTCTGCCCTCTGCCCTCTCTCCTGGAAGGGGAGGGTGAGCAGACACACACCAGGTGGGAACCGTTTCCAGAAACATTGCCTATTAAGGGTCCTACTGACACCGGCACCTCGGCTGGCCAGTGCTAAAGATGGCTCTCTCTAAATTCGAGCTTTACAGTCTGGCTATTTTTAACCCAGTGATGTTAAAACTGTAGCAGCTGCTTTTGGCTAGAGTCGGAGAGTGACGGCAGTGAGGGTCCGGCAGAGGCTGATTCCTCTTTCAGTAATCCTTCCAATAGCCCGCACACCTCTCTCTGCCTCCCTGCATTTTCCTGATCATGAACCCTTGAACTTTGCTATGTCGGCCATGGCTCAATGGATAACACTCTTACCTCTGAGTCAGAAGAAGTCCCCACTCCAAAGACTTGAGTGCAAAATCCTGGCCGACACTCCCAGTGCAGTACTGAGGGAGTGCTGCACTGTCGGAGGTGCCGTCTTTCAGATGAGACGTTAAACCGAGGCCCCTTCTGCCCTCTCGAGTGGATGTAAAAGATCCCACGGCCACTATTTCGAAGAAGAGCAGGGGGAGTTCTCCCCGGTGTCCTGGGGCCAATATTTATCCCTCAACCAACATCACTAAAAAAAACAGATGATCTGGTCATTATCACCTTGCTGTTTAAATTGCACCTTTCACCAACTCAGGACGTCCCGAAGCATTTTTTGCAGCCAATTGAGTACATTTTGAAGTGTAGTCGCTGTTGTAGAGTAGGAAGCCCGGCAGCCAATTTGTGCACAGCAAGATCCCACAAACAGCAGCGTGTAAGGGGAGGGTACACATCACAGTTTTAATCTCCGCCCCCAGGTCTGTACTGAGATTCCAGGGGCATGATTTTGATCCGGAGCCGGGAAGGGAGCAGGGGTGGGGGTGGGGGGGGAATGGGGAGGCCGGGGTGGGGGGGGGCGGGGGAAGTGGAGGGTGGCGGGGGGGAGATTTTTGTGTGGGAGACCCGGAAGAGAATTGAGTGCGTCGGAATCTGCGATGATAACTCAATTGAAGGCAATTGTTTTTGTTTGCGGGTTTGCCGCTCGACAGCCAGCCAGATTGACAGGGATCGGAGAGGAGGGAGGGAGGGAGAGATCATGGGCCCTGGAGGACATCGGGAGGGGGTGGGGTGGGGATGGGGGGTCGTGGAGGACTGGAAAGATTCAGAAGCCATGGGAAACCTGTGCAGGAGAAGTTAAATTCGTTTCTGTTTAAGAATCAATTAAAAAATCCCTACCTGAAGTACCTCAATGATCTTAATTGATGCACTAAGTGTTTGCCCACCAGCATTAATTGGGGACGCGACTTCCGGGTTTCGGCTGCCCGTGCGCAGTCAAACACGCCCGCGTTAAACCCGTCCCCCACCCCCGACCCACCCGTTCTTGAAGGTTAAAATGACCCCCTCTCGTCTCACCCAAGGCAGCAGTTATGGGGCAACGATCGCCCTCCGCTGGAAATTGCATGCGTGACAACTGGATGAGGATAGGATGGGGCTGTTGTGATGCTCTTCATGGTTGAATAGCTGGCCGACACTCTGAATTCGCATGTGAAGAATAACTGGTCGAGGAACCAATAAAGCACAACACAATAAGCATCAACTGAGCTCCTAATCAACTCTCTCGCTTTCGGTGGGAGTCTGATGTGACACCATCGAAAGGATCACAACCTCCTGCCTATTTTCACTTTGCTTGTCACCGGGCAGTGAGGACATCCCAGGGATCGTGGGGATAACGAGAGGCCTCCACTAAAATGACAAATCCTGTAGATTTAATAGAAGGCTTTCACAGTGGCACTGAATGCTGGGATAGCCATGCCTCCATAGCTGGTCTGTTGCTTTTTTTTATATATATACCCCTCCAGTAAGAGAAAGCAATAGAAAATACTTTCAAATCTTACAGCTGGCCAGAAATTGGAGATGGTAGGGGGTAAATCCCAGAATGGGTCAAGGCTAGATTGGAGCACCAGTCAGCAATAGGGCTATGAGGGTAAATCCCGGAGTGGAGAAGACTGAACTGGAGCACGAGTCAGCGAAAGGGCTATAGAGATAAATCCCGGAATGGAGCCAGGCTGGACTGGAGCATGAGTCAGCGATAGGGCTATAGAGATAAATCCTGGAATGGAGCCAGGCTGGACTGGAGCATGAGTCAGCGATAGGGCTATAGGGATAAATCCCGGAATGGAGCCAGCCTGGACTGGAGCATGAGTCAGCGATAGGGCTATAGGGATAAAGCCCGGAGTGAATCCAGGCTGGACTGGAGCACGAGCCAGAGCTAGGGCTATAAGGGTAAATCCCGGAGTGGAGTTAGGCTGGACTGGATCATGTTAGAAATAGGCATTGAACATAAGAACATAAGAAATAGGAGCAGGAGTAGGCCAATCGGCCCCTCGAGCCTGCTCCGCCATTTAATAAGATCATGGCTGATCTGATCCTAACCTCAAATCTAAATTCATGTCCAATTTCCTGCCCGCTCCCCGTAACCCCAAATTGAGCTTGAGAATGACGTACTTAAGACCGAAACTAGATTATTAAACTTAAACAAAGCCAATTACGTAGGTATGGGTTGGCTAAGGTTGATCGGGAAATTAGATTAAAAGATATGATGGTAAATAAGCAATGATGAACATTTAAAGAAATATTTCATAATTCTCAACGAATATACATTCCATTGAGGAATAAAAGTGCCACAGGAAAAGTGATCCATCCGTGGCTAACTACAGAAGTTAAGGATAGTATTAGATTAAAAGAGGCTTATAATGTTGCCAAGAAGAATAATCCTGATGACTGGGAGAGTTTTAGAAACCGGCAAAGGATGACCAAAAAATTGATAAAGGGAGAAAATAGAATGAGAGCAAACTAGCAAGAAATATAAAAACAGACTGTAAGAGCTTCTACAAGTATGTGAAAAGGAAGAGAGTAGCAAAAGTTAACGTTGGTCCCTTAGAGGCTGAGACAGGAGAAATTATAATGGGGAATCAGGAAATGGCTGATGCATTAAACAAATATTTTGTATCTGTCTTCACAGTAGAAGACACAAAAAGCATACCAGAAATAGTGGGGAACCAAGGGGCAAATGAGAGTGAGGAACTTAAAGTAATTAATATCAGTGGAGAAAAAGTACTGGAGAAATTAATGGGTCTAAAAGCCAACAAATCCTCTGGACCTGATGGCCTACATCCTAAGATTCTAAAAGAGGTGGCTGCAGAGATAGTGGATGCATTAGTTGTGATCTTCCAAAATTCCCTCGATTCTAGAATGGTCCCCGTGGATTGGAAGGTAGCAAATGTAACCCCGCTATTCAAAAAAGGAGGGAGAGAGAAAACAGGGAACTACAGGCCAGTTAGCCTGACATCGGTCATCGGGAAAATGCTGGAATCCATTGTTAAGGAAGTGTTAACAGGGCACTTAGAAAATCATAATATGATTAGGCAGAGTCAACATGGTTTTATGAAAGGGAAATTGTGTTTGACAAATCTATTAGAGTTTTTTGAGGATGTAACTAGCAGGGTGGATAAAGGGGAACCAGTAGATGTAGTATATTTGGATTTTCAAAAGGCATTCAATAAGGTGCCACACGAAAGGTTGTTACACAAGATAAGGGCTCATGGGGTTGGGGGTAACATATTAGCATGGATAGAGGATTGGTTAATGGACAGAAAACAGAGAGTAGGGATAAATGGGTCATTTTCAGGTTGGCAGGCTGCAACTAGTGGGGTGCTGCAAGGATCAGTGCTTGGGCCTCAGCTATTTACAATCTATATTAATGACTTAGATGAAGGGACCGAGTGTAATGTATCCAAGTTTGCTGACGATACAAAGTTAGGTGGGAAAGTAAGCTGTGAGGGCACAAAGAGTCTGCAAAGGGATACAGACAGGTTCAGTGAGTGGGCAAGAAGGTGGCAAATGGAGTATAATGTGGGGAAATGTGAGGTTATTCATTTTGGTAGGAAGAACAGAAAAACAGAATATTTTTAAATGGTGAGAAACTATTAAATGTTGGTGTTCAGAAACATGTACACGAATCACAGAAAGTTAACATGCAGGTACAGCAAGCAATTAGGAAAGCGAATGGTATGTTGGCCTTTATTGCAAGGGGTTGGAGTACAGGGGAGAACCTTCACCACACGGACTGCAGTGGTTCAAGAAGGCGGCTCACCACCACCTTCTCAAGGGCAATTAGGGATGGGCAATAAATGCCGGCCTCGCCAGCGACGCCCACATCCCGAGAATGAATAAAAAAGAGTAAGGAAGTCTTGCTGCAATTGTACAGGGCTTTGGTGAGACCTCACCTGGAGTACTGTGTACAGTTTTGGTCGCCTTATCTAAGGAAGGATATACTTGTCTTAGAGGCGGTGCAAAGAAGTTTCACTAGATTGATTTGTCCTATGAGGAGAGATTGAGTAGAATGGGCCTTTACACACTGGAGTTTAGAAGAATGAGAGGTGATCTCATTGAAACAGACAAGATTCTGAGGGGGCTTCACAGGGTAGATGCTGAGAGGTTGTTTCCACTGGCTGAAGAGTCTAGAACTAGAGGACATAGTCCCAGGATAAGTGGTCGGACATTTAAGACTGAGATGAGGAGGAATTTCTTCACTCAGAGGGTTGTGAATCTTTGGAATTCTCTACCCCAGAGGGCTGTGGATTCTGAGTCATTGAATATATTCAAGGCTGTGACCGATAGATTTGTCGACTCCAAGGGAATCAAGGGATATGGGGATCGGGCGAGAAAGTGACGTTGAGGTTGAAGATCAGCCATGATCTCATTGAATGATGGAGCAGGCTCAAGGGGCCGAATGGCCTACTCCTGCTCCTATTTTCTTATGTTCTTAGGCCTGTAAGGGTAAATCCCGGAGTGGAGTCAGGCTGGATTGGAGCATGTCGGATATAGGGCTATAGGGGTAAATCCCGGAGTGGAGTCAGGCTGGATTGGAGCATGTCGGAGATAGGGCTATAGGGGTAAATCCCGGAGTGGAGTCAGGCTGGATTGGAGCATGTCAGAGATAGGGCTATAGGGGTAAATCCCGGAGTGGAGTCAGGCTGGATTGGAGCATGTCGGAGATAGGGCTATAGGGGTAAATCCCGGAGTGGAGTCAGGCTGGATTGGAGCATGTCGGAGATAGGGCTATAGGGGTAAATCCCGGAGTGGAGTCAGGCTGGATTGGAGCATGTCGGAGATAGGGCTATAGGGGTAAATCCCGGAGTTGTACTTGGCACACATAGGCCAGATTAAGGACACCAAGTTTCCTTCCCTAAAGGACATTAGTGAACTAGTAGAGTTTTTACAACAATCCGACAGCTTCATGGTCACTTTTATTGATACTGGCTTTTTATTTCCAGATTTTTAAAACTGAATTCAAATTCTCAAACTGCCCAGGGTGGGATTCGAACTCACGTTCATCTGGATTATTAGTCCAAGGCCTCTGGATTACCAGCCCACTACACTACCTGCCCGTACTAGTCTACACCGCCTCTCCTGTAATGCACATTATTGTTCTATTGAGGATCGAATGTGCATTCTGTCAAGTTTCTTGGGCAGTAAAGTGCCGCAAATTAAAAGAAGTTGCCACATAAACCATGGCCAGAGTTTGATTGCTCCAGAGTGAGCTATGGAAGAGCCTCAGGTCACTGGTCAGTCACTAGTGGGGCCCGACACCTGGGACCAGGGTGAAAGGGTGGCCGTGGGGAGCCAGCACTGGCCTGTGGCTATCCATCCATCCATGGATATCAAGTATGAGACAAAACATGGAAAGGATCAATACACTATATTGAGGGTCAGACACATTAGATGGAATGGATCTTTTTTTTAATTCGTTCACGGGATGTGGGCGTCGCTGGCAAGGCCGGCATTTATTGCCCATCCCTAATTGCCCTTGAGAAGGTGGTGGTGAGCCGCCTTCTTGAACCGCTGCAGTCCGTGTGGTGACGGTTCTCCCACAGTGCTGTTGGGAAGGGAGTTCCAGGATTTTGACCCAGCGACGATGAAGGAACGGCGATATATTTCCAAGTCGGGATGGTGTGTGACTTGGAGGGGAACGTGCAGGTGGTGTTGTTCCCATGCGCCTGCTGCCCTTGTTCTTCTAGGTGGTAGAGGTCGCGGGTTTGGGAGGTGCTGTCGAAGAAGCCTTGGCGAGTTGCTGCAGTGCATCCTGTGGATGGTGCACACTGCAGCCACATTGCGCCGGTGGTGAAGGGAGTGAATGTTTAGGGTGGTGGATGGGGTGCCAATCAAGCGGGCTGCTTTATCCTGGATAGTGTCGAGCTTCTTGAGTGTTGTTGGAGCTGCACACATCCAGGCAAGTGGAGAGTATTCCATCACACTCCTGACTTGTGCCTTGTAGATGGTGGAAAGGCTTTGGGGAGTCAGGAGGTGAGTCACTCGCCGCAGAATACCCAGCCTCTGACCTGCTCTCGTAGCCACAGTATTTATATGGCTGGTCCAGTTAAGTTTCTGGTCAATGGTGACCCCCAGGATGTTGATGGTGGGGGATTCGGCGATGGTAATGCCGTTGAATGTCAAGGGGAGGTGGTTAGACTCTCTCTTGTTGGAGATGGTCATTGCCTGGCACTTATCTGGCGCGAATGTTACTTGCCACTTATCAGCCCAAGCCTGGATGTTGTCCAGGTCTTGCTGCATGCAGGCTCGGACTGCTTCATTATCTGAGGGGTTGCGAATGGAACTGAACACTGTGCAGTCATCAGCGAACATCCCCATTTCTGACCTTATGATGGAGGGAAGGTCATTGATGAAGCAGCTGAAGATGGTTGGGCCTAGGACACTGCCCTGAGGAACTCCTGCAGCAATGTCCTGGGGCTGAGATGATTGGCCTCCAACAACCACTACCATCTTCCTTTGTGCTAGGTATGACTCCAGCCACTGGAGACACTGGATCAATAGAATATATCTGGTGTCAGGTACAAAACATGGAATGGATCAATAGACTATATCTGGTGTCAGCTACAAAACATGGAATGGATCAATAGACTATCATGAGTCAGGCACAAAACATGGACTGGATTAATAAACTATATCTGGTGTCAGGTACAAAACATGGAATGGATCAATGGAATATATCTGGTGTCAGGTACAAAACATGGAATGGATCAATACATTATATTGAGGGTCAGACACATTAGATGGAATGGATCAATAGAATATATCCAGTGTCAGGTACAAAACATGGAATGGATCAATCGACTATATCTGGTGAAAGGTACAAAACATGGAATGGATCAATGGAATATATCAAGGGTCAGATACAAAATATTGAATGGATCAATAGACTATTGCGGGTCAGGCACAACACATGGACTGGATCAATAAACTAAATCCGAGTCAGACACAAAAGACAGAATGGAGCGATAGACTATATCGGGGGTCAGATATAAAAGACAGAATGGAACAATAGACTATATTGGGGGGGTCAGGCACAAAACATGGACTGGGTCAATAGAATATATCCAGTGTCAGATACAAAACATGTAATGGATGAATAAACTATATTGAGGGTCAGGCACAAAACATGGAAGGGATCAATACATTATATGATTAGTACTAGGTCCCTATCACTTGATCAGTACCAGGTCCCTTGCTTTTTGTGGTATATATCAATGATTTGGACTTGAATGTATGGGGCATGATTAAGAAATTTGAAGATGTTACAAAAATTGGCTGTGTGGTTGATAGTGAGGAGGAAAGCTGTAGACTGCAGGAAGATATCAATGGACTGGTCAGGTGGGCAGAAAAGTGACAAATGGAATTCAATCCAGAGCAGTGTGAGGTAATGCATTTGGGGAGGGCAAACAAGGCAAGGGAATACACAATAAATGGGAGGATACTGAGAGGTGTAGAGGAAGAGAGGGACCTTGGAGTGCATGTCCACAGATCCCTGAAGGTAGCAGAACAGGTAGATAAGGTGGTTAAAAAGGCATACGGGATACTTTCCTTTATTAGTCGAGGCATAGAATATAAGAGCAAGGAGGTTATGCTGGAACTGTACAAAACACTAGTTCGGCCACAGCTTGAGTACTGAGTACAGTTCTGGTCACCACATTACAGGAAAGATGTGATTGCACTAGAGAGGGTACAGAGGAGATTTACGAGGATTTCGCAGGGGCTGGAGAATTTCAGCTATGAGGAAAGATTGGATAGGCTGTGGTTGTTTTCTTTGGAACAAAGGAGACTGAGGGGAGATTTAATTGAGGTATATAAAATTATGACGGGCCTAGATAGAGTGGATAGGGAGGACCTATTTCCCTTAGCAGAGGGGTCAGTGACCAGGGGGCATAGGTTTAAAGTGATTGGTAGAAGGATCCCTGCACTAGTGGCAACAAGAGTGAAACCCAAAACCCGGGATAGAGCCAGCAAAGCCAGAGTGTCACAAACTGGAAGTGTCACAGTGTGACGTCTGATCATGGGGATGGAGGACCAGCATCAGTTACACAGCACCAAACAGGTGTCAAGGTCGGATCTGGGGAGACCAGACAGTGTAACATATTCCAAATATGGGCGAATGGTAAAACCCAAAGGCTGGGGCATACGAACATAGGAAAATAGGAACAGGAGGAGGCCATTCAGCCCCTCGAGCCTGTTCCACCATTCAATTAGATCATGGCTGATCTGTACTTCAACTCCGTAAACTCTGGCCGGCCTCCCACCTCCCACCCTCCGTAAACTCTGGCCGGCCTCCCACCTCCCACCCTCCGTAAACCCTGGCCGGCCTCCCACCTCCCACCCTCCGTAAACCCTGGCCGGCCTCCCACCTCCCACCCTCCGTAAACTCTGGCCGGCCTCCCACCTCCCACCCTCCGTAAACTCTGGCCGGCCTCCCACCTCCCACCCTCCGTAAACCCTGGCCGGCCTCCCACCTCCCACCCTCCATAAACTTGAGCTCATCCAAACCTCTGCTGCCCGTATCCCAACTCACACCAAGTCCCGTTCTCCCATCACCCCTCACTGACCTACATTGGTTCCCGGTCCGGCAACGCCTCGATTTCAAAATACTCATCCCCGTGTTCAAATCGCTCTGTGGCCTCGCTCCTCCCCGTCTCTGGAACCTCCTCCAGCTTTTGGTCCCCTGTCCTAATATCTCTTTATATGGCTCAGTGTCAATTTTTGTCTGATAACAGCACCTGTGAAGCGCTTTGGGTCGTTTTTCTATGTTAAAGGTGCTGTATAAATACAAGTTGTCTTGGGGCCAGGACCCCATTTTCATCCCCACAGCAAGCTGGGATCTTCCCGGCTGCTGGATCATTGGACGGGATGGAAGCTAAGGGAATTCAGGCAGGAGGAAGTCCGCCCCCCCCCCCCCCCCCCCCCCCGGTCGGGCCTCCTCCACCCTCGTTAGTTGCCAGCTGCGGTTCAGTGGGCAGCACTCTCTCGCCTCTGAGTCAGGAGGTCGTGGGTTCAAGTCCCACTCCAGAGACTTGAGCACAAAATCTGGGCCGACACTCCCCAGTGCCAGTACTGAGGCAGTGCTGCACTGACAGAGGTGCCGTCTTTCGGGTGAGACATTAAACCGAGGCCCCGTCTGCTCCTCTCAGGTGGACGTAAAAGATCCCAGGTCCACTATTTTGAAGAAGAGCAGGGGAATTCTCTCTGGACCAAAATTTATCCCTCAACCAACATCACTAAAACAGATTATCACACTGCTGTTTGTGGGATCTTGCTGTGCGCAAATTGGCCGGCCCAGTCCCATACCTTACAACCAGTGACTGTATTTCAAAAGAACTTCATCGGCTGTAAAGCACTTTGGGGTGTCCTGAGGTTGTGAAAGGCAGTGTTTTTAGAAGAGGAGTAGGCCCTCGAGCCTGTTCCGCCAGTCATCGTGGCTGATCTGTATCTTAACTCTATCCACCCGCCTTGGTTCCGTAACCCACAATACACTTGCCCAACAAAAATGTTTCGGGAGTCCTTCATCTCTTTTACATTTTTATGTGCAGTAGAAGAGAAGGCCATTAGGGGGAGTGCTGAGTGAGCTTAAGGAGAGTGAAATCAAAACAGAAAATGCTGGAAACTCTCAGCCACTGAGGCAGCTTCTGTGGAGAGAGAAACAGAGTTAACGATTCAGGTCGATGGCCCTTCGTCAGAACGAGAGTGATTGCTTCTGGTACCCGGTGTGGACGAGACCGTGGAGAGTCGGAGGCCCCTGGAGTGGGCGGAATGTCAAAACTGTTCGTACATCAGTGCCGGAAGCAGGAAAGGAGAAGGCTCCCAAACAAGAGTTCACAAGATTGGGGATCAGTGGGTGAATGGGTACAGGGGGGGGGGTGAATGGGTACAGGGGGGTGAATGGGTACAGGGGGGTGAATGGGTACATGGGGGGTGAATGGGTACAGGGGGGTGAAGGGGTACATGGGGGGTGAATGCGTACAGGGGGTGAAGGGGTACATGGGGGGTGAATGGGTATGGGGGTGAATGGGTACAGGGGGGTGAAGGGGTACATGGGGGTGAATGGGTATGAGAGGGTGAATGGGTACAGGGGGGTGAAGGGACACATGGGGGGTGAATGGGTACAGGGGGGTGAATGGATGCATGGGGGGGGTGAATGGATACAGGGGGTGAATGGGCATGGGGGGTGAATGGGTACAGGAGGGTGAATGGATACAAGGGGTGAATGGGTATGGGGGGTGAATGGGTACAGGGGGTGAATGGGTATGGGGAGGTGAATGGGTACAGGGGGTGAATGGGTATGGGGGGTGAATGGGTACAGGGGGTGAATGGTACAGGGGGGGTGAATGGATACAGGGGGGGTGAATGGATACAGGGGATGAATGGGCATGGGGGGGGTGAATGGGTACAGGGGGGTGAATGGATACAGGAGGGTGAATGGATACAGGGGGTGAATGGATACAGTGGGATGAATGGTACAGGGGGGGTGAATGGTACAGGGGGGGTGAATGGATACAGGGGGGTGAATGGATACAGGGGATGAATGGTACAGGGGGGTGAATGGATACAGGGGGTGAATGGATACAGGGGATGAATGGGTAAGGGGAGTGAATGGGTACGGGAGGGTGAATGGGTACAGGGGGTAAATGGATACAGGGGATGAATGGGTAAGGGGAGTGAATGGGTACAGGGGGTAAATGGTACGGGGTGAATGGGTATGGGGGTGAATGGGTGCAGTTGGTGAATGGGTGCAGAGGGTGAATGGGTACAGGGGGAGAATGGGTACAGGGGGTGAATGGGTACGGGAGGGTGAATGGGTACGGGGTGAATGGGTAAACGGGACTGGGTACAGGGGTGAATGGGTATAGGGGAAATAGGTATGGGGTAATGGGTACAGGGGGTGAATTGTTAAAGGGGGAATGGGTACAGGGGGTGAATGGGTCAAGGGGGAATGGGTATGGGGTAATGGGTACAGGGGGTGAATGGGTCAAGGGGGAATGGGTATAGGGGGAATGGGTATGGGGCAATGGGTACAGGGGGTGAATGGGTACAGGTGTATGGGTAAAGGGGGGAATGGGTAAGGGGAGAATGGGTACTGGGGGAATGGGTAAAGGGGGGAATGGTTATGGGGAGAATGGGTACAGGGGGAATGGGTAAAGGGGGAATGGGTACAGGGGTGAATGGGTATAGAGGAATGGGTACAGGGAGAATGGGTACAGGGGGAATGGGTATTGGGGAGAATGGGTATAGGGGAGAATGGGTACAGGGATGAATGGGTAAAGAGGGGAATGGGTATAGGGGAGAATGGGTACAAGGGGTGAATGGGTACAGGGGGTGAAGGGGTACATGGGGGGTGAATGGGTATGGGGTGTGAATAGGTACAGGGGGTGAAGGGGTACATGGGGGTGAATGGGTATGGGGGGGTGAATGGGTACAGGGGGGGTGAAGGGATACATGGGGGGGTGAATGGGTACAGGGGGGTGAAGGGGTGAATGGGTATGGGGGGTGAATGGATGCATGGGGGGGTTGAATGGATACAGGGGGTGAATGGGTACGGGGGGGTGAATGGGTACAGGAGGGTGAATGGATACAAGGGGTGAATGGGTATGGGGGGTGAATGGGTACAGGGGGTGAATGGGTACAGGGGGTGAATGGGTATGGGGGTGAATGGGTACAGGGGGGTGAATGGATACAGGAGGGTGAATGGATACAGGGGGTGAATGGATACAGGGGTGAATGGGTATGGGGGTGAATGGGTGCAGTTGGTGAATGGGTGCAGAGGGTGAATGGATACAGGGGGTGAATGGGTACGGGGGTGAATGGGTACGGGAGGGTGAATGGGTACAGTGGGTGAATGGATACAGGGGGTGAATGGGTACGGGGGTGAATGGGTACGGGGTGAATGGGTAAACGGGACTGGGTACAGGGGTGAATGGGTATAGGGGAAATGGGTATGGGGTAATGGGTACAGGGGGTGAATTGTTAAAGGGGGAATGGGTACAGGGGGTGAATGGGTCAAGGGGGAATGGGTATGGGGTAATGGGTACAGGGGGTGAATTGTTAAAGGGGGAATGGGTACAGGGGGTGAATGGGTCAAGGGGGAATGGGTATAGGGGGAATGGGTATGGGGCAATGGGTACAGGGGGTGAATGGGTACAGGTGTATGGGTAAAGGGGGGAATGGGTAAGGGGAGAATGGGTACTGGGGGAATGGGTAAAGGGGGGAATGGTTATGGGGAGAATGGGTACAGGGGGAATGGGTAAAGGGGGAATGGGTACAGGGGTGAATGGGTATAGAGGAATGGGTACAGGGAGAATGGGTACAGGGGGAATGGGTATTGGGGAGAATGGGTATAGGGGAGAATGGGTACAGGGATGAATGGGTAAAGGGGGGAATGGGTATAGGGGAGAATGGGTACAAGGGGTGAATGGGTACAGGGGTGAATGTGTAAAGGGGGAATGGGTACGGGGAGAATGGGTACAAGGGGAATGGGTAAAGGGGGAATGGGTGTAGGGGTGAATGGGTATAGGGGAATGGGTACAGGGGTTGAATGGGTATAGGGGGAATGGGTATGGGGCAATGGGTACAGGGGGTGAATGGGTACAAGAGTGAATGGGTACAGGGGGTGAATTGGTAAAGGGGGAGAATGGGTACGGGGAGTATGGGTACAGGGGTGAATGGGTATAGGGGGAATGGGTAAAGGGGGGAATGGGTATAGAGGAGAATGGGTACAGGGGTGAATGGGTAAAGGGGAATGGGTACAGGTGTATGGGTAAAGGGGGAATGGGTAAGGGGAGAATGGGTACAGGGGGAATGGGTAAAGGGGGGAATGGGTATGGGGGAATGGGTAAAGGGGGGAATGGGTACAGGGGAGAATGGGTACAGGGTGAATGGGTATGGGGTGAATGGGTAAAGGGGTGAATGGGTAAAGGGGAGAATGGGTATGGGGAGAATGGGTACAGGGGGAATGGGTAAAGGGGGAATGGGTATGGGGAGAATGGGTAAAGGGGGAATGGATACAGGGGTGAATGGGTACAGGGGTGAATGGGTAAAGGGGGAATGGGTATGGGGGGAATGGGTACAGGGAGAATGGGTAAAGGGGGCAATGGGTATAGGAGGAATGGGTAAAGAGGGGAATGGGTATAGGGGAGAATGGGTACGGGGTGAATGGGTAAAGGGGGGAATGGGTATAGGGGAGAATGGGTACAGGGGTGAATGGGTTAAGGGGGAATGGGTACGGGGAGAATGGGTACAGGTGTATGGGTAAAGGGGGGAATGGGTAAGGGGAGAATGGGTACAGGGGGGAATAGGTAAAGGGGGGAATGGGTATGGGGAGACTGGGTACAGGGGGAATGGGTAAAGGGGGGAATGGGTATGGGGAGACTGGGTACAGGGGGAATGGGTAAAGGGGGGAATGGGTATAGGGGAGAATGGGTACAGGGGGAATGGGTAAAGGGTATAGGAGGAATGGGTAAAGGGGGGAATGGGTATAGGGGGAATGGGTACAGGGGTGAATGGGTAAAGGGGGAATCCGTATGGGGAGAATGGGTACAGGGGGACTGGATACAGGGGTGAATGGGTACAGGGGTGAATGGGTACAGGGGGAATGGGTAAAGGGGGGAATGGGTAAAGGGGGCAATGGGTACAGGGGTGAATGGGTAAAGGGGGAATGGGTATGGGGAGAATGGGTAAAGGGGGAATGGGTATGGGGAGAATGGGTACAGGGGGTGAATGGGTATAGGGCGAATGGGTAAAGGGGGGAATGGGTAAAGGGGGAATGGGTATGAGGAGAATGGGTACATGGGGAATGGGTAAAGGGGGCAATGGGTATAGGAGGAATGGGTAAAGGGGTGAATGGGTAAAGGGGGAATGGGTACAGGGGGAATGGGTATAGGGGTGAATGGGTAGAGGGGAATGAGTGCAGGGGTTGAATGCGTAGAGGGGGAATGGGTATGGGGGCAATGGGTACAGGGGGTGAATGGGTACAGGGGGTGAATGGGTATAGGGTTTAATGGGTACAGGGGGTGAATTGGTAAAGGGGGAATGGGTACAGGGGGTGAATGGGTAAAGGGGGAATGGGTACAGGGGGTGAATGGGTACAAGGGGTGAATGGGTACAGGGGGTGAATGGGTACAAGGGGTGAATGGGTACAGGGGGTGAATTGGTACAAGGGGTGAATGGGTACAGGGGGTGAATTGGTAAAGGGTGAATGGGTACAGGGGGTGAATGGGTACAGGGGGTGAATGGGTACAAGGGGTGAATGGGCACAAGGGGTGAATGGGTACAGGGGGTGAATGGGTACAGGGGGTGAATGGGTACAGGGGCTGACTGGACACAGGGGTGAATGAGCATGGCGGGTGAACACATCAGGCTGGGGGTGGGGGGAGAACGCAAGTGCAAACTAAAGAAAACACCGGGGAATAAAGTCCCAATCTTGTAATCTTCCTGTGTCTTGAGCCCATTTTAATAGGATTCTAAGACGGCATCAGCAAGGAGAGCAGTGATGCAGAGGCAACCCCGTTGCCACAGCAACAGAGGGAGCCACGTCCTTTCCTGCTTCAGTCACCATGTGGATGTACGAACAGTTTTGACATTCCGCCCACTCCAGGAGCCTCAGTCTCTCCACAGTCCCATCCACACCGGGTACCAGAGGCAATCACCATCAACGTCAGTCAACACCTCATTGGCACTCGATCCCTCCCCCTGCACCCCACACCCTCCCTCCCCCCCCCCACACCTCTCTCGCTGGGTGCTGACACCAGCACGATCTGACCAGCTCAATGAGCCTTTATTTTCTCTTCGTTAGCAACTTCCCACAGAGGTCAGCAGATCGTGGCGATAAAGGGACCTTGTTAATAAATAGCAGGGCCCGCCAGTCACCAAAGGGAATGAGGCTAAAACGGTGCAAACTCAGTTTCCGACTCAAGAATCGCACGATGAGAGGCGTCAAAACCCACATTTATACAGCAACAAACCCGCATTTATACAGCAACAAACCCACATTTATACAGCAACAAACCCACATTTATACAGCAACAAACCCACATTTATACAGCAACAAACCCACATTTAAACAGCAACAAACCCACATTTATACAGCAACAAACCCACATTTATACAGCAACAAAACCGCATTTATACAGCAACAAAACCGCATTTATACAGCAACAAACCCACATTTATACAGCAACAAAACCGCATTTATACAGCAACAAACCCACATTTATACAGCAACAAACCCACATTTATACAGCAACAAACCCACATTTATACAGCAACAAACCCACATTTAGAGAGCAACAAAACCGCATTTATACAGCAACAAACCCACATTTATACAGCAACAAACCCACATTTATACAGCAACAAACCACTCATTTATACAACAACAAACCCACATTTATACAGCAACAAACCCACATTTATACAGCAACAAACCCACATTTATACAGCAACAAACCCACATTTATACAGCAACAAACCTGCATTTATACAACAACAATCCCGCAATTATACAGCAACGAACCCGCATTCATACAGCAACAAACCCGCATTTATACAGCAACGAACCCGCATTCATACAGCAACAAACCCGCATTTATACAGCAACAATCCCGCATTTATACAGCAACGAACCCGCATTCATACAGCAACAAACCCTCATTTATACAGCAACAAACCCGCATTTATACAGCAACAAACCTGCATTTATATAACAATCCCGCATTTATAAAGCAACAAATCCGTATTTATACAGCAACAAACCTGCATTTATACAGCAACAAACCCTCATTTATACAGCAACAAACCCGCATTTATACCGCAACTAAACCTCATTTATGAAGCAACAAACCCTCATTTATACAGCAATAAACCCGAATTTATACAGCAACAATCCCGCATTTATACAGCAACAAATCCGCATTTATAAAGCAACAAACCCTCATTCATACAACAACAAACGGTCATTTATACAGCAACAAACCCGCATTTATACAGCAACAAACCTGCATTTATACAGCAACAAACCTGCATTTATACAGCAACAAACCCGCATTTATACAGCAACAAACCTGCATTTATACAGCAGCAAACCCACATTTATAAAGCAATAAACCCTCATTCATACAACAACAAACGGTCATTTATACAGCAACAAACCCGCATTTATACAGCAACAAACCTGCATTTATACAGCAACAAACCCTCATTTATAAAGCAATAAACCCGAATTTATACAGCCACAATCCCGCATTTATAAAGCAACAAATCCGCATTTATACAGCAACAAACCTGCATTTATACAGCAACAAACGCTCATTTATTCAGCAACAAACTCTCAATTATACAGCAACAAACCTGCATTTATACAACAACAATCCCGCAATTATACAGCAACGAACCCGCATTCATACAGCAACAAACCCGCATTTATACAGCAACGAACCCGCATTCATACAGCAACAAACCCGCATTTATACAGCAACAATCCCGCATTTATACAGCAACGAACCCGCATTCATACAGCAACAAACCCTCATTTATACAGCAACAAACCCGCATTTATACAGCAACAAACCTGCATTTATATAACAATCCCGCATTTATAAAGCAACAAATCCGTATTTATACAGCAACAAACCTGCATTTATACAGCAACAAACCCTCATTTATACAGCAACAAACCCGCATTTATACCGCAACTAAACCTCATTTATGAAGCAACAAACCCTCATTTATACAGCAATAAACCCGAATTTATACAGCAACAATCCCGCATTTATACAGCAACAAATCCGCATTTATAAAGCAACAAACCCTCATTCATACAACAACAAACGGTCATTTATACAGCAACAAACCCGCATTTATACAGCAACAAACCTGCATTTATACAGCAACAAACCTGCATTTATACAGCAACAAACCCGCATTTATACAGCAACAAACCTGCATTTATACAGCAGCAAACCCACATTTATAAAGCAATAAACCCTCATTCATACAACAACAAACGGTCATTTATACAGCAACAAACCCGCATTTATACAGCAACAAACCTGCATTTATACAGCAACAAACCCTCATTTATAAAGCAATAAACCCGAATTTATACAGCCACAATCCCGCATTTATAAAGCAACAAATCCGCATTTATACAGCAACAAACCTGCATTTATACAGCAACAAACGCTCATTTATTCAGCAACAAACCCTCAATTATACAGCAACAAACCTGCATTTATACAACAACAATCCCGCAATTATACAGCAACGAACCCGCATTCATACAGCAACAAACCCGCATTTATACAGCAACGAACCCGCATTCATACAGCAACAAACCCGCATTTATACAGCAACAATCCCGCATTTATACAGCAACGAACCCGCATTCATACAGCAACAAACCCTCATTTATACAGCAACAAACCCGCATTTATACAGCAACAAACCTGCATTTATATAACAATCCCGCATTTATAAAGCAACAAATCCGTATTTATACAGCAACAAACCTGCATTTATACAGCAACAAACGCTCATTTATACAACAACAAACCCTTATTTGTACAGCAACAAACGCTCATTTATACAACAACAAACGCTCATTTATACAGCAACAAATACTCATTTTAACAGCAACAAACACTCATTTATATAGCAAAAAAACCCTCATTTATACAGCAACAAACCCTCATTTATACAGCAACAAACCCGCATTTATACCGCAACTAAACCTCATTTATGAAGCAACAAACCCTCATTTATACAGCAACAAACCTGCATTTATATAGAAACAAACCCGCATTTATACAGCAATGAACCCGCATTCATACAGCAACAAACCCTCATTTATAAAGCAATAAACCCGAATTTATACAGCAACAATCCCGCATTTATACAGCAACAAATCCGCATTTATAAAGCAACAAACCCTCATTCATACAACAACAAACGGTCATTTATACAGCAACAAACCCGCATTTATACAGCAACAAACCTGCATTTATACAGCAACAAACCTGCATTTATACAGCAACAAACCCGCATTTATACAGCAACAAACCTGCATTTATACAGCAGCAAACCCACATTTATAAAGCAATAAACCCTCATTCATACAACAACAAACGGTCATTTATACAGCAACAAACCCGCATTTATACAGCAACAAACCTGCATTTATACAGCAACAAACCCTCATTTATAAAGCAACAAACCCGAATTTATACAGCAACAATCCCGCATTTATACAGCAACAAACCCTCATTTATACAGCAACAAACCTGCATTTATATAGAAACAAACCCGCATTTATACAGCAACGAACCCGCATTCATACAGCAACAAACCCTCATTTATGAAGCAACAAACCCTCATTTATACAGCAACAAACCTGCATTTATATAGAAACAAACCCGCATTTATACAGCAATGAACCCACATTCATACAGCAACAAACCCTCATTTATAAAGCAATAAACCCGAATTTATACAGCAACAATCCCGCATTTATACAGCAACAAATCCGCATTTATAAAGCAACAAACCCTCATTCATACAACAACAAACGGTCATTTATACAGCAACAAACGGTCATTTATACAGCAACAAACCCTCATTTATACAGCAACAAACCCGCATTTATACAGCAACAAACCCTCATTCATACAACAACAAACGGTCATTTATACAGCAACAAACGGTCATTTATACAGCAACAAACCCTCATTTATACAGCAACAAACCCGCATTTATACAGCAACAAACCCGCATTTATACAGCAACAAACCCTCATTTATAAAGCAATAAACCCGAATTCATACAGCAACAATCCCGCATTTATACAGCAACAAATCCGCATTTATACAGCAACAAACTTGCATTTATACCGTTGCAAACCTGCATTTATACAGCAACAAACCCTCATTTATACAGCAACAAACCCAAATTTATAAAGCAACAAAACCTCATTTATAGAACAACAAAACCGCATTTATAAAGCAACAAACCCTCATTTATACAGCAACAATCCCGCATTTATAAAGCAACAAATCTGCATTTATACAGCAACAAACCTGCATTTATACAGCAACAAACCCTCATTTATACAGCAACAAACCTGCATTTATACAGCAACAAACCTGCATTTATACAGCAACAAACCTGCATTTATACAGCAACAAACCCTCATTCATACAGCAACAAACCCGCATTTATACCGCAACAAAACCTCATTTATGAAGCAACAAACCCTCATTTATACAGCAACAAACCTGCATTTATATAGAAACAAACCCGCATTTATACAGCAACGAACCCGCATTCATACAGCAACAAACCTGCATTTATACAGCAGCAAACCCACATTTATAAAGCAATAAACCCTCATTCATACAACAACAAACGGTCATTTATACAGCAACAAACCCGCATTTATACAGCAACAAACCTGCATTTATACAGCAACAAACCCTCATTTATAAAGCAACAAACCCGAATTTATACAGCAACAATCCCGCATTTATACAGCAACAAACCCTCATTTATACAGCAACAAACCTGCATTTATATAGAAACAAACCCGCATTTATACAGCAACGAACCCGCATTCATACAGCAACAAACCCTCATTTATGAAGCAACAAACCCTCATTTATACAGCAACAAACCCGCATTTATACAGCAACAAACCCTCATTCATACAACAACAAACGGTCATTTATACAGCAACAAACGGTCATTTATACAGCAACAAACCCTCATTTATACAGCAACAAACCCGCATTTATACAGCAACAAACCCGCATTTATACAGCAACAAACCCTCATTTATAAAGCAATAAACCCGAATTCATACAGCAACAATCCCGCATTTATACAGCAACAAATCCGCATTTATACAGCAACAAACTTGCATTTATACCGTTGCAAACCTGCATTTATACAGCAACAAACCCTCATTTATACAGCAACAAACCCAAATTTATAAAGCAACAAAACCTCATTTATAGAACAACAAAACCGCATTTATAAAGCAACAAACCCTCATTTATACAGCAACAATCCCGCATTTATAAAGCAACAAATCTGCATTTATACAGCAACAAACCTGCATTTATACAGCAACAAACCCTCATTTATACAGCAACAAACCTGCATTTATACAGCAACAAACCTGCATTTATACAGCAACAAACCTGCATTTATACAGCAACAAACCCTCATTCATACAGCAACAAACCCGCATTTATACCGCAACAAAACCTCATTTATGAAGCAACAAACCCTCATTTATACAGCAACAAACCTGCATTTATATAGAAACAAACCCGCATTTATACAGCAACGAACCCGCATTCATACAGCAACAAACCTGCATTTATACAGCAGCAAACCCACATTTATAAAGCAATAAACCCTCATTCATACAACAACAAACGGTCATTTATACAGCAACAAACCCGCATTTATACAGCAACAAACCTGCATTTATACAGCAACAAACCCTCATTTATAAAGCAACAAACCCGAATTTATACAGCAACAATCCCGCATTTATACAGCAACAAACCCTCATTTATACAGCAACAAACCTGCATTTATATAGAAACAAACCCGCATTTATACAGCAACGAACCCGCATTCATACAGCAACAAACCCTCATTTATGAAGCAACAAACCCTCATTTATACAGCAACAAACCTGCATTTATATAGAAACAAACCCGCATTTATACAGCAATGAACCCACATTCATACAGCAACAAACCCTCATTTATAAAGCAATAAACCCGAATTTATACAGCAACAATCCCGCATTTATACAGCAACAAATCCGCATTTATAAAGCAACAAACCCTCATTCATACAACAACAAACGGTCATTTATACAGCAACAAACGGTCATTTATACAGCAACAAACCCTCATTTATACAGCAACAAACCCGCATTTATACAGCAACAAACCCTCATTCATACAACAACAAACGGTCATTTATACAGCAACAAACGGTCATTTATACAGCAACAAACCCTCATTTATACAGCAACAAACCCGCATTTATACAGCAACAAACCCGCATTTATACAGCAACAAACCCTCATTTATAAAGCAATAAACCCGAATTCATACAGCAACAATCCCGCATTTATACAGCAACAAATCCGCATTTATACAGCAACAAACTTGCATTTATACCGTTGCAAACCTGCATTTATACAGCAACAAACCCTCATTTATACAGCAACAAACCCAAATTTATAAAGCAACAAAACCTCATTTATAGAACAACAAAACCGCATTTATAAAGCAACAAACCCTCATTTATACAGCAACAATCCCGCATTTATAAAGCAACAAATCTGCATTTATACAGCAACAAACCTGCATTTATACAGCAACAAACCCTCATTTATACAGCAACAAACCTGCATTTATACAGCAACAAACCTGCATTTATACAGCAACAAACCTGCATTTATACAGCAACAAACCCTCATTCATACAGCAACAAACCCGCATTTATACCGCAACAAAACCTCATTTATGAAGCAACAAACCCTCATTTATACAGCAACAAACCTGCATTTATATAGAAACAAACCCGCATTTATACAGCAACGAACCCGCATTCATACAGCAACAAACCCTCATTTATACAGCAACAAACCCGCATTTATACAGCAACAAACCTGCATTTATACAACAAACCCGCATTTATACAGCAACAATCCCGCATTTATAAAGCAACAAATCCGCATTTATACAGCAACAAACCTGCATTTATACAGCAACAAACGCTCATTTATACAGCAACAGACACTCATTTATACACCAACAAACACTCATTTATACAGCAAAAAAACCCTCATTTATACAGCAACAGACACTCATTTATACACCAACAAACACTCATTTATACAGCAAAAAAACCCTCATTTATACAGCAACAAACCCGCATTTATACCGCAACAAAACCTCATTTATGAAGCAACAAACCCTCATTTATACAGCAACAAACCTGCATTTATATAGAAACAAACCCGCATTTATACAGCAATGAACCCGCATTCATACAGCAACAAACCCTCTTTTATAAAGCAATAAACCCGAATTTATACAGCAATAATCCCGCATTCATACATTAACAAATCCGCATTTATAAAGCAACAAACCCTCATTCATACAACAACAAACGGTCATTTATACAGCAACAAACCCTCATTCATACAACAACAAACGGTCATTTATACAGCAACAAACCCACATTCATACAACAACAAACGGTCATTTATACAGCAACAAACCTGCATTTATACAGCAACAAACCCTCATTTATAAAGCAATAAACCCGCATTTATACAGCAACAAACCTGCATTTATACAACAACAAACCCGCATTTATAAAGCAACAATCCCGCATTTATACAGCAACAAACCTGCATTTATACAGCAACAAACCCTCATTTGTACAGCAACAAACCCTCATTTATACAGCAACAAACCCTCATTTGTACAGCAACAAGCGCTCTTTTATACAGCAACAAACCTGCATTCATACATCATCCCTCACATCTCAGGTCAGTTTTCTGCAGTAGGCGGGGTGGGGGGCGGTTTCGGTGTGGCATGTCTTTGAGGGTGGGGTCAGCGGGCAAGGCAAGTTAACGTTTAAAGGGAGTGGGAGATCAATGAAAACCTGGAGACAGAATGAGTGGGAGTGAAAATGTGGCTAGGTTGGGATAAGGGATATGGTGATTTGGTGGGGATAAGGGATATAGTGAGATGGTGGGATTGAGGGATGTGGGGAGATGGTGGGATTGAGGGATATGGGGACATGGTGGGATTGAGAGATATGGGGAGATGGTAGGTTTGAGGGATGTGGGGAGACAATGGGTTTGCGGGATATGGGGAGATGGTGGGTTTGAGGGATATGGGGAGAAGGTAGGGTTGAGGGATATGGGAAGATGGTGGGTTTGAGGGATATGAGGAGATGGTGGGGTTGAGGGATATGGGGAGAAGGTGGGGTTGAGGGATATGGGGAGATGGTGGGTTTGAGAGATATGGGGACATGGTGGGATTGAGGGATATGGGGAGATGGTAGGTTTGAGGGATGTGGGGAGACAATGGGTTTGAGGGATATGGGGAGATGGTGGGTTTGAGGGATATGGGCAGATGGTGGGGTTGAGGGATATGGGGAGAAGGTGGGGTTGAGGGATATGGGAAGATGGTGGGTTTGAGGGATATGAGGAGATGGTGGGGTTGAGGGATATGGGGAGAAGGTGGGGTTGAGGGATATGGGGAGATGGTGGGTTTGAGGGATACGGGGAGATGGTGGGGTTGAGGGATATGAGGAGCTGGTGGGGTTGAGGGATATGGGGAGATGGTGGGGTTGAGGGATATGGGGAGATTGCGGTGTTGAGGGATATGGGGAGAAGGTGGGGTTGAGGGATATGGGGAGATGGTGGGGTTGAGGGATATGGGGAGATGGTGGGGTTGAGGGATATGGGGAAATGGTGGGGTTGAGGGATATGGGGAGATGGTGGGGTTGAGGGATATGGGGAGATGGTGGGGTTGTGGGATATGGGGAGAAGGTGGGGTTGAGGGATATGGGGAGATGGCGGGGTTGAGGGATATGGGGAGATGGTGGGGTTGAGGGATATGGGGAGATGGTAGGGTTGAGAGATATGGGGAGATGGTGGGGTTGAGGGATATGGGGAGATGGTGGGGTTGAGAGATATGGGGAGATGGTGGGGTTGAGGGATATGGGGAGATGGTGGGGTTGAGGGATATGGGGAGATGGTGGGGTTGAGAGATATGGGGAGATGGTGGGGTTGAGGGATATGGGGAGATGGTGGGGTTGAGGGATATGGGGAGATGGCGGGGTTGAGGGATATGGGGAGATGGTGGGGTTGAGGGATATGGGGAGATGGTGGGGTTGAGGGATATGGGGAGATGGTGGGGTTGAGGGATATGGGGAGATGGTGGGGTTGAGGGATATGGGGAGATGGCGGGGTTGAGGGATATGGGGAGATGGTGGGGTTGAGGGATATGGGGAGATGGTGGGGTTGAGGGATGGGGGGAGATGGTGGGATTGAGGGATATGGGGAGATGGTGGGATTGAGGGATATGGGGAGATGGTGGGTTTGAGGGTTATGGGGAGATGGCGGGATTGAGGGTTATGGGGAGATGGTGGGGTTGAGGGATATGGGGAAATGGCGGGGTTGAGGGGTATGGGGAGATGGTGGGGTTGAGGGATATGGTGAGAAGACGAGGTTGAGGGATATGGGGAGATGGTGGGTTTGAGGGATATGGGGAGGTGGTGGGGTTGAGGGATATGGGGAGATGGTGGGGTTGAGGGATATGGGGAGATAGTGGGTTTGAGCAATGTGGGGAGATGGTGGGTTGAGGGATATGGGGAGATGGTGGGGTTGAGGGATATGGTGAGAAGACGGGTTTGAGGGATATGGGGAGATGGTGGGTTTGAGGGATATGGGGAGATGGTGGGGTTGAGGGATATGGGGAAATGGTGGGGTTGAGGCATATGGGGAGATGGTGGGGTTGAGGGATCTGGGGAGATGGTGGGTTTGAGGGATATCGGGAGATGGTGGGATTGAGGGATATGGGGAGATGGTGGGTTTGAGGGATATGGGGAGATGGTGGGTTTGAGGGATATGGGGAGATGGTGCGGTTGAGGGATATGAGGGGATGGTGGGATTGAGGGATATGGGGAGATGGTGGGATTGAGGGATATGGGGAGATGGAGATTCCAGTATGAAGCACCGTCTAACAGATGGATTGGGCCCGATGATCTTTTCTTGCTCTTCTGCTGATGTAACTCGTAAAGAAGCAACGACACAAAAACGAGTTAATGAAACAGTTTCAATATTTATTTTAAACAAAAGATAACCACCTGACACTGTGGGCCGGTCAGGAGGAGGGGTACTGAGTATTAGTTAACATCGGACTTGTGTGCGGCTTTTATGAAGAGTCAGCAAACTCCAACAATTTCTCTTCTTTCCTTTATCAAGTCTGGAGTTCTCCGGGTCACGGTTGTAGTGACTTCTGGGATTGGCGTTGCTCGGGGTGATGGTTCAGTTGGGCCTTTGTTTTTTTTTTTGTTGATCTAAACACGGATACGGGGAGTGCGAGAGATAGAGAGAGGGAGAGAAGGAGAGAGAGAGAGGGAGAGAGAGTAGGAGAGAGAAAGAGAGAGAGAGAGAGAAGGAGAGAGAGAGAGAGAGAGAGAGTAGGAGAGAGAGAAGGAGAGAGAGAGATGGCGAAGGAGTGATTTCAGTTGACATCGACTCTGGCGAAGGATTGATCCATTCCCAGACTGTTCTCCACGAAGATTTCGTACTTGCCCGCGTCCGATGCTACGACGTTTTTGATTGTCAGGGTGGTGGTGTTTGCTTCAATATCATAGAACACTCTGGAAGAGAAAGAGAGGCATTGAGTTCCAGATTGAGGCCTACAGTTTGTTACAGGTGTAAAAGATATTACCCCCCTACCCCCCTACCCCCCCCGACTTTGTCCTGACACACGTTCCCTGCAAGTCGGGTTACCAACTCTGGTTGAATGTCACGTGATCCTCCCGTCGATAACAGCACCCCTCCCCCACCCCGCCATTCCCGCCATTGGTCGCCCGACATGTCCATCCTCGCGGAGCCCCGTCTTCCCATGGCCATCCGGATAGGGAAAAGACTCTTTGTTATCCGGCTGAATGATTGTTGACTGTCAGTCAAACAGCCTTTTTTCTCATCTCCGAATATTTTTATAACCAATAAACAGGAGTGTTCCAAGAAAATGAAACAGACATTCAGATTTTTTTCAGTGCCTCGATGATTATTCTCCCCGGGTTTTGCTCCCAGCTGTGTCAGGACAATCCTGGAGGCTTGGCAACCCTCTCTGCAAGAGCCTAGAATCATAGAGTCGTACAGCACAGGAGGAGGCCACTCAGCCCATCGTGCCTGTGCCGGCTCTTTGAAAGAGCTATCCCATTAGTCCCACTCCTCCTGCCCTTTCCCCTGTGGCCCTGCCAATTTTTCCTTTTCAAGTTTTTATCCAATTCCCCTTTTGAAAGTTATTATCGAATCTGCTTCCACCGCCCTTTCAGGCAGCACATTCCAGATCAGAACAACTCGCTGCGTAAAAAACATTTCTCCTCATCTCCCCCCTGGTTCTTTTGCCGATTATATTAAATACTTGCTTAAGTCTCCACACTCCCACCCCCCACAACACCGGAATCCAAGGCAGCACTTTGGAACTGGACTTTGTCCCAAATTCCTGCTCCCACCCCTCCCTGGGCAGAATTCACCTCCACCGACTCAGAATACTGGGTACGGGTAGTGTAGTGGCTATATTACTGGACTAGTAATCCAGGAGTCTGGGCTAGTAATCCAGGGGCTTGAACCTAGTAATCCAGGAGTCTGGACTAGTAATCCAGGAGTCTGGACAAGTAATCCAGGAGTCTGGACTAGTAATCCAGGAGTCTGGGCTAGTAATCCAGGAGTCTGGGCTAGTAATCCAGGGGCTTGAACCTAGTAATCCAGGGGTCTGGACTAGTAATCCAGGAGTCTGGGCTAGTAATCCAGGAGTCTGGGCTAGTAATCCAGGAGTCTGGGCTAGTAATCCAGGAGTCTGGACTAGTAATCCAGGAGTCTGGACTAGTAATCCAGGGGCTTGAACCTAGTAATCCAGGGGTCTGGACTAGTAATCCAGGAGTCTGGGCTAGTAATCCAGGAGTCTGGGCTAGTAATCCAGGGGTCTGGACTAGTAATCCAGGAGTCTGGACTAGTAATCCAGGAGTCTGGGCAAGTAATCCAGGAGTCTGGGCTAGTAATCCAGGAGTCTGGGCTAGTAATCCAGGAGTCTGGACTAGTAATCCAGGAGTCTGGGCTAGTAATCCAGGAGTCTGGACTAGTAATCCAGGGGCCTGGACCAGTAATCCAGGGGTCTGGACTAGTAATCCAGGGACCTGGGCTAGTAATCCAGGAGTCTGGGCTAGTAATCCAGGAGTCTGGACAAGTAATCCAGGAGTCTGGACTAGTAATCCAGGAGTCTGGACAAGTAATCCAGGAGTCTGGACTAGTAATCCAGGAGTCTGGACAAGTAATCCAGGAGTCTGGACTAGTAATCCAGGAGTCTGGGCTAGTAATCCAGGAGTCTGGGCTAGTAATCCAGGGGTCTGGACTAGTAATCCAGGAGTCTGGACTAGTAATCCAGGAGTCTGGGCTAGTAATCCAGGAGTCTGGGCTAGTAATCCAGGAGTCTGGGCTAGTAATCCAGGAGTCTGGACCAGTAATCCAGGAGTCTGGGCTAGTAATCCAGGGGTCTGGACTAGTAATCCAGGAGTCTGGACTAGTAATCCAGGAGTCTGGGCAAGTAATCCAGGAGTCTGGGCTAGTAATCCAGGAGTCTGGGCTAGTAATCCAGGAGTCTGGACTAGTAATCCAGGAGTCTGGGCTAGTAATCCAGGAGTCTGGACTAGTAATCCAGGGGCCTGGACCAGTAATCCAGGGGTCTGGACTAGTAATCCAGGGACCTGGGCTAGTAATCCAGGAGTCTGGGCTAGTAATCCAGGAGTCTGGGCTAGTAATCCAGGGGCCTGGGCTAGTAATCCAGGGACCTGGGCCAGTAATCCAGGAGTCTGGACTAGTAATCCAGGAGTCTGGACTTGTAATCCAGGGGCCTGGGCTAGTAATCCAGGAGTCTGGACTAGTAATCCAGGAGTCTGGGCTAGTAATCCAGGGGTCTGGACTAGTAATCCAGGAGTCTGGACTAGTAATCCAGGAGTCTGGGCTAGTAATCCAGGGGCCTGGGCTAGTAATCCAGGGACCTGGGCCAGTAATCCAGGAGTCTGGACTAGTAATCCAGGAGTCTGGACTTGTAATCCAGGGGCCTGGGCTAGTAATCCAGGAGTCTGGACTAGAAAGCCAGGAGTCTGGGCTGGTAATCCAGGAGTATGGATTAGTAATCCAGGAGTCTGGGCTAGTAATCCAGGAGTCTGGGCCAGTAATCCAGGAGTCTGGGCTAGTAATCCAGGAGTCTGGGCCAGTAATCCAGGAGTCTGGGCCAGTAATCCAGGAGTCTGGGCTAGTAATCCAGGAATCTGGACTAGTAATCCAGGAGTCTGGGCTAGTAATCCAGGAGTCTGGGCCAGTAATCCAGGAGTCTGGGCTAGTAACCCAGGAGTCTGGGCCAGTAATCCAGGAGTCTGGGCTAGTAATCCAGGGGCCTGGACTAGTAATCCAGGAGTCTGGACTAGTAATCCAGGGGCCTGTGCTAGTAATCCAGGGGCCTGGACTAGTAATCCAGGGGCCTGGACTAGAAATCCAGGAGTCTGGACTAGTAATCCAGGGGCCTGTGCTCGTAATCCAGGGGCCTGGACTAGTAATCCAGGGGCCTGGACTAGTAATCCAGGAGTCTGGACTAGCATTCCAGGGGCCTGTGCTAGTAATCCAGGGGCCTGGACCAGTAATCCAGGGGCCTGGACTAGTAATCCAGGGGCCTGGACTAGTAATCCAGGAGTCTGGGCTAGTAATCCAGGGGCCTGGGCTAGTAATCCAGGGGTCTGGACCAGTAATCCAGGGGCTTGAACCTAGTAATCCAGGGGTCTGGACTAGTAATCCAGGCACCTGGGCTAGTAATCCAGGAGTCTGGACTAGTAATCCAGGAGTCTGGGCTAGTAATCGAGGGGCCTGTGATAGTAATCCAGGGACCTGGGCCAGTAATCCAGGAGTCTGGACTAGTAATCCAGGAGTCTGGGCTAGTAATCCAGGGGCCTGGGCTAGTAATCCAGGAGTCTGGACTAGTAATCCAGGAGTCTGGGCTGGTAATCCAGGAGTCTGGGCTAGTAATCCAGGGGCCTGGGCTAGTAATCCAGGAGTCTGGACCAGTAATCCAGGAGTCTGGGCTAGTAATCCAGGAGTCTGGGCCAGTAATCCAGGAGTCTGGGCTAGTAATCCAGGAGTCTGGACCAGTAATCCAGGAGTCTGGGCTAGTAATCCAGGGGCCTGGACTAGTAATCCAGGAGACTGGACTAGTAATCCAGGAGTCTGGGCTAGTAATCCAGGGGTCTGGACTAGTAATCCAGGGGCCTGGACCAGTAATCCAGGGGCCTGGACTAGTAATCCAGGAGTCTGGGCTAGTAATCCTGGAGTCTGGGCTAGTAGTCCAATGGCCTGGGCTAGTAATCCAGGAGTCTGGACTAGTAATCCAGGAGACTGGGCTAGTAATCCAGGGGCCTGGACCAGTAATCCAGGAGTCTGGGCTAGTAATCCAGGAGTCTGGGCTAGTAATCCAGGAGTCTGGACCAGTAATCCAGGAGTCTGGGATAGTAATCCAGGGGCCTGGACCAGTAATCCAGGGGCCTGGACTAGTAATCCAGGAGTCTGGACTAGTAATCCAGGGGCCTGTGCTAGTAATCCAGGGGCCTGGACCAGTAATCCAGGGGCCTGGACTAGTAATCCAGGGGCCTGGGCTAGTAATCCAGGAATCTGGACTAGTAATCCAGGAGTCTGGGCCAGTAATCCAGGAGTCTGGACTAGTAATCCAGGGGCCTGGACCAGTAATCCAGGGGCCTGGGCTAGTAATCCAGGAATCTGGACTAGTAATCCAGGAGTCTGGGCTAGTAATCCAGGGGCCTGGAACAGTAATCCAGGAGTCTGGGCCAGTAATCCAGGAGTCTGGGCTAGTAATCCAGGAGTCTGGACCAGTAATCCAGGAGTCTGGGCTAGTAATCCAGGGGCCTGGACCAGTAATCCAGGGGCCTGGACTAGTAATCCAGGAGTCTGGACTAGTAATCCAGGGGCCTGTGCTAGTAATCCAGGGGCCTGGACCAGTAATCCAGGGGCCTGGACTAGTAATCCAGGAGTCTGGACTAGTAATCCAGGGGCCTGTGCTAGTAATCCAGGGGCCTGGACCAGTAATCCAGGAGTCTGGACTAGTAATCCAGGGGCCTGGACTAGTAATCCAGGGGCCTGTGCTAGTAATCCAGGAGTCTGGGCTGGTAATCCAGGGACCTGGACTAGTAATCCTGGGGCCTGTGCTAGTAATCCAGGGGTCTGGGCTAGTAATCCAGGAGTCTGGACTAGTAATCCAGGAGTCTGGGCCGGTAATCCAGGGACCTGGACCAGTAATCCAGGGACCTGGACTAGTAATCCAGGGGCCTGTGCTAGTAATCCAGGAGTTTGGGCTAGTAATCCAGGAGTCTGGACCAGTAATCCAGGAGTCTGGGATAGTAATCCAGGGGCCTGGACTAGTAATCCAGGAGTCTGGACTAGTAATCCAGGGGCCTGTGCTAGTAATCCAGGGGCCTGGACCAGTAATCCAGGGGCCTGGACTAGTAATCCAGGAGTCTGGACTAGTAATCCAGGGGCCTGTGCTAGTAATCCAGGGGCCTGGACCAGTAATCCAGGGGCCTGGACTAGTAATCCAGGGGCCTGGACCAGTAATCCAGGAGTCTGGACTAGTAATCCAGGGGCCTGGACTAGTAATCCAGGGGCCTGTGCTAGTAATCCAGGAGTCTGGACTAGTAATCCAGGGGCCTGGACTAGTAATCCAGGGGCCTGTGCTAGTAATCCAGGAGTCTGGGCTGGTAATCCAGGGACCTGGACTAGTAATCCAGGGGCCTGTGCTAGTAATCCAGGGGTCTGGGCTAGTAATCCAGGAGTCTGGACTAGTAATCCAGGAGTCTGGGCCGGTAATCCAGGGACCTGGACCAGTAATCCAGGGACCTGGACTAGTAATCCAGGGGCCTGTGCTAGTAATCCAGGAGTTTGGGCTAGTAATCCATGAGTTTGGACTCGTAATCCAGGGGCCTGTGCTAGTAATCCAGGGGCCTGTGCTAGTAATCCAGGGGTCTGGGCTAGTAATCCAGGGGCCTGGACAAGTAATCGAGGGGTCTGGACTAGTAATCCTGGAGTCTGGGCTGGTAATCCAGGGGCCTGGACTGGTAATCGAGGGGTCTGGACTAGTAATCCTGGAGTCTGGACTAGTAATCTGGAGTCTGGACTAGTAATCCAGGAGTCTGGACTAGTAATCCAGCAGGACGCGACTTCAAATCCCACCAAGTGGCAGCTTGAGAATTGGAATTGGGTTTCAGCATCAGTAAAAGTGACTGTGAAGCTGCCGGATTGTCGTTAAAAACCCCACTGGTTTCACTCATGCCCATTAGGGGAAGGAAACCTGCCGTCCTTACCCGGTCTGGTCTATGTGACTCCAGTCCCACACCAACCTGATTGACTTTTAACTGCCCTCTGAAGTGGCCTAGCGAGACACTCGGTCGTTTCAGACCGCTACCATTGGTTCATGAAGAAGGCTCACCGCCACCTTCTCAGGGCAATTAGGGACGGGCAGTAAATGCCGGCCTCGCCAGCGACGCCCACATCCCGAGAACGATATAAATAAAACATTTCAATGCCAGGTTAAGTCTTAAATATCACTTGCCATGGGAAAGATTGCTGCCTGGCCCAACACCCTCACCATCCTAACCCCCCCGGTCCAGGCACCCCCCCCATACCCCCACCCCAGTCTGGAACGCCGACCCCCGTTACCTGTTATCTTCCTCGATGTCCTCTCCGTCCTTGGCCCATCCCACGTCAGGCTCCGGCTCCCCGCTGATGTGGGCCACCAGCTTCACCGTCTGCCCCGCCTTTACTTTCACGCTGTCGGGTCCTTTCTCTATCTTCCCCGGCACTAGAAAGAGATGAACAGAGGGTGAGAGCGAGAGGGCGCGGAGGTCGGCTGGAGGAAGCTGAGAGCGCGGAACCCACCGAGGGGCCCCTCGCGCTCGAGGGAGGCGTTACCTTCGAGACTCTAGAGTCAAGGTTCTCCATCCTGATGGTCTCCCACTAACACGGTTAAGGGCCCCCTCCCCAACAATCAACATCTCTATAGGGTTTATCATGGTATCATGGTAGGTACAGCACAGGAGGAGGCCATTTGGCCCATCGTGCCTGTGCCGGCTCTTTGAAAGAGCTATCCAATTGGTCCCATTCTCCCCGCTCTTTCCCCATGGCCCTGCAAATTACTCCTTTTCAAGTATTTATCCAATTCCCTTTTGAAAGTTATGATTGAATCTGCTTCCACCGCCCTTTCAGGCAGCGCATTCCAGATCATCACAACTCGCTGCGTAAAAAAATTTCCCCTCATCTCCTCCCCTGGATTTTTGCCAACTGGGGAGGTTCAGGGAGGGAGCGTCAGGGAGTTGGGTTGAAGCCACTGAGGGGGTGAAACAGGTGGTCAGAGTCAGGGAATGTTGGAGGTTGTAGTGATAGGACAGAGTGAGGCCACTAAGGGATGTTGAGAGACTTTAAGTCAGTGAGATGAGTGGCACAGGATACTGGACAAAATATCAGGGGGTGGAGGATGATTGGCCAGGACACCGGGGAGAACTCCCCTGCTCTTCTTCAAATAGTTCCACGGGATCTTTTACATCCACCTGAGAGAGCAGATGGGGCCTTGGTTTAATATCTCATCTGAAAGACAGCTCCTCCAATTGAACTTGGACTATCAGCCTAGATTATTGGGCTCAAGTCTCTGGAGTGGGACTTGAACCCACAAACCTTCTGTCTCAGAGGCAAGAGAGTGCTACCACAGAGCCACAGCCGACACTTAAGGAGTGGGTAGGGCAGGAGAATTGGAGCTTAGGAGGAGTTAGAGAGGGGAAAGTTGAGGGGACTTTCAATAAGGTAGGGAGAGACATGATAGGGGAAGGCAACTTTTGGGATGCGACTAACAAGAAAAGCGAAGCCATCTCCTTACCTTCAATGATGATCTTTGCAGAGTCGAAAGCTTCTCCAAAGGTGTTAGTGATTGAGATGGTGTATGTGCCCAGATCAGAGAGTGTCCCGTCTCTAACCACCAACGCCACCACGTCAGGGTCCTCAAACATGTAGCGGTACTTGGGCCCGTCCTTCAACTCTTGACCGTCCTTGGACCAGCGGATGAGGGGGTCTGGGAAAGCACTGACCCTGCAGTCGAGCCTGGCCGCACTGCCTTCGATCAGGACAATGTCCTTCAATGCTTTCAGGATTTTGGGCGGGCCTTTCTCCCTCATCTCTTTACGGGATCTGGGTTGGGGGGGGAGGGGAGGGCGGATGAGAGGGATGAAGAGAGAAAGTTGTTAGAGCGAGGACAAGGGCAGCAGGCGCATGGGAACAACACCACCTGCACGTTCCCCTCCAAGTCACACACCATCCCGACTTGGAAATATATCGCCGTTCCTTCATCGTCGCTGGGTCAAAATCCTGGAACTCCCTTCCCAACAGCACTGTGGGAGAACCGTCACCACACGGACTGCAGCAGTTCAGGAAGGCGGCTCACCACCACCTTCTCAAGGGCAGTTAGGGATGGGCAATAAATGCCGGCCTCACCAGCGACGCCCACATCCCATGAACGAATAATAAAAAAGCATGTGAAATGATGGAAAGCAATGGCAAGAGAGGAAGACTGGACTGAACGGCAGGGTGTGCTCGAACGTATCTTTTACCTCTGGGACCTGGCCTTGAAACCAGCTCAGGCAGAATGATTGGAGTTCTCCTCTCTCTTTTTCAGGGTTGTTAAATTGACTGAATCGGTCAAATTCCGTTTTATGGGAATCTGGGATTTGCACCGATGTTTTGACGATTGAATTCCTCGATTCCGTCTTCTCCGCCTTTGAAGACAGAACCCTTCTTGGCTGCATTCTCTGCAACTCTTCCCCCAAAACCCTTTGTTGCCCCACTCAAACCTACCCCTATGACCACATCTTTGTTTACCTCCATTAACTCTTTGGCATTCATCTTTTCTCCTCTGTGAATCACTTTAAAAACATAAGAAATAGGAGCAGGCGTAGGTCACACGGCCCCTCGAGCCTGCTCCGCCATCCAATAAGATCATGGCTGATCTTTGACCTCAACTCCACTTTCCCGCCCGATCCCCATATCCCTTGATTCCCCGAGAGTCCAGAAATCTATCGATCTTATTCTTGAATATATTCATCGACTCAGCATCCACAGCCCTCTGGGGGAGAATTCCAAAGATTCACAACCTCTGAGTGAAGAAATCCCTCCTCATCTCAGTCTTAAATGGCCGACCCCTTATCCTGAGACTATGCCCTCTAGTTCTAGACTCTCCAGCCAGGGGTAACAATCTCTCAGCATCTACCATCTCAGCAACTTTGGAACAGGAGGAGGCCATTCAGCCCCTTACCCTTTTCCACCATTCAATCAGGTCATGGCTGATCTGTATCTTAACTCCATTTACCCGCCTTTGCTCCATATCCCTTGATACCCTGACCCAACAAAAGTCTATCGATCTCAGTGACCCCCAGTCGACCCCCAGCATCTCCAGCCTTTGGGGGAGAGAGTTCCAGGTAGCCACTACCTTTTGTGTGAAAAAATGCTTCCTGATTTCCCTCCTGGACGCCTAGCTCTAATTTTAAGATTTATAACACGACGGGTTCTATTTAAGTACAAGTTGCTGCGACTTGTCAGGGCCATTGTTGGAGAGAAAAGAGTCAAATTCTGTTATTATTATACAGGATTCGGAGTGGATTGTTTGAGTTGATTCTCAGGGTGCTGCAGCAAAACTGTTTTTATTGTCCATCCCTGGTTGTCCTGAGACGGATGTGGTGAGGTCAAGGCTTTGGTAACAATTGTTTGTGCAAGTGAGTACCTTGCTAGCCCACTTCAGACTCACCCACATAGTGTGGGACCCTCTGACCCCACTCACTGACCTCACTCACTGACCCCGCCCACTGAACTCGCTCTCTAACCCCGCCCACTGACCCCACTCACTGACCCTACCCACCGACCCCACTCACTGACCCCACCCACCGGCCCCACCCACCGAACCCCTCACTGACCCCGCCCACTGACCTCGCTCTCTGACCCCGCCCACCGACCCCACTCACTGACCCTACCCACCGACCCCACTCACTGACCCCACCCACCGACACCATCCACCGGCCCCACCCACCGAACCCCTCACTGACCCCACCCACCGACACCACCCACCGGCCCCACCCACCGACCCCACCCACCGACCCCACCCACCGACCCCACTCACCGACCCCACTCACTGACCCCACCCACCGACACCACCCACCGGCCCCACCCACCGACCCCACCCACCGACCCCACTCACTGACCCCACCCACTGGCCCCACCCACCGACACCACCCACCGGCCCCACCCACCGAACCCCTCACTGACCCCACCCATTGACCCCTCTCACTGACCCTGCACACTGACCCTGCTCACTGACCCCACTCACTGACCCCACTCACTGACCCCCACCCACTGACCTCACCCACTGGCCCCACTCACTGATCCCACCCACCGACACCACCCACCGGCCCCACCCACCGAACCCCTCACTGACCCTGCTCACTGACCCCTCTCACTGACCCCACTCACTGACCCCCACCCACTGACCTCACTCACTGACCCCACCACTGACGCCACCCACTGGCCCCACTCACTGATCCCACCCACTGACCTCTCTCACTGTCCCCACCTATTATCCCCTCTTACTGATCCCACCCACTGACCTCTCTCACTGACCCCACCTATTATCCCCTCTTACTGATCCCACCCACTGACCTCTCTCACTGACCCCATCCATTAACCCCTCTCACTGACCCCACTCACTGACCACTCTCACTGATCCGATTCACTGACCTCTCACTGACCCCACTCACTGACCCCACCCACTGACCCCACTCACTGACGCCACCCACTGGCCCCACTCATTGACCCCACCCACTGACCCCACCCACTGGCCCCACTCATTGACCCCACTCACTGACCCCACCCACTGACCCCTCTCACTGATCCAAATCACTGACCCCTCACTGACCCCACCCACTGACCCCACTCATTGACCCCACCCACTGACCCCACCCACTGACCCCACCCACTGACCCCACTCACTGACGCCACCCACTGGCCCCACCCACTGGCCCCATCCACTGGCCCCACTCACGGACCCCACCCACTGACCCCACTCATTAACCCCCCTCACTGGTCCCACCCACTGACCCCACTCACTGACCCTCACCCACTGACCCCACCCACTGACCCCACCCACTGACCCCCCCCGGCTGGACTCTGTGTGTGGACAGCGATGACGAGTCTCATTACCTGTGTCCTCGATACGAAGCCTGGATTTTGATGGCTGCATCTTGGACTTTGGGGTCTTTGATGTCGATACTACAGCCTGGGGGAGGGGCGCCTTTCTTCACAGCAGCGTGGGCCGTCTTCGACATCTGGGGAAAACAGACCGACTCTGAATGACTCTGAACTTGGACGGACACAGAAATCCTCACCTCGGTCCGGGTCATGAGCAGAATCTACCATTAAACCTAAAATAGCCCAGTACAGCGGGGTAGATACAGACCTTTCACCTCTGAGACTTGGGCAATCGAGCCCAGACCATCAGGACGAGACTCCCCTCCGTCTGCTGACTGCAGGCATCCCACGCGAAATGAGGTTGGCCAGTCTTGGTGCAGTGTTCGCGGACAAAGGCCCTCATTCCAATCACCCCATAGTATCACAACACCGTAATAACTAACATAAAACATAAGAAATAGGAGCAGGAGTAGGACAAATGGCCGCTCGAGACGGCTTTTTTATCATTCGTTCATGGGATGTGGGCATCACTGGCGAGGCCAGCATTTATTGCCCATCCTTAATTGCCCTTGAGAAGGTGGTGGTGAGCCGCCTTCTTGAACCGCTGCAGTCCGTGTGGTGACGGTTCTCCCACAGTGCTGTTAGGAAGGGAGTTCCAGGATTTTGACCCAGCGACGATGAAGGAACGGCCGATATATTTCCAAGTCAGGATGGTGTGTGACTTGGAGGGGAACGTGCAGGTGGTGTTGTTCCCATGTGCCTGCTGCTCTTGTCCTTCTATGTGGTAGAGGTCGCGGGTTTGGGAGGTACTGTCGAAGAAGCCTTGGCGAGTTGCTGCAGCCACTGTGCGCCGGTGGTAAAGGGAATGAATATTTAGGGTGGTGGATGGGGTGCCAATCAAGCGGGCTGCTTTGTCCTGGATGGTGTCGAGCTTCTTGAGTGTTGTTGGAGCTGCACTCATCCAGGCAAGTGGAGAGTATTCCATCGCACTCCTGATTGGGCCTTGTAGATGGTGGAAAGGCTTTGGGGAGTCAGGAGGTGAGTCACTCGCCGCAGAATACCCAGCCTCTGACCTGCTCTTGTAGCCACAGTATTTATGTGGCTGGTCCAGTTAAGTTTCTGGTCAATGGTGACCCCCAGGATGTTGATGGTGGGGGATTCGGCGATGGTAATGCTGTTGAATGTCAAGGGGAGGTGGTTAGACTCTCTCTTGTTGGAGATGGTCATTGCCTGGCACTTGTCTGGTGCGAATGTTACTTGCCACTTATGAGCTCAAGCCTGGATGTTGTCCAGGTCTTGCTGCATGCGGGCACGGACTGCTTCATTATCTGAGGGGTTGCGAATGGAACTGAACACTGTGCAGTCATCAGCGAACATCCCCATTTCTGACCTTATGATGGAGGGAAGGTCATTGATGCTGAAGATGGTTGGGCCTAGGACACTGCCCTGAGGAACTCCTGCAGCAATATCCTGGGGCTGAGATGATTGGCCTCCATCAACCACTACCATCTTCCTTTGTGCTAGGTATGACTCCAGCCACTGGAGAGTTTTCCTCCTGATTCCCATTGACTTCAATTTTACTAGGGCTCCTTGGTGCCACACTCGGTCAAATGCTGCCTTGATGTCAAGGGCAGCCACTCTCACCTCATCTCTGGAGTTCAGCTCTTTTATCCATGTTTGGACCAAGGCTGTAATGAGGTCTGGAGCCGAGTGGTCCTGGCGGAACCCAAACTGAGCATCGGTGAGCAGGTTATTGGTGAGTAAGTGCCGCTTGATAGCACTGTCGACGACACCTTCCATCACTTTGCTGATGATTGAGAGTAGACTGATAGGACGGTAATTGGCCGGATTAGATTTGTCCTGCTTTTTGTGGACAGGACATACCTGGGCAATTTTCCACATTGTCGGGTAGATGCCAGTGTTGTGGCTGTACTGGAACAGTTTGGCTAGAGCCGCGGCTAGTTCTGGAGCACAAGTCTGCAGCACTACAGCCGGGATGTTGTCGGGGCCCATAGCCTTTGCTGTATCCAGTGCATTCAGCCGTTTCTTGATATCACGTGGAGTGAATCGAATTGGCTGAAGACTGGCTTCTGTGATGGTGGGGGTATCGGGAGGATAAGATCATGGCTGATCTTTGACCTCAGCTCCACTTTCTTGCCCGATCCCCATATCCCTTGATTCCCTTGGTGTCCAAATATCCATCGATCTCAGTCTTGAATATACTTGACCACTCAGCATCCATAGCCCTCTGGGGTAGAGAATTCCAAAGATTCACAACCCTCTGAGTGAAGAAATTCCTCCTCATCTCAGTCCTAAATCATCAACTCTTATCCTGAGAATATGTCTCCTGGTTCTAGACTCTCCAGCCAGGGGAAACAGCCTCTCAGCATCTACCCTGTCAAGCCCCCACAGAATCTTATATGTTTCAACGAGATCACCTCTCATTCTCCTAAACTCCAGAGGGTATCGGCCCATTCTACTCAATCTCTCCTCAAAGGACAACCCTCTCATGCCAGGAATCAATCTAGTACCAGAAGTTGTACAATCTGTTAATTGTCCTCCTCCAGCCCAGTTGACTCCCCTCTTGTCCTGAAGGTGCCGACTGTTACTGGGATACACCCCAGGGCTTCCGGCACCCTTCTGGTGCCTTGCCCAAAGTGGCTACTCGACTGTGGCGGCGTATCACAGCTGAGCCGAGACCCAATCCTAAAACGGGCGGCAGCAAATCGGCCCCCTGTTATGCACCATGTCCGATTTTCCACTGCCAGTTAAAAGTTACAACCGTCCCGTTACACAATGCAACAATGGGCTCACTGGATAAGGATCCAGTGCAGTAGCCCAGGCTGATTTCTTTTGCCCTTGCTGGCCTTTGGGTCCTGAAGTACACATCTCTCACCTCCCCAGCTGGGATTAGCTGACTCAGCTCAGACCAGGAATCACATCCAAGACTTCCCCAGTTCCGGCGACTCAGCACCAATTGGACGGGGCAGCTGTGACATGAGTGTTTGGGAGGAGGTGGAAGCAGCCGCCCGTTTTAGGATTGGGTCTCGGCTCAGCTGTGATACGCCGCCACGGTCGAATAGCCACATTGGGCAAGGCACCAGAAGGGTGCCGGAAACCCTGGGGTGTATCCCAGTAACAGTCGGCAGCTTCAGGACAAGAGGGGAATCAACTGGGCTGGAGGAGGACCATTAACAGATTGTACATCTTCTGGTACTAGATTGAATCCTGGGGTGAGAGGGTTGTGCTATGATTTTAAAGGAGGCTTTATCGCAAATTATTACATTCTTCAACAACAATCTGCATTCATATAGCGCCCATAATGCAGTAAAACGTCCCAAGGTGCTTCACAGGAGCGATTATCAAACTAAATTTGACACCGAGCCACATAAGGAGATATTAGGACAGGTGACCAAAAGCTTGGTCAAAGAGGTAGGTTTTAAGGAGCGTCTTAAAGGAGGAGAGAGAGGCGGAGAGGTTTAGGGAGGGAATTCCAGAGCTTAGGGTCCAGGCAGCTGAAGGCACGGCCGCCAATGGTGGAGCGATGAAAATTGGGGATGTGCATGAGGCCAGAATTGGAGGAGCGCAGAGATCTCAGAGGGTTGTGAGGCTGGAGGATATTACAGCGATAGGGAGGGGGGCGAGGCCATGGAGGGATTTGAAAACAGGAATGAGAATTTTAAAATCGAGGTGTTCCCGGACCGGGAGCCAATGTAGGACAGCGGGGACAGGGAGGGTGATGGGTGAACGGGACTTGGTGCGAGTTAGGATACGGGCAGCAGAGCTTTGGATGAGCTGCAGTTCACGGAGGGTGGGAGATGGGAGGCTGGCCAGGGTTTACGGAGGGTGGGAGATGGGAGGCCGGCCAGGGTTTACGGAGGGTGGGAGGTGGGAGGCCGGCCAGGGTTTACGGAGGGTGGGAGATGGGAGGCCGGCCAGGGTTTACGGAGGGTGGGAGATGGGAGGCCGGCCAGGGTTTACGGAGGGTGGGAGATGGGAGGCCGGCCACGAGAGCACTGGAATACAGGCGAACATCTCTACTCACGGATATCTCCTGCAGCATGGCACACTCCAGAACAGCCAACAGGGGAGAGTCTCAGATACAGATCTTCCCCCCCTCCAACCCTGAGGGTCCTGGGGGGTAAAGGCCTCATCCGAGATTAGTACAGCCCTGGAGACTCCTCTGCCCCTGGATGAATTAGATGTCTCAATTTGGGCATTGTAATTGGCCTCAGTGCCCTTAGGGTTAGAGAGAAGGGAGAACAAAAATCAGCCATCGCCCCCCTCTCCTGATCACTGCCCAGTGACTGCACCCCCCCACCCCCACCCACCCTGTGTGCTTGTGTGTTGATGTCCGGCAGGGCAAGTTCAGGCTAATCCATGATGCCTCCCATGGTCGAACAGTGCGCCAAAACGTATTGTCCAGAGTGAGGTACGGCAGGTCGCTGATGCCCGTTGAGATGTACCACACTCTTCAGTGGAGTTTTAAAAAATACTGGCACTGCTCCTCGCCCATAGCGTGGGGGGCGAGGTCAGCTCGAAAGGTGTTTGCATCTGTGTACTCAATATACGACATTAGCAAAACACGCTGGAGTATGGCGTCCAATTCTGGGCACCGCACCTTAGGAAGGATGTCAAGGCCTTGGAGAGGGTGCAGAGGAGATTTACTAGAATGGTACCAGGGATGAGGGACTTCAGTTATGTGGAGAGACTGGAGAAGCTGGGATTGTTCTCCTTGGAGCAGAGAAGGTTAAGGGGAGATTTGATCGAGGTGTTCAAAATCATGAAGGGGTTTGGACAGAGTAAATAAGGAGAAACTGTTTCCACTGGTGGGAGGGTCGGTAACCAGAGGACACAGATTTAAGGTGATCGGCAAAAGAACCAGAGGGGAGATGAGGAGAATATTTTTAATGCGAGTTGTTCTGATCTGGAATGCGCTGCCTGAAAGGGCGGTGGAAGCAGATTCAATAATAACTTTCAAAAGGGAATTGGATAAAACTTGAAGGGGAAAAATATGCCGTGCTATGGGGAAAGGGCAGGGGAGTGGGACTGATTGGATAGCTCGTTCAAAGAGCCGGCATAGGCTCGATGGGCCGAATGGCCTCCTTCTGTGCTGTACGATTCGATGAAAAGAAAATCCCTGGAATGTTTGTTGATTTAATTCCTTGGTTGCAAATAAGAAATCAGATGGTTAAAACACACGACCGACTGCTCCACGTTTCCCCCCTCCCCCACCCAGGTTGGCGCAGTGAGATCGGCGGCTGTGCCAGGCACCGATACCGGGGCCTTGGACTCCTGGCGGAGGGTGTGGCCTCGCAGTGCAGGGTGTCAGAAGCTGCCGGCAGTTCCCCTCTGACCCAACACGAACAGCAATAGGCGATCGCAGTAATCACATCGACCAATCATATCATGGCCCGGGCCGTGACCGAACCCCACTACTGTCCAACTGTTCACCTCCACCCCCCCCAACACCCGCCAACATCCAGCTGTTCACCCCACCCCCCCAACACCCGCCAACAACCAGCTGTTCACCCCACCCCCCCAAACACCTGCCAACAACCAGCTGTTCACCCTCACCCCCCCAACACCTGCCAACAACCAGCTGTTCACCCCCACCCCCCCAACACCCGCCAACATCCAGCTGTTCACCCCAACCCCCCAACACCCGCCAACAACCAGCTGTTCACCCCCACCCCCCAACACCCGCTAATGTCCAGCTGTTCACCCCACCCCCCAACACCCGCTAACGTCCAGCTGTTCACCCCACCCCCCCAACACCCGCTAACGTCCAGCTGTTCACCCCACCCCCCCAACACCCGCTAACGTCCAGCTGTTCACCCCACCCCCCAACACCCGCTAACGTCCAGCTGTTCACCCCACCCCCCCAACACCTCCTACCCACCCACTGATCACCTCACCCCCCAACGCAAATCACCGCCTGGGACCCGACCAATCCCAACACTTCAAGCGCTCAGAGAAGAGGAAGAAACTGCATCGAAACGGGAACGAAATCCAATAAAACTCACACAACCCCTCAGTGATCCAGCAATCTTACCCACCGGAACATAGGAACAGGAGGAGGCCATTCAGCCCCTTGAGCCTGTTCCGCCATTCAATTAGATCATGGCTGATCTGTATCTTAACTCCATTTACCCGCCTTGGTTCCGTAACCCTTAATCCCCTCACCCAACAAAAAATCTATCAATCTCAGTTTTGAAATTTTCAATTGACCCCCAGCCTCCTTTTGGGGGAGAGAGTTCCAGATTTCCACTCCCCTTTGTGTGAAGAAGTGTTTCCTGACATCACCCCTGAACGGCCTGGCTCTAATTTTAAGGTTCTGCCCCCTTGTTCTGGACTCCCCCCACCAGAGGAAATAGTTTCTCTCTATCTACACTATCAAATCCTTTAATCATCTTCAACACCTCGATTAGATCACCCCTTAATCTTCTAAACTCGAGGGAATAGAAGTCTAGTCTAAGCAACCTGTCCTCATAATTTAACCCTCTAAGCCACTGCCACACAATATCTGCAAAAAATTAAATACTACTGACATCAAAAATTAACATAGAATTAGAGGGAGCTCCTGATACCAGAATTTTAACAATACTTTTAGACAAATGATGGAACCATCCTATCTAAGTCCCTCTCAGTTTTAGAGACTCTCCACCACAGACACTATCAGGCAAAGCTCGGGCCGTTTATTAATTAATTAAATCCATTCTCGGGAATGTGGGCGTCGCTGGCGAGGCCGGCATTTACTGCCCATCCATTCGTTGTCCCATGTTTTACGAAACAACTGAGTGTCTCGCTGGACCACTTTAGAGATAAGTTAAGAGTCAACCACGTTGGGTGTGGGAACTGGAGTCAGGTATAGGGCCAGACCGGGTAAGGACGGCAGGTTTCCTTCCTCAGAGGGACATTAGTGAAACCAGTTGGGTTTTTAACGGCAATCCGACAGCTTCACGGTCGCTTTTACTGAAACCGGCATTTTATTTCCAGATTTTTAAAAACGTGTCAAACTGCCCACGGTGAGATTTGAACTCACAATCATCTGGATCACTGGTCCAGTGACCGCCACCCTCCCCTAATTCTCAAAGGGTGAGCTGAGAGGGGCAGTAAATCTGTAGAGAGATTCCCTCGAAATGTTCTCTCCTATTCCGATAGTTGAACTGACCGAGAATAGCTCTTTTAAAACCCAGGATACCTCTGAGTGACGGCTCAGTCAGTGTGACTCTGTGCCGATTGACTGGTTACTGGTTAGCAGGCGGTGGAGATTAACTAATTCCCGGATTTCACTAACTTCCCTCCCTCCCTCCCCCACCCTACTAAATGCTAGAACTTGAGGGTTTGGATGGGGCGTGGGTGGCTGGGAAGAGAATTTAAATGTTGTCACTTACCCTGGTGAAGCACTGAGAGACTTTTTCACCAGTCCTCGGTCAGTCACTCACCGGCTTTTATTTATTTTTTGATTTAAAAAAAAAAGAAAAAGAAAAGATTTTATATTCTTGAAAAGCACCAGTGAGACAGACAACCCGTAGCCAAAGGGAGAGCCCACTTTATAAACCCACTTCAGGCCGGGGGAGGGAGGGAGGGAGGGAGGGGTGGGTGTGTGTGGGTGTTGGGGGCTGGGTTGGGGGGAGGGCCTGTCTGGAGCTCGTTAGCCCCCCTCCCTCCGCATTCTTTGAGAGCAGTTACCTTGTTTGGAACAGGTCTCGATGCACCTTGAGTGCAGATAGTGTGAACTCCCTACTGGCTTGTGGTAGGCCTTCTCATCCCTTATATAGTGCTCAGTCTGGGTTCTCAGTGGGAACCTGGGTCTAAATGTGGAGTCCGTGCTGTGTAATCAAATAACTGAACCGCCCTTAATTAATACTGAACGAAACTTAAAATGTCCCCCGTGGCATTGCAACAGATGGCTAATGTTCTCAAGGCCTCTTAATTGGGCCGGAGTTCCATTTTAAGAGAGCCTGCCTGTGTCCTATTCCATCAAGACGTGCCTCTTGAGCGGGGTAGGAGCTGATGTCTTCTTTCTCCACCCTGGCTCCTTGCCGGGGGGGGGGAGGGGCGGAGGGAAGGGTGACGGGGTCACAGACGCAGGGCGCCGTGAGATAGCTCACCTGAACCGCTCGTTGGTCATGGTGTGGGCCTAGGTGGGTGTGTGTGTGTGTGTGTGTGACAGGAGGGCGTCGGACTGGTGGGAGGGAGCAACGTGTTCGAGCCCAATCTCACCCTCGCCCCTGAGATCCACACTCGTCACAGGACAGTGGTCAGGAACGGGGATCCAGGCCCGGTTTCAGGTCTCAGCCATGGCTCAGGATGAAAGAGAGAGAGAACTCCCATTTCTACAGCACCTTTTACAACCTCAGGACGTCCCAAAGCCTTTACAGCCAATGAAGTATTTATGAAGTGTAGTCACTGTTGTAATGTAGGAAACATGGCAGCCAATTTGTGCACAGCAAGATCCCACAACCAGAAATGTAATAAATGACCAATGAGACTATTTTAGTGATGCTGGATATTGACACCAGGGAGAACTCCCCTGCTCTTCTTTGAATAGGGCCATGGGATTGTTTATATCCACCAGACAGGGCCTCGGTTTAATGTCTCATCTGAAAGACGGCACCTTCGACAGTGCAGCACTCCCTCAGTACTGCACTGGGAGTGTCAGCCTGGATTATGTGCTCGAATCCCTGGAGTGGGACTTGAACCCATGACCTTCTGACTCAGGGACGAGAGAGAGTGCTACACATTGAGCCCCAGCTAACACCGTGGTAACACTCTTCCCGGGGCCAGGACGGCGATTATAGAGGCTCCATTGTAGGCCCTAGTCCAGGCTGACACTCCAGGGCAGTACCGAGGGAGCCCTGCACTGTCGGAGGAGCCGTCCTTTGACAGGAAGCACCATGTCGCGGGATCAGGGCCACAATTTAGCAGCGGTATCTCCGAGCAGAGCTTGCTGGAACCTTCTCTGTTCTAAGAGTCTCAGTTTTTGTCATCTTTCCTCATAACTAAAGTCTCTCTGTTCTAGACTCTGTTCTGACCCTTGCCCTTGGTCCCTATCCTGTTGTCCATACTGACCCCTGCCCTTGGTCTCTATCCTGGTGTCCATACTGACCACTGCCCTTGGTCTCTATCCTGGTGTCCATACTGACCCCTGCCCTTGGTCTCTATCCTGGTGTCCATACTGACCCCTGCCCTTGGTCTCTATCCTGGTGTCCATACTGACCCCTGCCCTTGGTCCCTATCCTGGTGTCCATACTGACCCCTGCCCTTGGTCTCTATCCTGGTGTCCATACTGACCCCTGCCCTTGGTCCCTATCCTGGTGTCCATACTGACCCCTGCCCTTGGTCTCTATCCTGGTGTCCATACTGACCCCTGCCCTTGGTCTCTAACCTGGTGTCCATACTGACCCCTGCCCTTGGTCTCTATCCTGGTGTCCATACTGACCCCTGCCCTTGGTCTCTATCCTGGTGTCCATACTGACCCCTGGCCATGGTCTCTATCCTGGTGTCCATACTGACCCCTGCCCTTGGTCTCTATCCTGGTGTCCATACTGACCACTGCCCTTGGTCTCTATCCTGGTGTCCATACTGACCCCTGCCCTTGGTCTCTATCCTGGTGTCCATACTGACCCCTGCCCTTGGTCCCTATCCTGGTGTCCATACTGACCGCTGCCCTTGGTCTCTATCCTAGTGTTTGTATACTGACCCCTGCCCTTGGTCCCTATCCTGTTGTCCATACTGACCACTGCCCTTGGTCTCTATCCTAGTGTTTGTATACTGACCCCTGCCCTTGGTCCCTATCCTGGTGTCCATACTGACCGCTGCCCTTGGTCTCTATCCTAGTATTTGTAATACTGACCCCTGCCCTTGGTCCCTATCCTGTTGTCCATACTGACCCCTGCCCTTGGTCCCTATCCTGTTGTCCATACTGACCGCTGCCCTTGGTCTCTATCCTAGTGTTTGTATACTGACCCCTGCCCTTGGTCTCTATCCTGGTGTCCATACTGACCCTTGCTCTTGGTCTCTATCCTGGTGTCCATACTGACCCTTGCTCTTGGTCTCTATCCTGGTGTCCATACTGACCCTTGCCCTTGGTCTCTATCCTGGTGTCCATACTGACCGCTGCCCTTGGTCTCTATCCTAGTGTTTGTATACTGACCCCTGCCCTTGGTCCCTATCCTGGTGTCCATACTGACGCTGCCCTTGGTCTCTATCCTGGTGTCCATACTGACCCCTGCCCTTGGTCCCTATCCTGGTGTCCATACTGACCCCTGCCCTTGGTCTCTATCCTGGTGTCCATACTGACCCCTGCCCTTGGTCCCTATCCTGGTGTCCATACTGACCCCTGCCCTTGGTCCCTATCCTGTTGTCCATACTGACCGCTGCCCTTGGTCTCTATCCTAGTGTTTGTATACTGACCCCTGCCCTTGGTCTCTATCCTGGTGTCCATACTGACCCTTGCTCTTGGTCTCTATCCTGGTGTCCATACTGACCCTTGCTCTTGGTCTCTATCCTGGTGTCCATACTGACCCTTGCCCTTGGTCTCTATCCTGGTGTCCATACTGACCGCTGCCCTTGGTCTCTATCCTAGTGTTTGTATACTGACCCCTGCCCTTGGTCTCTATCCTGGTGTCCATACTGACCCCTGCCCTTGGTCCCTATCCTGGTGTCCATACTGACCCCTGCCCTTGGTCCCTATCCTGTTGTCCATACTGACCGCTGCCCTTGGTCTCTATCCTAGTGTTTGTATACTGACCCCTGCCCTTGGTCTCTATCCTGGTGTCCATACTGACCCTTGCTCTTGGTCTCTATCCTGGTGTCCATACTGACCCCTGCTCTTGGTCTCTATCCTGGTGTCCATACTGACCCTTGCCCTTGGTCTCTATCCTGGTGTCCATACTGACCGCTGCCCTTGGTCTCTATCCTAGTGTTTGTATACTGACCCCTGCCCTTGGTCCCTATCCTGGTGTCCATACTGACCGCTGCCCTTGGTCTCTATCCTGGTGTCCATACTGACCCCTGCCCTTGGTCTCTATCCTGGTGTCCATACTGACCCCTGCCCTTGGTCTCTATCCTGGTGTCCATACTGACCCTTGCTCTTGGTCTCTATCCTGGTGTCCATACTGACCCTTGCTCTTGGTCTCTATCCTGGTGTCCATACTGACCCTTGCCCTTGGTCTCTATCCTGGTGTCCATACTGACCCCTGCCCTTGGTCTCTATCCTGGTGTCCATACTGACCCTTGCTCTTGGTCTCTATCCTGGTGTCCATACTGACCCCTGCCCTTGGTCTCTATCCTGGTGTCCATACTGACCCTTGCTCTTGGTCTCTATCCTGGTGTCCATACTGACCCTTGCTCTTGGTCTCTATCCTGGTGTCCATACTGACCCCTGCCCTTGGTCTCTATCCTGGTGTCCATACTGACCCTTGCTCTTGGTCTCTATCCTGGTGTCCATACTGACCCCTGCCCTTGGTCTCTATCCTGGTGTCCATACTGACCCTTGCTCTTGGTCTCTATCCTGGTGTCCATACTGACCCTTGCCCTTGGTCTCTATCCTGGTGTCCATACTGACCCCTGCCCTTGGTCTCTATCCTGGTGTCCATACTGACCCTTGCTCTTGGTCTCTATCCTGGTGTCCATACTGACCCCTGCCCTTGGTCTCTATCCTGGTGTCCATACTGACCCTTGCTCTTGGTCTCTATCCTGGTGTCCATACTGACCCCTGCCCTTGGTCTCTATCCTGGTGTCCATACTGACCCCTGCCCTTGGTCTCTATCCTGGTGTCCATACTGACCCCTGCCCTTGGTCTCTATCCTGGTGTCCATACTGACCCCTGCCCTTGGTCTCTATCCTGGTGTCCATACTGACCCTTCCTCTTGGTCTCTATCCTGGTGTCCATACTGACCCTTGCCCTTGGTCTCTATCCTGGTGTCCATACTGACCCTTCCTCTTGGTCTCTATCCTGGTGTCCATACTGACCCTTGCTCTTGGTCTCTATCCTGGTGTCCATACTGACCCTTGCTCTTGGTCTCTATCCTGGTGTCCATACTGACCCCTGCCCTTGGTCTCTATCCTGGTGTCCATACTGACCCTTGCTCTTGGTCTCTATCCTGGTGTCCATACTGACACACACCCCAGGGCCCATTGTATGTCGGTAGCAGTGACCTCGCTGCAATCCCTCGCTCCTCCACTGGGACTCAATTACTTGACAGCATTGGCACCTCAGCAAGCTCGAGGTATTGGCCAGATTCCCCCCATTCCAAGATTCCTCCACATGTGCTGAGACTGTCAGCTGTGATTTCTATATCAGGAAGTCTCCGGGAGCTTGGAAAAGAAAAGCATCAGTGATCTCACTGCACGAACGATCATTAACGTACAAGAGTCCCCAATGGCCTAGTGAGTGAAGGCAAGGCCTGGTGCGGTAATGAGCCATCGAGGGGAGAGGTGTTGGGGTGATCAGGGGGAGTATCGGGGTGGTATCAGAGGTGGTATCAGAGGTGCTATTAGGGGTGGTATCGAGGTGGTATCAAGGTGGTATCGGGGTGGTATGAGAGGTGGTATTAGAGGTGGTATTAGAGGTGGTATCGAGGTGGTATGAGAGGTGGTATTAGAGGTGGTATTAGAGGTGGTATGAGAGGTGGTATCGAGGTGGTATTAGAGGTGGTATGAGAGGTGGTATTAGAGGTGGTATGAGAGGTGGTATTAGAGGTGGTATTAGAGGTGGTATTAGAGGTGGTATCGAGGTGGTATGAGAGGTGGTATTAGAGGTGGTATTAGAGGTGGTATGAGAGGTGGTATCGAGGTGGTATGAGAGGTGGTATTAGAGGTGGTATCGAGGTGGTATGAGAGGTGGTATTAGAGGTGGTATTAGAGGTGGTATTAGAGGTGGTATGAGAGGTGGTATGAGAGGTGGTATCGAGGTGGTATCAGAGGTGGTATCGAGGTGGTATGAGAGGTGGTATGAGAGGTGGTATGAGAGGTGGTATCGAGGTGGTATGAGAGGTGGTATCGAGGTGGTATTGAGGTGGTATCAGAGGTGGTACCGAGGTGGTATCGAGGTGGTATCGAGGTGGTATTGAGGTGGTATGAGAGGTGGTATCGAGGTGGTATCAGAGGTGGTATGAGAGGTGGTATGAGAGGTGGTATCGAGGTGGTATTGAGGTGGTATTAGAGGTGGTATCGAGGTGGTATGAGAGGTGGTATCGAGGTGGTATCGAGGTGGTATTAGAGGTGGTATTAGAGGTGGTATTAGAGGTGGTATCGAGGTGGTATGAGAGGTGGTATTAGAGGTGGTATTAGAGGTGGTATTAGAGGTGGTATGAGAGGTGGTATCGAGGTGGTATGAGAGGTGGTATTAGAGGTGGTATCGAGGTGGTATGAGAGGTGGTATTAGAGGTGGTATCGAGGTGGTATGAGAGGTGGTATTAGAGGTGGTATTAGAGGTGGTATGAGAGGTGGTATGAGAGGTGGTATCGAGGTGGTATCGAGGTGGTATCAGAGGTGGTATCAGAGGTGGTATCGAGGTGGTATCAGAGGTGGTATGAGAGGTGGTATGAGAGGTGGTATCGAGGTGGTATGAGAGGTGGTATCGAGGTGGTATTGAGGTGGTATCAGAGGTGGTACCGAGGTGGTATCGAGGTGGTATCGAGGTGGTATGAGAGGTGGTATTGAGGTGGTATGAGAGGTGGTATTGAGGTGGTATCAGAGGTGGTATCGAGGTGGTATGAGAGGTGGTATCGAGGTGGTATTGAGGTGGTATCAGAGGTGGTATCGAGGTGGTATGAGAGGTGGTATCGAGGTGGTATCAGAGGTGGTATGAGAGGTGGTATGAGAGGTGGTATGAGAGGTGGTATCGAGGTGGTATTGAGGTGGTATGAGAGGTGGTATCGAGGTGGTATCAGAGGTGGTACCGAGGTGGTATCGAGGTGGTATGAGAGGTGGTATCGAGGTGGTATTGAGGTGGTATGAGAGGTGGTATCGAGGTGGTATGAGAGGTGGTATGAGAGGTGGTATGAGAGGTGGTATGAGAGGTGGTATCGAGGTGGTATTGAGGTGGTATGAGAGGTGGTATCGAGGTGGTATCAGAGGTGGTACCGAGGTGGTATCGAGGTGGTATGAGAGGTGGTATCGAGGTGGTATTGAGGTGGTATGAGAGGTGGTATCGAGGTGGTATCAGAGGTGGTATGAGAGGTGGTATTGGGGTGGTATCGAGGTGGTATCGAGGTGGTATGAGAGGTGGTATGAGAGGTGGTATTGGGGTGGTATGAGAGGTGGTATCGAGGTGGTATGAGAGGTGGTATTAGAGGTGGTATCGGGGTGGTATTGGTGGTTGGTATTGTGGGAATTATCACCAAGACTTGACATAAGCAATTGGTATTAAGAGTTGGTATCAGGGAGTTGATATCAGGGAGTTGATATCAGGAGTCAATGTCTGGAGTTGATATCAGGAGTTGATATCAGGGAGTTGGTTTCAGGAGTCGATATCAGGAGTTGATATCCGGAGTCGATATCAGGAGTTGATATCAGGGAGTTGATATCAGGAGTCGATATCAGGGAGTTGATATCAGGGAGTTGATATCAGGAGTTGATATCAGGGAGTTGGTTTCAGGAGTCGATATCAGGGAGTCAGTATCAGGGAGTTGATATCAGGGAGTTGATATCAGGGAGTTGGTTTCAGGAGTTGATATCAGGGAGTTGGTTTCAGGAGTCGATGTCCGGAGTCGATATCAGGGAGTTGATATCAGGGAGTTGATATCAGGAGTTGATATCAGGGAGTTGATATCAGGGAGTTGATATCAGGGAGTTGATATCAGGGAGTTGGTTTCAGGAGTCGATATCAGGGAGTTGATATCAGGGAGTTGATATCAGGAGTTGATATCAGGGAGTTGGTTTCAGGTGTCGATGTCTGGAGTCGATATCAGGGAATTGATATCAGGAGTCGATATCAGGAGTCGATATCAGGAGTCGATATCAGGGAGTTGGTTTCAGGAGTCGATATCAGGAGTCGATATCCGGAGTCGATATCAGGAGTCGATATCCGGAGTCGATATCAGGAGTCGATATCAGGAGTCGATATCAGGAGTCGATATCAGGAGTCGATATCAGGAGTTGATATCAGGGAGTTGGTTTCAGGTGTCGATGTCTGGAGTCGATATCCGGAGTCGATATCAGGAGTCGATATCAGGAGTCGATATCAGGGAGTTGATATCAGGGAGTTGATATCAGGAGTTGATATCAGGGAGTTGGTTTCAGGAGTCGATATCAGGGAGTCAATATCAGGGAGTTGATATCAGGGAGTTGATATCAGGGAGTTGGTTTCAGGAGTCGATGTCCGGAGTCGATATCAGGGAGTTGATATCAGGGAGTTGATATCAGGAGTTGATATCAGGGAGTTGATATCAGGGAGTTGATATCAGGGAGTTGATATCAGGGAGTTGGTTTCAGGAGTCGATATCAGGGAGTTGATATCAGGGAGTTGATATCAGGAGTTGATATCAGGGAGTTGGTTTCAGGAGTTGATATCAGGGAGTTGGTTTCAGGTGTCGATGTCTGGAGTCGATATCAGGGAATTGATATCAGGAGTCGATATCAGGAGTCGATATCAGGAGTCGATATCAGGAGTCGATATCAGGGAGTTGGTTTCAGGAGTCGATATCAGGAGTCGATATCCGGAGTCGATATCAGGAGTCGATATCCGGAGTCGATATCAGGAGTCGATATCAGGAGTCGATATCAGGAGTCGATATCAGGACTCGATATCAGGGAGTTGGTTTCAGGTGTCGATGTCTGGAGTCGATATCCGGAGTCGATATCAGGAGTCGATATCAGGAGTCGATATCAGGAGTCGATATCAGGGAGTTGATATCAGGAGTCGATATCAGGAGTCGATATCAGGGAGTTGGTTTCAGGAGTCGATATCCGGAGTCGATATCAGGAGTCGATATCAGGAGTCGATATCAGGAGTCGATATCAGGAGTCGATATCAGGGTGTTGGTTTCAGGAGTCGATATCAGGTGTCGATATCAGGAGTTGATATCAGGAGTCGATATCAGGAGTCGATATCAGGAGTCGATATCCGGAGTCGATATCAGGAGTCGATATCAGGGAGTTGGTTTCAGGAGTCGATATCAGGAGTTGATATCAGGAGTCGATGTCAGGAGTCGATATCAGGAGTCGATATCAGGAGTCGATATCAGGGAGTTGGTTTCAGGAGTCGATATCAGGTGTCGATATCAGGAGTCGATATCAGGAGTCGATATCAGGAGTCGATATCAGGGAGTTGGTTTCAGGAGTCGATATCAGGAGTCGATATCTGGAGTCGATATCAGGAGTCGATATCCGGAGTCGATATCAGGAGTTGATATCAGGAGTCGATATCCGGAGTCGATATCAGGGAGTTGATATCAGGGAGTTGATATCAGGAGTCGATATCCGGAGTCGATATCAGGAGTCGATATCCGGAGTCGATATCAGGGAGTTGATATCAGGAGTCGATATCCGGAGTCGATATCAGGGAGTCGATATCAGGAGTCGATATCCGGAGTCGATATCCGGAGTCGATATCAGGAGTCGATATCCGGAGTCGATATCAGGAGTCGATATCCGGAGTCGATATCCGGTGTCGATATCAGGAGTCGATATCCGGAGTCGATATCCGGAGTCGATATCAGGAGTCGATATCCGGAGTCGATATCAGGAGTCGATATCCGGAGTTGATATCAGGGAGTTGATATCAGGAGTTGATATCAGGAGTCGATATCCGGAGTCGATATCAGGAGTCGATATCCGGAGTCGATATCCGGAGTCGATATCCGGAGTCGATATCCGGAGTCGATATCCGGAGTTGATATCAGGGAGTCTGGTCGTGTTCACAATACACACTTTCCAACAGGCATCAGCGAAGTCGGCTGAGAGCGAGGCCCTTCCTGGTCTGTGGGAGGGAGCTCCTGCTTTAAGTTTTACAGACAGAGAATTGATGGTTAATGGAGGGTCTCGTGCAAGTGGATAAAATATTGAATTGAGGAGTGAAGATAATCCAGATTATTAGTTCATTGGGCCTGAGGGGATGTAAAGGAAATTAAATTGAAATAAATTTAGAACAGAGATCAGGGAAAAGTTCTTTACACAAAGAGTGAGAGATGTTTGCAATAGTCTACTGAGCAAAAATGAAGGCAAAATAGAATCATAGAGTTATACAGCATAGAAGGAGGCCATTCGGCCCATCATAGATTTATAGAAATTTACGGCACAGAAGGAGGCCATTCGGCCCATTGTGTCCGTGCTGGCTGAAAAAGAGCTATCCAGCCTAATCTCACTTTCCAGCACTTGGTCCGTAGCCCTGTAGGTTACAGCACTTCAGGTGCACATCCAAGTACTTTTTAAATGAGTTGAGGGTTTCTGCCTCTCCCACCCTTTCAGGCAGTGAGTTCCAGACCCCCACCATCCTCTGGGTGAAAACATTTCTTCTCAGCTCCCCTCTAATCCTTCTACCAATTACTTTAAATCTATGCCCCCTGGTCACTGACCCCTCTGCTAAGGGAAATAGGTCCTGCCTATCCACTCTATCTAGGCCCCTCATAATTTTATACACCTCAATTAAATCTCCCCTCAGCCTCCTCTGTTGCAAAGAAAACAACCCCAGCCTATCCAATCTTTCCTTATATTAAAATTCTGCAGTCCTGGCAACATCCTCGTAAATCTCCTCTGTACCCTCTCTAGTGCAATCACATCTTTCCTGTGGTGACCAGAACTGTACACAGTGCTCAAGTTATTGCCAATGTTTTATACAGTTAACACAGAAACATAGAAAATAGGAGCAGGAGTCGGCCATTCGGCCCTTCGAGCCTGCTCCGCCATTCAATATGATCATGGCTGATCCTCTATCTCAATACCATATTCCTGCTCTCTCCCCATACCCCTTGATGCCTTCTGTGTCCAGAAATCTATCCAGCTCCTTCTTAAATATATTCAGTGATTGGCCTCCACAGCCTTCTGTGGTAGAGAATTCCACAGGTTCACCACCCTCTGAGTGAAGAAATTTCTCCTCATCTCAGTCCTAAATGTCCTACCCCGTATCCTGAGACTGTGACCCCTCGTTCTGGACCCCCAGCCAGGGGAAACATCCTCCCTGCATCCAGTCTGTCTAGCCCGGTCAGAATTTTATATGTTTCAATGAGATCCGCTCTCATTCTTCTAAACTCGAGTGAATACAGGCTGAGTTGACCCAATCTCTCCTCATATGACAGTCCTGCCATCCCAGGAATCAGTCTGGTGAACCTTCGCTGCACTCCCTCTATGGCAAGTATATCCTTTCTTAGGTAAGGAGACCAAAACTGCACACAATACTCCAGATGTGGTCTCACCAAGGCCCTGTATAACTGCAGTAAGACATCCTTGCTCCTGTACTCAAATCCTCTTGCATTGAAGGCCATCATACCATTTGCCTTCCTAACTGCTTGCTGCACCTGCATGTTTGCTTTCAGTGATTGGTGTACAAGGACACCCAGGTCCCTTTGTACATCAACATTCCCCAATCTATCACCATTTAAATAATACTCTGCCTTTCTGTTTTTGCTTCCGAAGTGGATAACTTCACATTTATCCACGTTACACTGTATCTGCCATGTATTTGCCCACTCACTCAACTTGTCTAAATCACCTTGAAGACTCTTTGCATCCTCCTCACAGCTCACAATCCCACCTAGTTTTGTGTCGTCAGCAAACTTGGAAATATTACATTTGGTTTCCTCATCCAAATCATTGATATATATTGTGAATAACTGGGGCCCAAGCACTGATCCCTGCGATACCCCACTAGTCACCGCCTGCCACCCCGAAAAAGACCCGTTTATTCCTACTTTCTGTTAACCAATTTTCAATCCATGCCAGTATATTCCCCCCAATCCCATGTGCTTTTATTTTGCACACTAACCTCTTATGTGGGACTTTATCAAAAGCCTTCTGAAAATCCAAATACACCACATCCACTGGTTCTCCCTTATCTATTCTACCAGTTACATCCTCAAAATACTCCAGCAGGTTTGTCAAACATGATTTCCCTTTCATTAATCCATGTTGACTTTGTCTAATCCCATTGATATTTTCTAAGTGTCCTGTTATCACATCCTTTACAATAGACTCCAGCATTTTCCCTACTACTGATATTAGGCTAACTGGTCTGTAGTTCTGTGTTTTCTCTCTCCCTCCTTTTTTAAATAGTGGGGTTACATTTGCCACCCTCCGATCTGCAGGAACTGTTCCATAATCTGTAGAATTTTGGACGATGACAATCAATGCGTCCACTATTTCCATGGCTACCTCTTTTAGTACTCTGGGATGCAGGTTATCAGGTCCTGGGGATTTTTTTTTATTCATGGGGTGTGGGCGTCGCTGGCGAGGCCGGCATTTATTGCCAATCCCTAATTGCCCTTGAGAAGGTGGTGGTGAGCCGCCTTCTTGAACCGCTGCAGTCCGTGTGGTGAAGGTTCTCCCACAGTGCTGTTAGGAAGGGAGTTCCAGGATTTTGACCCAGCGACGATGAAGGAACGGCGATATATTTTCAAGTCAGGATGGTGTGTGACTTGGAGGGGAACGTGCAGGTGGTGTTGTTCCCATGTGCCTGCTGCTCTTGTCCTTCTAGGTGGTAGAGGTTGCGAGTTTGGGAGGTGCTGTCGAAGAAGCCTTGGCGAGTTGCTGCAGTGCATCCTGTGGATGGTACACACTGCAGCCACGGTGCGCCGGTGGTGAAGGGAGTGAATGCTTAGGGTGGTGGATGGGGTGCCAATCAAGCGGGCTGCTTTATCTTGGATGGTGTCGAGCTTCTTGAGTGTTGTTGGAGCTGCACTCATCCAACCAAGTGGAGAGTATTTCATCACACTCCTGACTTGTGCCTTGTAGATGGTGGAAAGGCTTTGGGGAGTCAGGAGGTGAGTCACTCGCCACAGAATACCCATTGATGAAGCAGCTGAAGATGGTTGGGCCTCGGACACTGCCCTGAGGAACTCCTGTAGCAATGTCCTGGGGCTGAGATGATTGGCCTCCAACAACCACTACCATCTTCCTTTGTGCTAGGTATGACTCCAGCCACTGGAGAGTTTTCCCCCTGATTCCCATTGACTTCAATTTTACTCGGGCTCCTTGGTGCCACACTCGGTCAAATGCTGCCTTGATGTCAAGGGCAATCACTCTCACCTCACCTCTGGAATTCAGCTCTTTTGTCCATGTTTGGGCCAAGGCTGTAATGAGGTCTGGAGCCGAGTGGTCCTGGCGGAACCCAAACTGAGCAGGTTATTGGTGAGTAATTGCCGCTTGATAGCACTGTCGACGACACCTTCCATCACCTTGCTGATGATTGAGAGTGGACTGATGGGGCGGTAATTGGCCGGATTAGATTGTCCTGCTTTTTGTGGACAGGGCTATCCTGGGCAATTTTCCACATTGTTGGGAAGATGCCAGTGTTGTAGCTGTACTGGAACAGCTTGGCTAGAGGGGTAGCTAGTTCTGGAGCACTACAGCTGGGATGTTGTCGGGACCCATAGCCTTTGCTGTATCCAGTGCACTCAGCCGTTTCTTGATATCACATGGAATGAATCGAGTTGGCTGAAGACTGGCTTCTGTGATGGTGGGGATATCGGGAGGAGGCCGAGATGGATCATCCACTCGACACTTCTATCGTCTTTCAGTCCCATTAATTTCTCCTGCACTATTTTTTTACTAATACTAATTTCCTTAATTCCTCCTTCTCACTAGTCCCTTGGTTCCCCAGCATTTCTGGGAAGTTATTTGTGTCCTCTTCCGTGAAGACAGAACGAAAATATTTGTTTAATTGCTCTGCCATTTCCCTGTTCCCCATTATAAATTCTCCTGTTTCTGACTGTAAGGGACCTACATTTGTCTTCATTAATTTTTTTCTTTTTACATACCTGTAGAAGCTTTTACAGTCCACTTTTATGTTCCTTGCAGGTTCACTCTCATACTCTATTTTTCCCCTCTTAATCAATCTCTTGGTCCTTTTTTGCTGAATTCTAAACTGCTCCCAATTCTCAGGCTTGCTACTTTTTCTGGCAACTTTATATGACTCCTCTTTGGATCTAATTCTATCCTTAATTTCTTTTGTTAGCCCATGGTTGGGCCGCATTTCCTTTTGTGTTTTTGCGCCAGAAAGGAATGTATAATTGTTACAATTCATGCATTCATTCCTTAAATGTTAGCCATTGCCTATCCACGTCATGCCTTTTAATGAAGCTCCCCAATCTATCATAGCCAACTCACTCCTCAAACCTTCGTAGTTTCCTTTGTTTGAATTTAGGACCCTAGTTTCGGATTGGACTACTTCACTTTCCATCTTAATGAGGAATTCTATCATGTTATGGTCACTCTTCCCTAAAGGACCCCACACAACAATATTATTAATAACCCCTTCTCATTTCACAATACCCAATCTACGATGGCCTGTTCCCTGTTTGGCTCCTCAACGTATTGGTCTAAAAAACCATCTCGTACGCACTCCAGGAATTCACCCTCCACAGTATTGCTAATTTGGTTTGGCCAGTCTGTATGTAGATTAAAGTCACCCATGATTACTGTAGTACCCTTGTTACATGCAACTCAAATTTCCTGTTTGATCCCATCCCCGACATTACCACTACTGTTTGGAGGCCTATAGACAACTCCCACCAGTGTTTTCTGCCCCTTGGTGCTTCTTAACTCCACCCAGACTGATTCTACATCTTGATTTTCTGAGCCAATATCCTTTCTCACTATTGCTCTGATTTCCTCCTTTACTAACAACACCACCCCACCTCCTTTCCCTTTTTGCCTGTCCTTCCTAAATATCGAATACCCTTGGATATTCAGTTCCCAGCCTTGGTCACCCTGCAGCCATGTCTCTGTAATTGCAATTATATCGTATCCCTTTACATCTATTTGCGCTGTTAATTCGTCTACCTTATTACGAATGCTTCGTGCATTCAGATACAGTGCCCTTAGATTTGTCTTTTTAACATTTTTAGACGTCTTAACATTTTTTGAACTCTGGCCCTATTTGTCTGATTACCATTTTTTTTTTACCCGGACCCTATTTGTTGTCTTTTGTTTGTACGCTCTGTCCCTTCCTGACACAATCTGGTTATCCTTACCCCAATCACTTTCCTGCACTGCTTCTTTGTCTTTTCTCTTTAGCATTCTAGATTTCTCTCCACCGGGATCCTCTCCCCCACTTTATTTAGTTTAAAGCCCGATCTACATCCCGAGTTATTCGATTCACCAGAACTCTGGTCCCAGCATGGTTCAGGTGAAGTCCGTCCCAATGGAACAGCTCCCTCTTTCCCCAGTACTGGTGCCAGTGCCCCATGAATCGAAACCCACTTCTCCCACACCAATCTTTGAGCCACGCATTCATCTCCCTGATCCTATTGACCCTGTGCCAATTTGCTCATGGCTCAGGTAATAATCCAGAGATTATTACCTTTGTGGTTCTGCTTTTTAATTTAGTCCCGAGCTGCTCAAACTCTCTCAGCAGAACCTTTCTCTTAATCCTACCTATGTCATTGGTACCTACGTAGACCATGACAACTGGATCCTCCCCCTCCCACTCCAAATTCTTCTCCAGCCCGGAGGAGATGTCCTTAACCCTGGCACCAGGTAGGCAACACAGCCTTTTAGACTCATGCTCCTGGCTGCAGAGAACAGTGTCTATCCCTCGAACCAAACTGTCGTCTACTGCAACCACCTTCCTTTTTACGCCCCCCACTTGAACGACTTCCTGTACCACGGTGCTGTGGTCAGTTTGCTCGTCCACCCCGCATTCCCCGCACTTGCCCACAACGGTTGCAAGAACCTCAAAACTATTGGAGAAGTGCAGGGACTGAGGCTCCAATTGGCTACCTCACCTTAAGAAAAAGAGAAGAAAAAAAAGGATACAAAATTGGATTGACGACAGAAGACAGAGGGTGGTTGTAGAGGGTTGTTTTTCAAACTGGAGGCCTGTGTCCAGCGGTGTGCCTCAGGGATCAGTGCTGGGTCCGCTGTTATTTGTTATTTATATTAATGATTTGGATGAGAATTTAGGAGGCATGGTTAGTAAGTTTGCAGATGACACCAAGATTGGTGGTATTGTGGACAGTGAAGAAGGTTATCTAGGATTGCAACGGGATCTTGATAAATTGGGCCAGTGGGCCGACGAAAGGCAGATGGAGTTTAATTTAGATAAATGTGAGGTGATGCATTTTGGCAGATCGAGTCGGGCCAGGACCTACTCCGTTAATGGTAGGGCGTTGGGGAGAGTTATAGAAGAGATCTAGGAGTACAGGTTCATAGCTCCTTGAAAGTGGAGTCACAGGTGGATAGGGTGGTGAAGAAGGCATTCGGCATGCTTGGTTTCATTGGTCAGAACATTGAATACAGGAGTTGGGATGTCTTGTTGAAGTTGTACAAGACATTAGTAAGGCCACACTTGGAATACTGTGTACAGTTCTGGTCACCCTATTATAGAAAGGATATTATTGAACTAGAAAGAGTACAGAAAAGATTTACTAGGATGCTACTGGGACTTAATGGTTTGACTTATAGGGAGAGGTTGGATAGACTGAGACTTTTTTCCCTGGAGAGTAGGAGGTTAAGGGGTGATCTTATAGAAGTCTATAAAATAATGAGGGGCATAGATAAGGTAGATAGTCAAAATCTTTTCCCAAAGGTAGGGGAGTCTATAACGAGGGGGCATAGATTTAAGGTGAGAGGGGAGAGATACAAAAGGGTCCAGAGGGGCAATTTTTTCACTCAAAGGGTGGTGAGTGTCTGGAACGAGCTGCCAGAGGCAGTAGTAGAGGCGGGTACAATTTTGTCTTTTAAAAAGCATTTGGACAGTTACATGGGGAAGATGGGTATCGAGGGATATGGGCCAAGTGCAGGCAATTGGGACTAGCTTAGTGGTATAAACTGGGCGACATGGACATGTTGGGCCGAAGGGCCTGTTTCCATGTTGTAAACTTCTATGATTCTATGATTCTATAATACTACCTCCTGGATCCCTGTACCTGCCTCACTCGCAGTCATGCCCTCCTGTCCCAGACCACAGGTCAATTCTAAAGTATTTAATCGAAGGGGTGTGACTGCTTCCTGGAGCAAAAGGTCCAGGTAGCTTTCTCCCTCCCTGATGTCTCGCAATGTCTGCAGCTCGGACTCCAGCTCCTCAACTCGGAGCCGAAGTTCCTCGAGCCGCAGACACTTACCGCAGGTGTAGTCGCCCTGGACAAAACTGTCCACAAGCTCCCACATATTGCAGCAGCAACACATCTCCTGTTCTCCCATTATTTTATTTATTTAATTAGTTGGTTTAGTGTTAATCAAATTATTTACCTTGTTTAATTTATTAAATTAAGTTTAGTTCTTAAAATTTAGTTATATGCCATATGTTAACTTAAAACTTAGCCCACAGTCACTACCAATCACTTACCTGCCTCACCTGTGAGGTCACACTGCAGTTTTCTCTCGTTGTTGGAGGTCTGCTGCTGCTTTTACCCCCGCTCTCGGCTCTCGGTCTGCTGCTTTTACCCCCGCTCTCGGTCCTCAGTCTGCTGCTTTTACCCCCGCTCTCGGTCCTCGGTCTGCTGCTTTTACCCCCGCTCTCGGTCCTCGGTCTGCTGCTTTTACCCCCGCTCTCGGTCCTCGGTCCTCAGTCTGCTGCTTTTACCCCCGCTCTCGGTCCTCGGTCCTCGGTCTGCTGCTTTTATCCCCGCTCTCGGTCCTCAGTCTCCTGCTTTTATCCCCGCTCTCGGTCCTCAGTCTGCTGCTTTTACCCCCGCTCTCGGTCCTCGGTCCTCAGTCTGCTGCTTTTACCCCCGCTCTCGGTCCTCGGTCCTCGGTCTGCTGCTTTTACCCCCGCTCTCGGGTCTCGGTCCTCAGTCTGCTGCTTTTACCCCCACTCTCGGTCCTCAGTCTGCTGCTTTTACCCCCGCTCTCGGTCCTCGGTCTGCTGCTTTTACCCCCGCTCTCGGTCCTCGGTCTGCTGCTTTTACCCCCGCTCTCGGTCCTCGGTCTGCTGCTTTTACCCCCGCTCTCGGTCCTCAGTCTCCTGCTTTTACCCCCGCTCTCGGTCCTCGGTCTGCTGCTTTTACCCCCGCTCTCGGTCCTCAGTCTCCTGCTTTTATCCCCGCTCTCGGTCCTCGGTCTGCTGCTTTTACCCCCGCTCTCGGTCCTCAGTCTGCTGCTTTTACCCCCGCTCTCGGTCCTCGGTCTGCTGCTTTTACCCCCGCTCTCGGTCCTCAGTCTGCTGCTTTTACCCCCGCTCTCGGTCCTCGGTCTGCTGCTTTTACCCCCGCTCTCGGTCCTCAGTCTGCTGCTTTTACCCCCGCTCTCGGTCCTCGGTCTGCTGCTTTTACCCCCGCTCTCGGTCCTCAGTCTGCTGCTTTTACCCCCGCTCTCGGTCCTCGGTCTGCTGCTTTTACCCCCGCTCTCGGTCCTCGGTCTGCTGCTTTTACCCCCGCTCTCGGTCCTCGGTCTGCTGCTTTTATCCCCGCTCTCGGGCCTCGGTCCTCGGTCTGCTGCTTTTACCCCCGCTCTCGGTCCTCGGTCTGCTGCTTTTATCCCCGCTCTCGGTCCTCAGTCTGCTGCTTTTACCCCCGCTCTCGGTCCTCGGTCTGCTGCTTTTACCCCCGCTCTCGGTCCTCAGTCTGCTGCTTTTACCCCCGCTCTCGGTCCTCGGTCTGCTGCTTTTATCCCCGCTCTCGGTCCTCGGTCTGCTGCTTTTACCCCCGCTCTCGGTCCTCGGTCTGCTGCTTTTATCCCCGCTCTCGGTCCTCGGTCTCCTGCTTTTATCCCCGCTCTCGGTCCTCAGTCTGCTGCTTTTACCCCCGCTCTCGGTCCTCGGTCTGCTGCTTTTACCCCCGCTCTCGGTCCTCAGTCTCCTGCTTTTACCCCCGCTCTCGGTCCTCGGTCTGCTGCTTTTACCCCCGCTCTCGGTCCTCAGTCTGCTGCTTTTACCCCCGCTCTCGGTCCTCGGTCTGCTGCTTTTACCCCCGCTCTCGGTCCTCGGTCCTCGGTCTGCTGCTTTTACCCCCACTCTCGGTCCTCGGTCTGCTGCTTTTATCCCCGCTCTCGGTCCTCGGTCTCCTGCTTTTATCCCCGCTCTCGGTCCTCAGTCTGCTGCTTTTACCCCCGCTCTCGGTCCTCGGTCTGCTGCTTTTACCCCCGCTCTCGGTCCTCAGTCTCCTGCTTTTACCCCCGCTCTCGGTCCTCGGTCTGCTGCTTTTACCCCCGCTCTCGGTCCTCGGTCTGCTGCTTTTATCCCCGCTCTCGGTCCTCGGTCTGCTGCTGCTTTTACCCCCGCTCTCGGTCCTCAGTCTCCTGCTTTTACCCCCGCTCTCGGTCCTCAGTCTCCTGCTTTTACCCCCGCTCTCGGTCCTCGGTCTGCTGCTTTTACCCCCACTCTCGGTCCTCAGTCTGCTGCTTTTACCCCCGCTCTCGGTCCTCGGTCTGCTGCTTTTATCCCCGCTCTCGGTCCTCGGTCTGCTGCTTTTATCCCCGCTCTCGGTCCTCAGTCTCCTGCTTTTACCCCCGCTCTCGGTCCTCGGTCTGCTGCTTTTACCCCCGCTCTCGGTCCTCAGTCTGCTGCTTTTACCCCCGCTCTCGGTCCTCAGTCTGCTGCTTTTACCCCCGCTCTCGGTCCTCGGTCTGCTGCTTTTACCCCCGCTCTCGGTCCTCAGTCTGCTGCTTTTACCCCCGCTCTCGGTCCTCAGTCTGCTGCTTTTACCCCCGCTCTCGGTCCTCAGTCTGCTGCTTTTACCCCCGCTCTCGGTCCTCGGTCTGCTGCTTTTACCCCCGCTCTCGGTCCTCGGTCTGCTGCTTTTACCCCCGCTCTCGGTCCTCGGTCTGCTGCTTTTATCCCCGCTCTCGGTCCTCGGTCTGCTGCTTTTACCCCCGCTCTCGGTCCTCGGTCTGCTGCTTTTATCCCCGCTCTCGGTCCTCGGTCTGCTGCTTTTACCCCCGCTCTCGGTCCTCGGTCTGCTGCTTTTATCCCCGCTCTCGGTCCTCGGTCTGCTGCTTTTATCCCCGCTCTCGGTCCTCGGTCTGCTGCTTTTATCCCCGCTCTCGGTCCTCGGTCTGCTGCTTTTATCCCCGCTCTCGGTCCTCGGTCTGCTGCTTTTACCCCCGCTCTCGGTCCTCGGTCTGCTGCTTTTATCCCCGCTCTCGGTCCTCGGTCTGCTGCTTTTATCCCCGCTCTCGGTCCTCGGTCTGCTGCTTTTACCCCCACTCTCGGTCCTCGGTCTGCTGCTTTTATCCCCGCTCTCGGTCCTCGGTCTGCTGCTTTTACCCCCGCTCTCGGTCCTCGGTCTGCTGCTTTTACCCCCGCTCTCGGTCCTCGGTCTGCTGCTTTTATCCCCGCTCTCGGTCCTCGGTCCTCGGTCTGCTGCTTTTACCCCCACTCTCGGTCCTCGGTCTGCTGCTTTTATCCCCGCTCTCGGTCCTCGGTCTCCTGCTTTTATCCCCGCTCTCGGTCCTCAGTCTGCTGCTTTTACCCCCGCTCTCGGTCCTCGGTCTGCTGCTTTTACCCCCGCTCTCGGTCCTCAGTCTCCTGCTTTTACCCCCGCTCTCGGTCCTCGGTCTGCTGCTTTTACCCCCGCTCTCGGTCCTCGGTCTGCTGCTTTTATCCCCGCTCTCGGTCCTCGGTCTGCTGCTGCTTTTACCCCCGCTCTCGGTCCTCAGTCTCCTGCTTTTACCCCCGCTCTCGGTCCTCAGTCTCCTGCTTTTACCCCCGCTCTCGGTCCTCGGTCTGCTGCTTTTACCCCCACTCTCGGTCCTCAGTCTGCTGCTTTTACCCCCGCTCTCGGTCCTCGGTCTGCTGCTTTTATCCCCGCTCTCGGTCCTCGGTCTGCTGCTTTTATCCCCGCTCTCGGTCCTCAGTCTCCTGCTTTTACCCCCGCTCTCGGTCCTCGGTCTGCTGCTTTTACCCCCGCTCTCGGTCCTCAGTCTGCTGCTTTTACCCCCGCTCTCGGTCCTCAGTCTGCTGCTTTTACCCCCGCTCTCGGTCCTCGGTCTGCTGCTTTTACCCCCGCTCTCGGTCCTCAGTCTGCTGCTTTTACCCCCGCTCTCGGTCCTCAGTCTGCTGCTTTTACCCCCGCTCTCGGTCCTCAGTCTGCTGCTTTTACCCCCGCTCTCGGTCCTCGGTCTGCTGCTTTTACCCCCGCTCTCGGTCCTCGGTCTGCTGCTTTTACCCCCGCTCTCGGTCCTCGGTCTGCTGCTTTTATCCCCGCTCTCGGTCCTCGGTCTGCTGCTTTTACCCCCGCTCTCGGTCCTCGGTCTGCTGCTTTTATCCCCGCTCTCGGTCCTCGGTCTGCTGCTTTTACCCCCGCTCTCGGTCCTCGGTCTGCTGCTTTTATCCCCGCTCTCGGTCCTCGGTCTGCTGCTTTTATCCCCGCTCTCGGTCCTCGGTCTGCTGCTTTTATCCCCGCTCTCGGTCCTCGGTCTGCTGCTTTTATCCCCGCTCTCGGTCCTCGGTCTGCTGCTTTTACCCCCGCTCTCGGTCCTCGGTCTGCTGCTTTTATCCCCGCTCTCGGTCCTCGGTCTGCTGCTTTTATCCCCGCTCTCGGTCCTCGGTCTGCTGCTTTTATCCCCGCTCTCGGGCCTCGGTCTGCTGCTGCTTTCACCCCCGCTCTCGGTCCTCAGTCTCCTGCTTTTACCCCCGCTCTCGGTCCTCGGTCTGCTGCTTTTACCCCCGCTCTCGGTCCTCGGTCTGCTGCTTTTACCCCCGCTCTCGGTCCTCGGTCTGCTGCTTTTATCCCCGCTCTCGGTCCTCGGTCTGCTGCTTTTACCCCCGCTCTCGGTCCTCGGTCTGCTGCTTTTATCCCCGCTCTCGGTCCTCGGTCTGCTGCTTTTATCCCCGCTCTCGGTCCTCGGTCTGCTGCTTTTACCCCCGCTCTCGGTCCTCGGTCTGCTGCTTTTACCCCCGCTCTCGGTCCTCGGTCTGCTGCTTTTATCCCCGCTCTCGGTCCTCGGTCTGCTGCTGCTTTCACCCCCGCTCTCGGGCCTCGGTCCTCAGTCTCCTGCTTTTACCCCCGCTCTCGGGTCTCGGTCCTCAGTCTGCTGCTTTTACCCCCGCTCTCGGGTCTCGGTCCTCAGTCTGCTGCTTTTACCCCCGCTCTCGGGCCTCGGTCCTCAGTCTCCTGCTTTTACCCCCGCTCTCGGGCCTCGGTCTGCTGCTTTTATCCCCGCTCTCGGTCCTCGGTCCTCAGTCTGCTGCTTTCACCCCCGCTCTCGGGCCTCGGTCCTCAGTCTCCTGCTTTTACCCCCGCTCTCGGGCCTCGGTCCTCAGTCTCCTGCTTTTACCCCCGCTCTCGGTCCTCGGTCTGCTGCTTTTACCCCCGCTCTCGGGCCTCGGTCCTCAGTCTCCTGCTTTTACCCCCGCTCTCGGGCCTCGGTCCTCAGTCTCCTGCTTTTACCCCCGCTCTCGGGCCTCGGTCCTCAGTCTGCTGCTTTTACCCCCGCTCTCGGGTCTCGGTCCTCAGTCTGCTGCTTTCACCCCCGCTCTCGGTCCTCGGTCTGCTGCTGCTTTCACCCCCGCTCTTGGGCCTCGGTCCTCAGTCTGCTGCTTTCACCCCCGCTCTCGGGTCTCGGTCCTCAGTCTGCTGCTTTTACCCCCGGTCTCGGTCCTCAGTCTCCTGCTTTTACCCCCACTCTCGGGCCTCGGTCCTCAGTCTGCTGCTTTCACCCCCGCTCTCGGGTCTCGGTCCTCAGTCTCCTACTTTTACCCCCGCTCTCGGGCCTCGGTCCTCAGTCTGCTGCTTTCACCCCCGCTCTCGGGTCTCGGTCCTCAGTCTCCTGCTTTTACCCCCGCTCTCGGGTCTCGGTCCTCAGTCTGCTGCTTTCACCCCCGCTCTCGGGTCTCGGTCCTCAGTCTCCTGCTTTTACCCCCGCTCTCGGGCCTCGGTCCTCAGTCTGCTGCTTTCACCCCCGCTCTCGGGCCTCGGTCCTCAGTCTGCTGCTTTTACCCCCGCTCTCGGGCCTCGGTCCTCAGTCTGCTGCTTTTACCCCCGCTCTCGGTCCTCAGTCTGCTGCTTTTACCCCCACTCTCGGGTCTCGGTCCTCAGCCTGCTGCTTTTACCCCCGCTCTCGGGCCTCGGTCCTCAGTCTGCTGCTTTCACCCCCGCTCTCGGGCCTCGGTCCTCAGTCTGCTGCTTTTACCCCCGCTCTCGGTCCTCAGTCTGCTGCTTTTACCCCCACTCTCGGGTCTCGGTCCTCAGCCTGCTGCTTTTACCCCCACTCTCGGGCCTCGGTCCTCAGTCTGCTGCTTTTACCCCCACTCTCGGGTCTCGGTCCTCAGCCTGCTGCTTTTACCCCCGCTCTCGGGCCTCGGTCCTCAGTCTGCTGCTTTCACCCCCGCTCTCGGGCCTCGGTCCTCAGTCTGCTGCTTTTACCCCCGCTCTCGGTCCTCAGTCTGCTGCTTTTACCCCCACTCTCGGGTCTCGGTCCTCAGCCTGCTGCTTTTACCCCCGCTCTCGGGCCTCGGTCCTCAGTCTGCTGCTTTTACCCCCGCTCTCGGTCCTCAGTCTGCTGCTTTTACCCCCGCTCTCGGGCCTCGGTCCTCAGTCTGCTGCTTTTACCCCCGCTCTCGGTCCTCAGTCTGCTGCTTTTACCCCCGCTCTCGGGCCTCGGTCCTCAGTCTGCTGCTTTTACCCCCGCTCTCGGTCCTCAGTCTGCTGCTTTTACCCCCGCTCTCGGTCCTCAGTCTGCTGCTTTTACCCCCGCTCTCGGGCCTCGGTCCTCAGTCTGCTGCTTTTACCCCCGCTCTCGGTCCTCATGCTGCTGCTTTTACCCCCGCTCTCGGTCCTCAGTCTGCTGCTTTTACCCCCGCTCTCGGTCCTCGGTCCTCAGTCTGCTGCTTTTACCCCCGCTCTCGGGCCTCGGTCCTCAGTCTCCTGCTTTTACCCCCGCTCTCGGGCCTCGGTCCTCAGTCTCCTGCTTTTACCCCCGCTCTCGGGCCTCGGTCCTCAGTCTGCTGCTTTCACCCCCGCTCTCGGGCCTCGGTCCTCAGTCTGCTGCTTTTACCCCCGCTCTCGGTCCTCAGTCTGCTGCTTTTACCCCCGCTCTCGGGTCTCGGTCCTCAGCCTGCTGCTTTTACCCCCGCTCTCGGTCCTCAGTCTCCTGCTTTTACCCCCGCTCTCGGGCCTCGGTCCTCAGTCTGCTGCTTTTACCCCCGCTCTCGGTCCTCAGTCTGCTGCTTTTACCCCCGCTCTCGGTCCTCAGTCTCCTGCTTTTACCCCCGCTCTCGGGCCTCGGTCCTCAGTCTGCTGCTTTTACCCCCGCTCTCAGGCCTCGGTCCTCGGTCTGCTGCTTTTACCCCCGCTCTCGGTCCTGAGTCTGCTGCTTTTACCCCCGCTCTCGGTCCTCAGTCTGCTGCTTTTAACCCCGCTCTCGGGCCTCGGTCCTCAGTCTGCTGCTTTTACCCCCGCTCTCGGTCCTGAGTCTCCTGCTTTTACCCCCGCTCTCGATCCTCGGTCTGCTGCTTTTACCCCTGCTCTCAGGCCTCGGTCCTCGGTCTGCTGCTTTTATCCCCGCTCTCGGGCCTTGATCTGCTAACCAATTAACTAACTACAGCAGCTCTCCAGTAGGAGAGCTTGCTTGTTTGTCTCTGCTTAAGCCTGACAGAAACTTAAAAATGTAAAGTTTAAAATTTAACTTAAACAGTTCTAGCATAACCTCCCTGCTCTTATATTCTATGCCTCGGCTAATTAAGGAAAGTATCCCGTATGCCTTTTTAACCACCTTATCTACCTGTCCTGCAACCTTCAGGGATCTGTGGACATGCACTCCAAGGTCCCTTTGTTCCTCTACACCTCTCAGTATCCTCCCATTTATTGTGTATTCCCTTGCCTTGTTTGCCCTCTCCAAATGCATTACCTCACACTTCTCTGGATTGAATTCCATTTGCCACTTTTCTGCCCACCTGACCAGTCCATTGATATCTTCCTGCAGTCCACAGCTTTCCTCCTCACTATCAACCACACGGCCAATTTTTGTATCATCTGCAAACTTCTTGATCAAGCCCCCCACATTCAAGTCCAAATCATTAATATATACCACAAAAAGCAAAGGACCTAGTACTGAGCCTTGCTGGACCTATCTGCAAACAGCCTTCCAGTCACAAAAACACCCATCAACCATTACCCTTTACTTCCTGCCACTGAGCCATTTGGCAGAAGTGGACTGGACACAACTACTTGAGGAGAAATCAGTGGCAAACCGATGGGAGGCACCAAAAAAATGAAATTCTACGGGTACAATGCAGACACGTCCCTTCAAAGAAAAAGGGTGGCACTGCCAAATCTAGAGCCCCCTCGTTGTCTCGAAGTATACGGGGCAAGATAAAGCAGAAAAAGAAAGCTTACGACTGTCACAGAAAACTAAATACTGCAGAAAGCCTAAAGGAGTGTAGAAAGTACAGGGATGACGTAAAAAAGGAAATAAGGAAAGCAAAGAGAGGGCATGAAAAAATATTAGCTAGTAAGAGTAAAGAAAACCCAAAGATGTTTTATCAGTACATTAAGAACAAAAGGTTAGCTAAGGAAAAGGTGGGACCTATCAGGGATGATAAGGGTAACTTGTGTGTAGAAGCAGAGGATGTGGGTAGGGTTTTAAATGAATATTTTGTCTCCGTATTCACAAAGGAAAGAGATGATCCGGACGTAGTAGTTAAAGAGGAGAGGTGTGAAATATTGGATAAGGTAAACATAACGAGAGAGGAAGTACTAGAGGGACTGGAATCCTTGAAAGTTGATAAGTCACCAGGGCCGGATGGATTGTTTCCTAGACTATTGAAGGAAGCCAGGGAGGAAATAGTGGATGCTCTGAGGATCATTTTCCAATCCTCACTAGATACAGGGGAGGTACCGGAGGACTGGAAGACTGCAAACGTAGTATCATTGTTTAAAAAGGGTACAAGGGAAAGGCCGAACAATTATAGGCCGGTCAGTCTTACCTCCGTGGTGGGCAAACTATTAGAATCAATACTGAGAGATAGGATAAACTGTCACTTGGAAAGGCATAGTTTAATCAGGGATAGTCAGCATGGATTTGTTCAGGGAAGGTCATGCCTTACAAATCTGATTGAATTCTTTGAGGAAGTGACAAGGAGGATTGATGAGGGTAGTGCAGTGGATGTTGTCTACATGGATTTTAGTAAGGCATTTGACAAGGTCCCACATGGCAGACTGGTCAGAAAGGTAAAAGCCCATGGGATACAGGGAAATGTGGCGAATTGGATCAAAATTGGTTCAGTAACAGGGAAACAAAGGGTAAAAGTCGATGGATGTCTTTGCGAATGGAAATCCATTTCCAGTGGTGTGCCACAGGGCTCAGTGTTGGGTCCCTTGCTGTTTGTGGTATATATTAATGATCTGGACTTGAATGTAGGGGGCATGATTGGCAAATTTGCAGACGACACAAAAATTGGCCGTGTAGTTGATAGTGAAGAGGATAGCTGTAGACTCCAAGAAGATATCAATGGGTTGGTGGAGTGGGTGGAAAAGTGGCAAATGGAGTTCAACCCAGAGAAGTGTGAGGTAATGCACTGAGGCAGGGCAAACAGTAAAAGGGAATACGCAGTAAACGGGAATATATTGAGAGGGGTAGAGGAAGTGAGAGACCTTGGAGTGCATGTGCACAGGTCCCTGAAGGTGGCAGTACAGGTAGATAAGGTTGTGAAGAAGGCATACGGAATGCTCTCCGTTATTAGCCGAGGTATAGAATACAAAAGCAGGGATGTAATGATAGAGCTGTATAAAACGCTGGTAAGGCCACAGCTGGAGTATTGTGCACAGTTCTGGTCACCACATTACAGGAAAGGCGTAATTGCTCTGGAAAGAGTGCAGAGAAGATTTACAAGAATGTTGCCAGGGCTTGAAAATTGCAGCTACGAGGAGAGATGGGATAGGCTGGGGTTGTTTTCCTTGGAGCAGAGGAGGCTGAGAGGAGACTTGATTGAGGTGTACAAAATTATGAGGGGCCGAGATAGAGTAGACAGGAAGTACCTGTTTCCCCTAGTGGAGAGTTCAAGAACTAGAGGACATAGATTTAAGCTGATTGGCGGAAGGATTAGAGGGGACATGAGGAAAAACTTTTTAACCAGAGGGTGGTGGGTGTATGGAATTCACTGCCCGAATTGGTGGTAGAGGCAGGGACCCTCAACTCTTTTAAAAAGTACCTGGACCTGCACCTAAAGTGCTGTAAGCTGCAGGGCTACGGACCGGGTGCTGGAAGGTGGGATGAGAATGGGCGCCTGGTTGTTCTTCGAGTCGGTTTGGTCACGATGGGCCGAATGGCCCCCTTCTGTGCTTTATCTTTTCTATGGTTCTATGGTTCTATGAGCCAATTTTGGATTCAACTTGCCACTTTCCCTTGGATCCCATTGGCTTTTACTTTTTTGACCAGTCTGCGATGTGGGATCTTGCCAAAAGCCTTGCTAAAATCCATGTAGACTACATCAAACGCATTACCTTCATCGACCCTCCTTGTTACCTGCTCAAAAAAGTCAATCAAGTTCGTCAGACACGACCTTCCCTTAACAAATCCATGCTGGTGTTTTGCTCCACACGAGCCTCTTCCCACCCTAATTCATCTCACCCTATCAGCATATCCTTCTATTCCTTTCTCCCTCATGTACTTATTAAGCTTCTTCTTAAATGGATCTATGCTAATCGCCTCAACTAGTACTTGTGGTAGTGAGTTCGACATTCCAACATCATTGTGGGAGAACCTTCACCACACGGACTGCAGCGGTTCAAGAAGGCGGCTCATCACCACCTTCTCAAGGGCAATTAGGGATGGGCAATAAATGCCGGCCTCGCCATTGACGTCCACATCGAGAACAAATTTTAAAAAATAGAATGGATACGTGGGAGTGAGCTACAGGCTGAAATCTAAACGAGGGGTTCAGGGAAAAGAATGGGCTAATAAATGAAAGTCAGCACGGATTTGTTAAAGGAAAATCCTGTTTGACTAACTCGATTGAGTTCTTTGATGAAGTAACGGAGAGGGTTGATGAGGGGAGTGCGGTTGATGTTGTGTATATGGACTTTAAAAAGGCATTTGATAAAGTACCACATAATAGACTTGTTTGCAAAATTGAAGCCCATCGGATTAAAGGGACAGTGACAGCGTGGATACAAAATTGTCTCGGGGACAGAAAGCAGAGAGTAGTGGTGAACGGTTGTTTTTCAGACTGGAGGGAAGTATACAGTGGTGTTCCCCAGGGGTCAGTATTAGGACCACTGCTCTTTTTGATATATATTAATGACCTGGACTTGGGTATAGAGGGTATAATGTCAAAGTTTGCAGATGACACAAAACTCGGAAATGTCGTAAACAATGTGGAGAATAGTAACAGACTTCAGGAGGACAGAGACAGACTGGTGAAATGGGCAGATACATGGCAGATGAAATTTAATGCAGAGAAGTGTGACGTGACACATTTTGGTAGGAAGAATGAGGAGAGGCAATATAAACTAAATGGTACAGTTTTAAAGCGGGAGCAGGAACAGAGAGACCAAACTTTAGGAAGGATGTCAAGGCCTTAGAGAGGGTGCAGAGGAGATTTACCAGAATGGTATCAGGGTTGAGGGACTTCAGTTACATGGAGAGACTGGAGAAACTGGGATTGTTCTCCTGAGAGCAGAGAAGGTTAAGGGGAGATTTAATAGAGGTGTTCAAAATCATGAACGGTTTCAATAGAGTAAATAAGAAGAAACTGTTTCCAGTGGCAGGAGGGTCGGTAACCAGAGGACACAGATTTAAGGTGATCGGCAAAAGAGCCAGAGGTGACATGAGGAAACATTTTTTTTTACACAGCGAGTTGTTATGATCTGGAATGCGCTGCCTGAAAGGGCGGTGGAAGCAGATTCAATAATAACTTTCAAAAGGGAATTGGATAAATACTTGAAGGGTAAACAATTACAGGGAAATGGGGAAAAAGCAGAGGTATGGGACTAATTGGATAGCTCTTTCAAAAGGTCGGCACAGGCACGATGGGCTGAATGGCCTCTTCTTGTGCTGTACCTATATGATGTATAGAATAATGGACAACCACAGGTGCAGGAAGTGTCGTCAGCCCGAGGAGCTCGAGCTCCGGGTTTTGGAGCTTGACCAACAGTTGGCGTCACTGCAGTACATCTGCGAGGCTGAGAGTTTTGTGGATGACACGTTCCAGGAGGTGGTCACCCCACAGCTTAAGAGAGTGCAGGGAGAGAGGGACTGGGTGACTGCCAGACAGACAAGGAGGACCTAGCAGGTAGTGCAGGAGTCCCCTGAGGGCATCGCGCTCTCTAACCATTATTCAGTTCTGAATACTGGTGAGGGAGAGGGTTCCTCTGGGGAGTGCAGCCAGAGCCAAGTCCACAGCACCATGGGCGGGGAGAAGGAAGGTCAGGAGAGCGACAGCGATAGGGGATTCTACAGTAAGGGGAACAGACAGGCATTTCTGTGGTTGCAGACCTGATTCCAGGGTGTTATGTTGCCACCCTGGTGCCAGGGTCAAGGATGTTACCGAGCGGCTGCAGAAGATTCTGGAGGGGGAGGGTGAATAGCCAGAGGCCGTGGTCCACCTTCCCCAGAACCGGTCCCAATGTCCCAGGAATCTAAATCCCTCCCTCCTACACCATCCCTGCAGCCACGCATTCATCCTGTCTATTCTCCTGTTCCTATACTCACTAGCACGTGGCACCGGTAGTAATCCTGAGATCACTACCTTTGAAGTCCTGCTTTTTAATTTATCTCCTAACTCCTTAAATTCAACTTGCAGGACCTCATCCCTTTTTTTACCTATGTCGTTGGTACCAATATGGACCACGACTACTGGCTGTTCACCCTCCCCCTCCAGAATGCCCTGCAGCCGATCCGCAACATCCTTGACCCTAGCACCAGAGAGGCAACATACCATCCTGGAATCACGTTTGCGGCCACAGAAACACCTATCTATTCCCCTTACAATTGAATCCCCTATCACTATAGCCCTGCCACTCTTCTTCCTCCCCTCCTGTGCAGCAGAGCCACCCGTGGTGCCACAAACTTGGCTCTTGCTGCTTTCCCCTGATAAGCCATCTCCCCCAACAGTATCCAAAGCGGTATATCTGTTTGAGAGGGAGATGGCCCCAGGGGACTCCTGCTCTTCCTGCCTAGTCCTTTTACTCTGTCTGGCGGTCACCCATTTACTTTCTGCCTGCGTAATCTTTACCTGTGGTGTGACCACCTCACCGAACGTGCTATCCACGATAGTCTCAGCATCGCGGATGCTCCACAGCGAATCCACCCACAGCTCCAGCTCCGAAATACGGTTAGCCAGTAGCTGCAGCTGGACACACTTCCTGCACACATGGTCACCAGGGACACTGGTAGTGTCCATGACTTCCCACATAGTGCAGGAGGAGCTTATCACGGGTGCGAGCTGTGCTGCCATGACTTGCCTTAGATTTACCCTGCGTTCACCTCTCAGACTCTCCTCCCGCTCTCGGTCTCTCCTTTTATACTGTGTTCACCTCTCGGACTCTCCTGCCTCACCTGTGACGTTGCACAGTAGTTTTCTCTTGTTGCAGGTCTGCTGCTGCTTTTATTCCCCAATCTCAGTCTTCTACGCTCAGGTCCACTGCCGCTCTGCGGAAAGTGTTAGGAAAAGCAAGGCAAAGCAGCACCTCCTTCCCCCACTTCACCGAACTCCCACACTCACCAAACTCACAGCTGTTTCACTCTGTGCCTGCCGCACTCCGTGCTGGTTACACTAACAGACCAGATTTAGTTAACGGCTTAACTGTACGTGAACATCTATCCAATAGTGATCATAACATGATCGAGTTCAATGTAGTGTTTGAAAGGGAAAAAAGTGAATCAGCTGCTAAGATTCTAGACTTGGGTAAGGCCGACTTCAATGGGATGAGACAGAGACTGTCCACAGTAAACTGGGCAAATCTGTTAATGGGTAAAACGACTGATGATCAGTGGGAAATGTTTAAAGAAACATTTAACGTGATACAGAATCGGTTTATACCCCTGAGGGGCAAGAACTCTCCTTGCCAAAAATAACAGCCATGGACAACTAAAGAGGTAAGGGACAATATAAGACATAAGGAAAGGGCATACAAAAAGGCAAGAAATAGCACAGATCCTGGCGAATGGGAAAGATACAAAGATCAACAAAGGGTCACAAAACAGATAGTAAGAGCTACAAAAAGAGAGTATGAAAAGAAACTCGCAAGGGATATAAAAACCAATATGAAGAACTTTTATAGTTATATTAGGAAAAAGAGGGTGGTCAGGAGCAGTGTTGGCCCCTTAAAAACTGAAAGTGGGGATATTGTCATTGACAATGGGGAAATGGCGGACATGTTGAACAATTACTTTGCGTCAGTATTTACAGTCAAAAAAGAGGATAGCATGCTGGAAATCCCAAGAAAACTAATATTGAATCGGGAACAGGGACTCGATAAAATTAACATAAGTAAAGCAACAGTAATGAAGAAAATAATAGCACTAAAGAGTGACAAATCCCCAGGACCAGATGGTTTCCATCCCAGGGTTTTAAAGGAAGTAGGTGAGCACATTGCGGATGCCCGAACTATAATCTTTCAACGTTCTCTAGATTCCGGAACTGTCCCTCTGGATTGGAAAATTGCACATGTCACTCCGCTTTTTAAGAAAGGAGAGAGAGGGAAACCGGGGAATTATAGACCAGTTAGCCTAACATCTGTTGTGGGGAAAATGCTGGAGTCTATAATTAAGGATAGGGTATCTGAACACCTTGAGAATTTTCAGGTAATCAGAGAGAGCCAGCATGGATTTGTGAAAGGTAGGTCGTGCCTGACAAACCTGATTGAATTTTTTGAAGAGGTGACTAAAGTAGTGGACAGGGGAATGTCAATGGATGTTATTTATATGGACTTCCAGAAGGCATTTGATAAGGTCCCACTTAAGAGACTGTTAGCTAAGATAGAAGCCCATCGAATCGAGGGAAAAGTACGGACTCAGTTAGGAAGTTGGCTGAGCGAAAGGCGACAGAGAGTAGGGATAATGGGAAGGTACTCACATTGGCAGGATGTGACTAGTGGAGTCCCGCAGGGATCTGTCTTGGGGCCTCAATTATTCACAATATTTATTAACGACTTAGATGAAGGCATAGAAAGTCTCATATCTAAGTTTGCCGATGACACAAAGATTGGTGGCATTGTAAGCAGTGTAGCTGAAAACATAAAATTACAAAGCGATATTGATAGATTAGGTGAATGGGCAAAATTGTGGCAAATGGAATTCAATGTAAACAAATGTGAGGTCATCCACTTTGGATCAAAAAAGGATAGAACAGGGTACTTTCTAAATGGTAAAAAGTTAAAAACAGTGGATGTCCAAAGGGATTTAGGGGTTCAGGGTCATAGATCATTGAAGTGTCATGAACAGGTGCAGAAAATAATCAATAAGGCTAATGGAATGCTGGCCTTTATATCTCGAGGACTGGAGTACAAGGGGGCAGAAGTTATGCTGCAGCTATACAAAACCCTGGTTAGACCGCACCTGGAGTACTGTGAGCAGTTCTGGGCACCGCACCTTCGGAAGGACATATTGGCCTTGGAGGGAGTGCAGCGTAGGTTTACTAGAATGATACCCGGACTTCAAGGGTTAAGTTACGAGGAGAGATTACACAAATTGGGGTTGTATTCTCTCGAGTTTCGAAGGTTAAGGGGTGATCTGATCGAAGTTTATAAGATATTAAGGGGAACAGATAGGGTGGAGAGAGAGAAACTATTTCCGGTGGTTGGGGATTTTAGGAGTAGGGGGCACAGTCTAAAAATTAGAGCCAGACCTTTCAGGCGCGAGATTAGAAAACATTTCTACACACAAAGGGTGGTAGAAGTTTGGAATTCTCTTCTGCAAATGACAATTGATACTAGCTCAATTGCTAAATTTAAATCTGAGCTTTTGGCAACCAAAGGTATGAAGGGATATGGGCCAAAGGCGGGTATATGGAGTTAGATCACAGATCAGCCATGATCTTATCAAATGGCGGAGCAGGCACGAGGGGCTGAATGGCCTACTCCTGTTCCTATGTTCCTTTTAATAAGCAGGACTTCAAAATTAGTAATCTCCGGATTACTCCCGGTGCCACGCGCTAGTGAGTATAGAAATAGGAGGATGGAGAAGATGAATGTGTGGCTGGAGAGATGGTGCAGGAGGGAGGGCTTTAGATTCCTGGGACCAGTTCTGGGGGAGGTGGGACCTGTACAAGCCGGACGGGTTGCGCCTCAACAGGGCCGGGACCAATATCCTCGAGGGGAGGTTTGCTTGTGCTGTTGGGGAGAGTTTAACCTAGCTTGGCAGGGGAGTAAGAACCTGAGCGTCGATTCAGAAGGGAGAGCAGCAGAGCTGGAAATGAAAGGCAGAAAATTAGTAAGTTAAATTTGGAAGGCAGAGGAAACAAAGGTTAGAAATTAGACAATAAAGGAGTTTGGCAGCTTAATGGTGTAAGGCAGGGAGTCTAGTGAATAAGGCAGATGAGCTAAGAGCCACAGATAGACACGTGGAAGTATGATATCTCAGCTATTACAGAACATGGCTTAAACAGAGGCAGGAATGGCAGCTCAACGTTCCTGGTTACAGGGTTTACAGACGCGATAGAGAGGGGGATAAAAAAGGACGGGGATGGTAATATTGGTTAAAGAAACAATCACAGCTGTGAGGAGGGTGATATGTTAGAAGGATCATCAAATGAGGCCATATGGGTTGAGCTAAAGAACAACAAAGAGGCAGTCACACTGCTGTGTACTATAGACCCTCAAACAGTCAGAGGGAGATAGAAGAGCAATAGCGGAGGTTCTGACCATCATTTTCCAATCCTCACTGGATACAGGCGTGGTGCCGGAGGATTGGAGGACTGCTAACATTGTACTGTTGTTTAAAAAGGGAGAAAGAGATAGACTGAGTAATTATAGGCCAGTCAGTCTAACCTCGGGGGTGGGCAAATTATTGGAATCGACTCTGAGGGACAGGATAAATCGTCATCTTTCCTGTAATGCGGTGACCAGAAGTGGCAAACAGTCAGCATGGATTTGTTAAGGGAAGGTCGTGTCTGACTAACTTGATTGAATTTTTTGGGGAGATAACAAGGAGGGTCGATGAGTGTAATGCGTTTGATGTAGTGTACATGGATTTTAGCAAGGCTTTTGACAAGGTCCCACATTCCAGACTGGTCAAAAAAGTAAAAGTCCATCAGGGAAAGTGGCAAGTTGGATCCAAAATTGGCTCAGTGGCAGGAAGCAAAGGGTAATGGTTGATGGGTGTTTTTGCGACTGGAAGGCTGTTTCCAATGGGGTCCTGCAAGGCTCAGTACTCGGTCCCTTGCTTTTTGTGGTATATATTAATGTTTTGGACTTGAATGTTGGGGCTTGATCAAGAAGTTTGCAGATGATACAAAAATTGGCTGTGTGGTTGATAGTGAGGAGGAAAGCTGTAGACTGCAGGAAGATATCAATGGACTGGTCAGGTGGGCAGAAAAGTGGCAAATGGAATTCAATCCAGAGAAGTGTGAGGTAATACATTTGGGAGGGCAAATAAGGCAAGGGAATACACAATAAATGGGAGGATACTGAGAGGTGTAGAGGAAGTGAGGGACCTTAGAGTGCACGTCCACAGATCCCTGAAGGTAGCAGGACAGGTAGATAAGGTGGTTAAAAAGGCATAGAGAATACTTTCCTTTATTAGCCGAGGCATCGAACATAAGAGCAGGGAGGTTATGCTGGAACTGTATAAAACACTGGTTCGGCCACAGCTTGAGTACTGAGTACAGTTCTGGTCACCGCATTACAGGAAAGATGTGATTGCACTAGAGAGGGTGCAGAGGAGATTTACGAGGATGTTGCCAGGGCTGGAGAATTTTAGCTGAGGAAAGATTGGATAGGCTGAGGTTGTTTTCTTTGGAACAAAGGAGGCTGAGGGGAGATTTAATTGAGGTGTATAAAAGTATGAGGGACTAGATAGAGTGGATAGGGAGGACCTATTTCCCTTAGCAGAGGGGTCAGTGACCAGGGGGCACAGATTTAAAGTAATTGGTAGAAGGATTAGAGGGGAGCTGAGGAGAAATGTTTTCACCCAGAGGGTGGTGGGGGTCTGGAACTCACTGCCTGAAAGGGTGGGAGAGGCAGAAACCCTCAACTCATTTAAAAAGTACTTGGATGTGCACTTGAAGTGCCGTAACCTACAGGGCAACGGACCAAGTGCTGGAAAGTGAGATTAAGCTGGATAGCTCTTTTACAGCCAGCACGAACACAATGGGCTGAATGGCCTCCTTCTGTGCCGTAACTTTCTATGATTCTATGATACCGGGGAGAGAGTTACAGGCTAGAATCTAATCGAGGGGTTCGGGGGGTTTATATATAAAATAACAGATACCCGGGTGTGAGCTACAGGCTAGAATCTAATCGAGGGGTTCGGGTGGTTTATATATAGAATAATGGATACCCGGGAGTGAGTTACAGGCTGGAATCTAATCGAGGGGTTCGGGTGGTTTATATATAGAATAATGGATACCCGGGAGTGAGTTACAGACTGGAATCTAATCGAGGGGTTCGGGTGGTTTATATATAGAATAATGGATACCCGGGAGTGAGTTACAGACTGGAATCTAATCGAGGGGTTCGGGTGGTTTATATATAGAATAATGGATACCCGGGAGTGAGTTACAGGCTGGAATCTAATCGAGGGGTTCGGGTGGTTTATATATAGAATAATGGATACCCGGGAGTGAGTTACAGGCTGGAATCTAATCGAGGGGTTCGGGTGGTTTATATATAGAGTAACACGTACCTGGTGATTGAGTTACAGGCTGGAATCTAATCGAGGGGTTCGGGTGGTTTATATATAGAATAATGGATACCCGGGAGTGAGTTACAGGCTGGAATCTAATCGAGGGGTTCGGGTGGTTTATATATAGAGTAACACGTACCTGGTGATTGAGTTACAGGCTGGAATCTGATCAGTGGTTTCGGATGATTTTGTGAAGAGTGCATTTCTTCTTGTTGTGTCCTGTCGACAGATTGAAACATGACACGGAGCCCAGGCTTGATTCTTTCTAACTTTATTTAGCCCAGCTGTCATGCCACTGCTCCATGCTAGAAGAAACAGCAACCATCAAACTCAAATACACTATGTCTTATTCAGTCATTCACATGGATTATATACTCAGTGAAAGCCATCTGTATTCATTTAGAAACTCTATAGTGCATCCCTGCTGTCACACTGCAGCTAGGGCATTATAAACACCACATGTACAGAAGTATCAACATGGAGTTCTAGATCACAGTCTGGCATTATTAACACCACATGTACAGGAGTATCATCAAAGGCGTTCTAGATCACAGTCTGGCATTATTAACACCACATGTATAGGAATATCATCAAAGGCATTCTAGATCACAGTCTGGCATTATACACACTACATGTACAGGAATATCATCAAAGGCATTCTAGATCACAGTCTGGCAACATATACACATGTACACGAGTATCATCAAAGGTGTTCTAGATCACAGTCTGGCAACATATACACATGTACACGAGTATCATCAAAGGTGTTCTAGATCACAGTCTGGCAGTATTAACACATGTACACAAGTATTGTTAAAGGCATTCTAGATCACAGCCTGGATTTATAAACACTACATGTACATGGGTATTGTCAAGGTGTTCCAGATCACAGCCTGGATTTATAAACGCTACATGTACACGAGTATTGTTAAAGGCATTCTAGATCACAGCCTGGATTTATAAACGCTACATGTACACGAGTATTGTTAAAGGCATTCTAGATCACAGCCTGGATTTATAAACACTACATGTACATGGGTATTGTCAGGGTGTTCTAGATCACAGCCTGGATTTATAATCACTACATGTACACGAGTATTGTCAAGGCGCTCTAGATCACAATCTTAAATTACTGGCAGTAAAAGCAGCTTTTAATCATTTTCATTTTTAATTAAAACCGTCAAACGATGATCTGTTCCTTGGCCATAGCAAAACGCTCTCGGCTGTACGTCGATATTTGTAAGGAGGCGGGACTGTTCAGTCGACCCGCACAAGCTCTGTGCCCGCAGTGTTCAAGTTTCGGAAGATACCGAACATTCTCTGCTGTGACACCTGGACCACTGTATCTCAATCTCGTATTGTCTGATTAGGAGTTGCTGACAGCAGTTTGTAGGAAATAAGTCAGAAAGGAGGATGCAACAGTTCGAAAACGTGAGTGTGAACAAAGGAGTGAAGAAGAAGGAAAGGAAAAAGTGTGAGAGACTGAAAGGGAGGCAGAAAACACAGGACAGAATGAAAACAGTGTTAGACAGATAACGAGAGCGTGAGAGCACAAATGGAGGAGAAACAGAAAGGAGGGAGAGAGACAGGGAGAAAAAGATCATGAGATAGATCTGGGGGGAGATTTCAATTTGGGCACGGGTGGAAAACCGAGCATTGCAGATCCCTGCTCGATCTTCGTTTCGATTGATGTCAACAGAGAGAGAGAGGGACAGAGGGCGAGAGACGGAGAAAGAGAGGGACAGAGGGTGAGATGGAGAAAGAGAGGGACAGAGGGTGAGAGTCGGAGACAGGGACAGAGGGTGAGATGGAGAAAGAGAGGGACAGAGGGTAAGAGTCGGAGAGAGGGACAGAGGCCGAGAGACGGAGAAAGAGAGGGACAGAGGGTGAGATGGAGAAAGAGAGGGACAGAGGGTGAGAGTCGGAGAGAGGGACAGAGAGTGAGAGATGGAGAAAGAGAGGGACAGAGGGTGAGATGGAGAAAGAGAGGGACAGAGGGTGAGAGTCGGAGAGAGGGACAGAAAGTGAGAGATGGAGAAAGAGAGGGACAGAGGGTGAGATGGAGAAAGAGAGGGACAGAGGGTGAGAGTCGGAGAGAGGGACAGAGAGTGAGAGATGGAGAAAGAGAGGGACAGAGGGTGAGAGACGGAGAAAGAGAGGGACAGAGGGTGAGAGACGGAGAAAGAGAGGGACAGAGGGTGAGAGACGGAGAAAGAGAGGGACAGAGGGTGAGAGACGGAGAAAGAGAGGGACAGAGGGTGAGAGACGGAGAAAGAGAGGGACAGAGGGTGAGAGATGGAGAAAGAGAGGGACAGAGGGTGAGAGTCGGAGAGAGGGACAGAGAGTGAGAGATGGAGAAAGAGAGGGACAGAGGGTGAGAGACGGAGAAAGAGAGGGACAGAGGGTGAGAGACGGAGAAAGAGAGGGACAGAGAGTGAGAGACGGAGAAAGAGAGGGACAGAGGGTGAGAGACGGAGAAAGAGAGGGACAGAGAGTGAGAGACGGAGAAAGAGAGGGACAGAGGGTGAGAGATGGAGAAAGAGAGGGATAGAGGGTGAGAGATGGAGAAAGAGAGGGACAGAGGGTGAGAGTCGGAGAGAGGGACAGAGTGAGAGATGGAGAAAGAGAGGGACAGAGGGTGAGAGATGGAGAAAGAGAGGGACAGAGGGTGAGAGTCGGAGAGAGGGACAGAGAGTGAGAGATGGAGAAAGAGAGGGACAGAGGGTGAGAGATGGAGAAAGAGAGGGACAGAGGGTGAGAGACGGAGAAAGAGAGGGACAGAGAGTGAGAGATGGAGAAAGAGAGGGACAGAGGGTGAGAGATGGAGAAAGAGAGGGACAGAGGGTGAGAGACGGAGAAAGAGAGGGACAGAGAGTGAGAGATGGAGAAAGAGAGGGACAGAGGGTGAGAGATGGAGAAAGAGAGGGACAGAGAGTGAGAGACGGAGAAAGAGAGGGACAGAGAGTGAGAGATGGAGAAAGAGAGGGACAGAGGGTGAGAGATGGAGAAAGAGAGGGACAGAGGGTGAGAGACGGAGAAAGAGAGGGACAGAGAGTGAGAGATGGAGAAAGAGAGGGACAGAGGGTGAGAGATGGAGAAAGAGAGGGACAGAGGGTGAGAGATGAAGAGAGGGACAGAGGGTGAATGTGGTGGTCATTGAATCAGAGAATATGTGAAAGAGGCACAGGCAAAAAGAGACAGAGAGCGAAACTGAGACAAGACACACCTGTGCCTGAGAAAAAGAGGGAGAGACAATGAATAATGGTTCTCTGAGCAAATGGACGCGACAGAAAATTAATTGATTAAGGAAGAGAAATGGAGGGCAGAAACGGAAAAGGACTGAAAATGTTTTTTTTGTATAGTTGGAAGATTAAATGTTCTGTCAAAATGAATGATGACCAACTTGTAAGGCGTGGTGCTAAAGTGGGCATTCGACCTCTGACCCTGCGGCCCCACCCTCACCTTAGCCTGAGTCAGGTTGCATTGAGAGATGTCCCGATACAAGACAGGCGGAGATGGGGGAGGGGACACGGGAGGGGGAGGGGACACGGGAGGGGGAGGGGACACGGGAGGGGGAGGGAGGAAGCAGTGCTGCCCTTACCCACCGCCACCCTTCCTTTTTACGCCCTGAATTACCCCTTTTGCCAGCATCCCTTGCGATCGCCAGTCTTACGAGGGCGAGTTTAGGGTTGCCAACTCCGGTTGGACGTATTCCTGGAGGTTTCAACACCTGGCCACTCGCTTCCAACTGCCCCACCCGATCAAACAGCCTCCCCCCTCCCCCAACCCCGGCCTCCCACACGTTTACAACAAACAAACCAAAATGTTCAAAGAAAATGAAAACAAAAAGATGTTTTTTTCAACGCCCCTTATTATTTTTGTACTGGGTCTTTTTTCCTCTTGGCAGTGTCCCACGGATTTATCTTTAATTCCTGGAGACTCCAGGGCAATCCTGGAGGGTTGGCGACCCCTTGGGGGGAGTCCATTGAATCGTCCACATCTCCAGTTTGTGGAGGTGTCACCTCTCCCGCTCTTTTTTTTTTTATTCGTTCACGGGACGTGGGCGTCGCTGGCGAGGCCGGCATTTATTGCCCATCCCCAATTGCCCCTTGAGAAGGTGGTGGTGAGCCGCCTTCTTGAACCGCTGCAGTCCGTGTGGTGAAGGTTCTCCCACGGTGCTGTTAGGAAGGGAGTTCCAGGATTTTGACCCACGTAAACTCATCCCTGTCCCACACGGAGCAATCAAACACCAACCTGGTCCGAACATCGATGGGTGAGGGTCAGCAAACTAAGAAAGGGTCTCCCTCCTCCGTCAGTTCATTCCAGACTGAAGTAAATAAATAGCGTTACTAAAATGTCTCTGGAGCCAGCGACTTGGTGCAGGAAGACAGGACTCCTGAGAGAGAGAGACCGAGCCTAACGCCAATCTGCCCTGGGCCGTGAGTTATCAGACTGGGATCGGCGAGGTCAGGGTATCTGGCCAGGCCTCCCGCGAGCTCCAATCACATGGAGTTTTTGAAAATGACCGTTTGGCTCCCCGCAGCTCGCTGGGCCGATGTGAGTGAGGCCGGGCCTTAGAATCACGGTCCAAAACTCACAATCAACCTCACTCCTCTCTCACTCACTCCCCTCACTCCTCCCTCACATTCACTCCTCCCACACACTCACTCAGGTTCACTCACTCCCCTCACACACTCACTCCTCCCTCAACCTCACTTCTCTCACACTCACTCCTCTCACTCAGGCTCACTCACTCCCCTCACACACTCACTCCTCTCACACTCACACTCACTCCTCTCACACACTCACTCCTCTCACACACTGACTCCTCTCACACACTGACTCCTCTCTCACACTGACTCCTCTCACACACTCACTCCTCTCACACACTCACTCCTCTCACACACTGACTCCTCTCACACACTGACTCCTCTCTCACACTGACTCCTCTCACACACTCACTCCTCTCACACACTGACTCCTCTCACACACTGACTCCTCTCACACACTGACTCCTCTCTCACACTGACTCCTCTCACACACTCACTCCTCTCTCACACTCACTCCTCTCACACTCACTCCTCTCACACACTGACTCCTCTCACACACTGACTCCTCTCACACACTGACTCCTCTCTCACACTCACTCCTCTCACACACTCACTCCTCTCTCACACTGACTCCTCTCACACACTCACTCCTCTCTCACACTCACTCCTCTCACACACTGACTCCTCTCACACACTGACTCCTCTCACACACTGACTCCTCTCACACACTCACTCCTCTCTCACACTCACTCCTCTCACACACTGACTCCTCTCACACACTGACTCCTCTCACATGCAGGCTCTCTCATTCCTCTCTCACACTCACTCCTCCCTCACACCTCTCACACACAGTCCTCTCTCACACTTAGGCTCTCACTCCTCTCTCACACTCACTCCTCTCACACACTCAGCTCTCACTCTTCTCACACTAACTCCTCTCTCACACTCACTCCTCTGTCACTCACTCCTCTGACACACTCAGTTCTCACTCCTCTCTCACATTAACTCCTCTCACACTCAGGCTCACTCACTCCTCTCACACTCACTCCTCTCTCACACTCACTCCTCTCTCACACTCACTCACATTCTCTTATACTCAGGCTCACACTCATGCCTCTCTCTTACACACTAACTCACATTCTTACACTCACTCTCTAACACTTATGCTTTCCCTTATACACTACCACATTCATACTTACACTAATGCTCACACTCACTCTTCTCTTTACACACTCACTCACATTCTCTTACACTCACTAACACTTATGCTTTCCTTTACACACTATCACATTCACTCTTACACTCAGGAGTATCCTCAATCTCTTACACACTCACTCTCCCTCAGGAACTCTTTCACAGTTGCTCTCTCACTAATGTGGGGCAAGGCCAGGGAAGTAACAGGGACCCGAGTTAGTTGGCTCCAGTTGAAGAGCTAGCATCAGCACAGGTGCGATGGACCGAACGACTTCCCCTTTTGGTGCTGCAATCTCTATGATTCAACAGACATTCCTGATGTCAATTCATATGAAGAAGTGAAGCAATGAGGAGTGTGCGCAATGCACTGAGGTAGGTACAGCCCGCACACATCAAACAAGGACCGGCCACTGGACTGAATGAGGCTCTCATTGGAAAGAAGCCTCCGAACGTCCCAGAACCCGCAGCAAGAGTAAACTTCTAGCAACCTCCTAATGTGGAGTGAGGAGGCAGCTCAACCAACTCAGGGAGGTTGCCTCTTTAAGTATTTCTTCTCGGGGTGTGGGCGTCGCTGGCGAGGCCGGCAATTATTGCCCATCCCCAGTTGCCCCTTGAGAAGGTGGTGGTGAGCCGCCTTCTTGAACCGCTGCAGTCCGTGTGGTGAAGGTTCTCCCACAGTGCTGTTGGGAAGGGAGTTCCAGGATTTTGACCCAGCGACGATGAAGGAACGGACGATATATTTCCAAGACGGGATGGTGTGTGACTTGGAGGAGAACATGGAGGTGATGGTGTTCCCACGTCATTGCTGCTCTTGTCCTTCTTGGTAGTGGTTGCTGGGCTGGGACTGAACAGACCCTGTTTTGGATCAGACGCGCACTCTGAGTATGAGATGGGCCTCCGCACAATCTTCAAATTAGGCCATTCGGGAGTGAAATCACGAAGCACTTTATCCACACAAACATAGGAACAGGGGGAGGCCATTCAGCCCCTCGAGCCTGTTCCGCCATTCAATTAATCATGACTGACCTGTACCTCAACTCCATTTACCTGCCTTTGATCCATATCCCTTGATACCCAAAGGGTGGTGGAAATCTGAAATTCTCTCTACCCCCCCAAAAGATTGTGGGTGCTGGGGGTCAATTGGAGCCTTCAAGACTGAGATCGATAGATTTTTGTTAAGTAAGGGTATCGAGGGATAGGGAGAGTCTTATAAAAAAAAGGCAGTAACGCAACATATATATATATAAAAAAAATCGCAACACACGTAAATTAGAAGCAAATTAAGGGGAGGTGCACAGGTCCTGTGTGAATGCCCTGGGGTGGGGGCGAAGAGCGAGGGGCGAGGGCTCTCTCGGCTCATGTGTGCTGCGTCTGCATCTCCCCACCCCCAATCCTCTAGAGATGGAAAGTGAACAGTTCCGGTCTCCGTATTATAAAAAGGATATAGAGGCACTGGAGAAGGTGCAAAAAAGATTTACTAGGATGATACCAGAACTGAGAGGATATACCGATCAGGAAAGGCTGAACAGACTGTGGCTCTTTTGTCTAGAAAAGAGAAGACTGAGGGGAGACCTTAAGATAATGAAAGGGTTTGATAGGGTAGACGTAGAGAAGATGTTTCCACTTGTGGGGGAGTCCAAAACTAGGGGCCATAAATATAGGATAATCACTAATAAATCCAATAGGGAATTCAGGAGAAACTTCTTTACCCAGAGAGTGGTGAGAATGTGGAACTCACCACCATAAGGAGTAGTTGAGGCGAATAACAGAGATACATTTAAGGGAAAGCTAGAGGGAGAAAGGAATAGAAGGATATGCTGATAGGGTGAGATGAAGTAGGGAGGGAGGAGTCGCGTGTGCAGCATAAACACCAGCATAGACCAGATGGGCCGAATGGCCTGCTTTTGCACTGTAAATTCTATGTAAACAAAGACCTTGGAGCAAACTTTAATCCTCACCGCACAGGCGGAATGACAATTGGATGGACCCTATAGCGGGCGATCTGCTCTGCCAGATTACCACCCCTGTGGTGAGGACAAAAATTTACCCCCTGGCGTTTGACAAGAGGTGGGTGGGGAGGGGTGGGAGGGGAAACACCCTTAATTTTTTTTAATGTAATTAAATCCCTTCCGTCCATCTCACCTCAACGGGGCAAAGTTAATAGCTTGCATGTTATCGGTGAGGTGCCCACATTCCAACCCTGCCCCATTTTACTACGATCCCATCTCGTCAGATTATGTCTCGGCTGCTCTCTCCCGACTGCCCGCCCGTCTGCGTCTCATGCTCGTCTGCCACTGTGCTAATGTCAGAGAGAAACAGTGACCCCACCCTGAGCTCGGCCGGGGAGAGGTCGAGGGAGAGGGGTGAAGAGGATGGCGGGTGGATGAGGGAAGCTGAGATGAGACGAGGATGAGGAGGGTGAACGATGAAGGTGATGGGTCATTGCACCAAGTCCAAGAACTACTTGGTGCGCCCGCGCCTATACAATGCAGGGTGCCCCTACAGAGCAGGGATACTCAGACCTGATACGGAGGATGGCCATCTTTAACCCGTAAAACCACTGCTTTCAGCAATGTGTACATTGCTCTCCGATCCGGCTGATCTACACAAGAGGAGCCTGGCGAACCGTTTCTGATGGGAAAGACTTTCAAGGCTTACTGACCTTGCCCTTCCCTATCTCTGTAAGCTCCTCCGGCCCGACAACCCTCCGAGGTCTCTGCGTTCCTCCGACTCTGTTCTCTTGCACACCCCCCACTCCTTTTCCTCCACTACTGACGGCCGTGCCTTCAGCTGCCTAGGCCCTAAGCTCTGGAATTCCCTCCCTAACCCTCTCCACCTCTCTCTCCTCCTTTAAGACGCTCCTTAAAACTTACCTCTTTGACCAAGCTTTTGGTCACCTGGCCTAATATCTCCTTATGTGGCTCGGTGTCAAATTTCTTTTTGTCTGATGCCACTCCTGTGAAGCGCCTTGGAAACGTTATACCATGTTTAAAGGCGCTGTATAAATGCAAGTTGTAGTTGTCATTGTAAGATGGCCGGGACCATCGTCCCTCAGCGTTCGGCCGTGCGATTCGGAGACAGCCCGGCCTCTGCGACTGTCAAGTGCAGCGGCAGTGCTCAGTCCGAGGGCAGATCGGTAACGATGGCCACGGTCTGGAATCTGCAGCCCCCCCTATCTCCTCTCCTCACCACCCACCCCCCCACTAACTCTCGCCCACCCCCCTCCTCGGACCTGAACTCTGCTTCCCTGCAGTGTTACACTGTAACGCCATTAGCTCCCTGGGGATACAGTGATCTCCAAACAGACTGATGCAAGCACTGGGATTTACTCAATGTTTCCAGCCCAACCTCAGACGTCCGTCTCCCCCTCTCTCTATCCCCACCTCTCCCCATCTTTCTCTCTCTAACTACGCTCCCTCCCTCTCTTCCTCGAGAGAGAGATTTAATTTGCACGAGTATCGGAGCAGCTCAAATGTCCCTAAATACACCGATTAAAAAGAGAAAAAGAATTCTCTTGTTTTATTTTTGCTAGTTCTCGTTGTGCTGTGAATGGCGTTATTTAAAGCAGGGCTTGTGTCACCATCGAATAGGTAGTGTGCGCGCATGTGTACGTTGGTGTGCAAATGTTTACGCACATTTGTGTACGTGGTTTGTGCATCATGTGTTTGTGCACACTTACGTGTGTGCGTGTGCATTGGTGCACAAATATTTACGCACACGTGCGGTTTGTGTATGTGTTTGTGCACACTTACGCGTGTGTGCATTGGTGCACAAATCTTTATGCAGGTGTGCGGTTTGTGTAAGTGTGTCTGTGCACACTTACGCGCGTGTGCATGCGCGCGCTTCATCCTGCCATATATGCACAAGTATAAAAATAAATACAGAAATCTTGGCGTCCCATCACACGCCCCTTTGCCCGATGTTTCATCGTTTGCCTGAGCTGGACTGTGCAAAAAGCACAGCATGAAAATACACCCCGAATATCTCCCCCCACCCCACAGCTCAATATCTGCCCCCGAACACCACAGAAACCTCGTTAGATTTCCTGCAACAAAAGCATCCGTTTTACCCTAAAAGTCAGTGTTTAAATACAGAATGAGGGGTCTGCCTTTCATCACTGCCCCTCTCCTTTGACCATCAATTGCTGTCGATTACCCTTTGACCCCGGTATATCGGGGGCCGCCCTCCCACCCCCAATTCAGCAATGCCAGAGCTGGATGTGTGTGGTTGCAGCATGCCCTGATATCAGTTATATTCTGTGCTAATGGGAGCAGCTTCGAGGGGGTGGTGAGGTGGGGAGAGGGGGGAATCAGGACCCTCTCGATGCCTCGAGAGTCGAGCCGGGTATCGGCCTGAGCTCTGGATGGAAGGAAAGCAAAGGGAGAGCCTTGCGATCGAGAGGCAGAGGGATCCGTACAACTCCGGATAACCGGACATTAATCAGCCGTCATCAAGGGGAAATAAACCCCCCAAAATACATGTGCAACAATGCGGCTACTTCCCTCGACACAACACCGAAAGAAACCAGCCCGGGGGATGAATGCGTCTCGTAACTCTGAATATTGTTCGAACGTTTAGCGGGGTCAGAAGACTGTAACCTCAGCAATGGTGGGTCAGGACCAGGGGTTTGTGTGGGAGGGACATACACACACACACACACACGGGGGAAGGTACAGTAAGGGCTGTTAGTGTTGGGACTGCATTTGCTGATCTGCATTCTCTCATGAAGGTAAATAGGATTCCTTCTCTCTCTCACTCTCTCCCCCCCAGCGATTGTCACTCTGAACTATCTCCACTCGCTGACTCATGCATCATGCTCTCTCTCTCTCTCTCCCTCTCTCTTAACCCTTGTAAACAATCTTTTGCCAACAGCCCTTGAGGTGCGGACAGCCTCTGTTGCCCCGATACCAGAGCAGGCAAAAAGGGGCCAAAAAAAATAAATAAATACATTTTAAAAATCTTTCACTCCCAGACTGACTTCTGCCGATGGATTTTTTTTTCTTCTTCTGTGTTCTCACCGAAATTAACGGCGTTCCCTCGGAAAAGGGGGTTCGAGTGTTTTCGATGCCCGTGCGGCTGGAATGTCCCCTCCTCCCTCCCTCCCCCCCCACCCCCCCCCCCATGGAGGTCACTTGGCTCCCGAGGTGGCTGCGAGGGTCCCGGGCTGCGAGGAGGGCCTGGTGTAGGAGCGCAGGAGGACCCGGTGCCTAGTCAGTGCCTCCGACCTCTTCCGCTGATGGTGCACGAGGAACTCCTTGAGCCTGGTGGTGGTGAAGGTCAGCGTCTGCCTGCGGAGTTTCATCAGGTAGTTGTCCTGGAGCCAAGGGTTGGCGTGGCATTCCTTAACGGTCGGTCGCGTCCTGAATCGGCACAAGAGGAGCCTCCGTTAACTCCCAGCTACTCCCCTCTGTGTTCCACCACCCTCCCTCCCTCCCCCCTCACACTCTTCAATAAGAAGCGATTGTGTCCTCATCAGTATGAGGGCTGGAGGGGAGCAGGCCATTCAGCCCCTCGAGCCTGTTCCGCCATTCAATCAGATCATGGCCGATCTGTATCTTAACTCCATCTACCCTTCTTGATTCCATAACCCTTAATACCCTTAATGGGGTACGGTAGCATAGTGGTTGTGTTACTGGACCAATAATCCAGAGACCTGGACTAATATTCCAGAGTCATGAGTTCAAATCCTGCCATGGCAGCTGGGGAATTTAAATTCAATTAATTAAACAAAATGTGGAATAAAAAAAATCTAGTCTCAGTAATGGTGGCCATGAAACTACCGGATTGTCGTAAAAACACATCTGGTTCACTAATGTCCTTTAGGGAAGGAAACCGGCCGTCCTTACCCGGTCTGGCCTAAATATGACTCCAGACCCACAGCGATGTGGTTGACTCTTGATCACCCTCTGAAATGGCTGAGTAAGACACTCAGTTGTACAAGGCAGCAGCTCACCACCACCTTCTCAAGGGCAATTAGGGATGGGTGATAAATGCCAGCCTTGCCAGCGACGCCCACATCCCATGGATAAATTAAAAAAAATATCCTGACCCAACAAAAATCTATCACTTAGTTTTGAAATTTTCAATTGACCCCCAGCCCCAACAGCTTTTTGGGCGAGAGAGTTCCAGATTTCCACTCCCCTTTGTGTGAAGAAGTGCTTCCTGACATCACCCCTGAACGGCCTGGCTCTAATTTTAAGGTTCTGCCCCCTTGTTCTGGACTCCCCACACCAGAGGAAATAGTTTCTCTCTATCGACCCGATCAAATCCTTTAATCATCTTAAACACCTCGATTAGATCACCCCTTAATCTTCTATACTCGAGGGAATACAAGCCAAGTCTATGCAACCTGTCCTCGTAATTTAACCCTTTTAGCCCCGGTATCATTCTGGTGAATCTGAGCCGCACCCCCTCCAAGGCCAATATATCCTTCCTGAGGTGCGGTGCCCAGAACTGAACCCAGTCTCCAGATGGGGTCTGACCAGAGCTCTGTACAACTGGAACATCACTTCCTCCCCTTTGTATTCCAGCCCCCTCGAGATAAAGGCCAACATTCCATTAGCCTTTTCGATTATTTTTTGTACCTGTCCACTAGCTTTTAGTGGAGACATAAAACATACAACCCATCAAACGGTCCAAGGCCGGGTATAGTTTAACAATAAATCATTCTCTGGATGTGGGCGTTGCTGGCAAGGCCGGCATTTATTGCCCTCATCCCTAGTTGCCTTGAGGTAGCAGTTTGAAACAACTCAGTGGCTTGTATTCCCTCGAGTATAGAAGATTAAGGGGTGATCTAATTAAGGTGTTTAAGATGATTAAAGGATTTGATAGGGTCGATAGAGAGAAACTATTTCCTCTGGTGGGGGGAGTCCAGAACAAGGGGGCAGAACCTTAAAATTAGAGCCAGGCCGTTCAGGGGTGATGTCAGGAAGCACTTCTTCACACAAAGGGGAGTGGGAATCTGGAACTCTCTCCCCCAAAAAGCTGTTGGGGCTGGGGGTCAATTGAAAATTTCAAAACTGAGATTGACAGATTTTTTTTTTGGGTAAAGGTATTAAAGGTTACGGAACCAAGGAGGGTAAATAGGAGTTAAGATACAGATCAGCCATGATCTAATTGAAGTTCCCTCTACACTGTCCCATCAAACACTCCCAAGCACGAGAGGCTGAATGGCCTCCTTCTGTTCCTATGTTCCTATGAGTGGCTTGGTAGGTTACTTCAGAGGGCAGTTAAGAGATCAGCTAACTGAGCACAGCCCAGGAACTCTGTATCTAACCCGTGCTGTACCTGCCCTGGGAGTGTTTGATGGGACAGTGTAGAGGGAGCTTTACTCTGTATCTAACCCGTGCTGTACCTGCCCTGGGAGTGTTTGATGGGACAGTGTAGAGGGAGCTTTACTCTGTATCTAACCCGTGCTGTACCTGCCCTGGGAGTGTTTGATGGGACAGTGTAGAGGGAGCTTTACTCTGTATCTAACCCGTGCTGTACCTGCCCTGGGAATGTTTGATGGGACAGTGTAGAGGGAGCTTTACTCTGTATCTAACCCGTGCTGTACCTGCCCTGGGAGTGTTTGATGGGACAGTGTAGAGGGAGCTTTGCTCTGTATCTAACCTGTGCTGTACCTGCCCTGGGAGTGTTTGATGGGACAGTGTAGAGGGAGCTTTGCTCTGTATCTAACCTGTGCTGTACCTGCCCCGGGAGTGTTTGATGGGACAGTGTAGAGGGGGCTTTACTCTGTACTTCGGATATAATCTTCCCAGGTTCCTGTTCCCATTGGGAGGTCCCAGTGTCTGGGCATTGGGTCAGCACCCATGGAATTGAAGGGAGGAAACGAAGGGGGAGAAGGATGAAAAGCCCCTGTGACCTCTCCAGGCCTGGGTCGGGAGGCCCGGGGTAGTTACTCACGCTGGAAACATGCAGAGGACCCGTTTGAGAAAGAGTGCGGCGTTCTGCGATGCATTGGGGTAGCACTTTGTGAGGTCGAACTGCGCCAACTTAATCCTGTTCTCTGCCTCCGCTGGATCCAGTGCAGCAAAGGGTGATCGTCCACTCAACCTGAAACATACGGCAACACGGAATATAAATACACTCCTCGTGGTAACTCCACACGACCGAGATTCAGTGCCCTTCGGGTGCCTGCTCCCTGGAGCCGTTTTTGTTTCAATAAATACATTTTCCTTTAAGATCCGATTCTTTTCTTTCCCCCGCAAATCGTTCTCTGCTCCTGGAGGCGCTGCCTCACACGGGGTGTGTTCCCCACGGGTGCTGACAACCCTCTGGTACCTGATCCGAACAGCCAGGTCAGTGGGCTCTAGCAGGGTATCGGGCTGCAGGGGGAAAGGGTTGTTCCAGAGAAGCCCGAGCTTGCCCTTACCCCAGCCCCCCACCCCCTCACCTCCCCCAAAGCCTCTCCACCACCTACTCAGCGGGATGTCAGGGAACGAGTGCCTCTCCAAATACCGAGCGAGGAATGCACGTGTGTTATCGATTGTCCTACAGCTTCATCCAAGTCAGAGACGGGTCCCATTAATTGCAGCGACACCACACTCTGGACTCCCCTCTGGGAGCTATGACTTGGAGCTGCTTGAATTGAGATCCTGAATGTGTGTTGCTCTTTAACCCTGCTGTTTCCAAGCTGCTACTCCCTCAAATTTCTACTTTCTAAACGGTGAGAATCTCGGAACTGCGGAGGAGCAGAGAGATTTAGGGGTCCAAGTACAGGAATCACTAAAACCTCGTGGACAGGTACAAAAAAATAATTAAAACGGCGAATGGAATGTTGGCCTTTATCTCAAGGGGGCTGGAATACAAATGGGTGGAAGTGATGTTCCAGTTATACAGAGCTCTGCTCAGACCCCATCTGGAGACTGGGTTCAGTTCTGGGCACCGCAGCTCAGGAAGGATATATTGGCCTTGGAGAGGGTGCAGTGCAGATTCACCAGAACGATACCGGGGCTAAAAGGGTTAAATTATGAGGACAGGTTGCATAGACTAGGCTTGTATTCCCTCAAGAAACTATTTCCTCTGGTGGGCAAATCAAGAACAAGGGACATAATCTTAAAATCAGAGCTCGGCCATTCAGGGGTGATGTCAGGAAGCACTTCTTCACACAAAGGGCAGTGGAAATCTGGAACTCTCTCCCCCAAAAGGCTGTGGATGCTGGGGGTCAACTGGAGCTTTCAAGACTGAGACTGATCGATTTCTGTTGGGTGAGGGTATGGATGGAGATGGAGCAAAGGCGGGAATTCTGGTGAATCTGTGCTGCACCCCCTCCAAGGCCAATATATCCTTCCTGAGGTGCGGTGCCCAGAACTGAACCCAGTCTCCTGATGGGGTCTGACCCGAGCTTTGTATAACTGGAACATCACTTCCACCCATTTGTATTCCAGCCCCCTCGAGATAAAGGCCAACATTCCATTGGGCTTTTTGTACATGGCTACTAGCTTTGAATGATTGGTGCAATTGGACTCCCAAATCTCTCTGCTCCTCGACATTCCCTAGTTACTCATCATTTAGGAAATATTCTGATTTGTCTTTCATGAGTCCAAAGTGCCCACATTGAACTCCATTTGCCATAGTGTGTTGCCTCATTCACTATTACTGTTCCTCAGCGACAAAATGGAAATTGGCACCTTCCTGAGTCAATATCTCACTGTCTTGACCAACAGGGCCACTGTGTTGGGGGGGTGGGGGGGGAATAAAATTATAAATAAATTATTCACACTCCATGATGGCACCTGTCTGTACCACTCAGACAGTTCACCCAATGAGTGACAATTGGGGATTGTTATTGATTTCATATCTTCACTCGGAGAACAGTGCGAAGATTTGCAGTCTGACAGGCCCTGACGTGGACACTCCTTCCATGGCCGTAACCATCTTTATACTGGCCGATAGGGGGGGGTTAGTCCTATCTGGTGGGAGGGTTTTATGGGCTCCCACCACCCATACAAGGAGGGGGGGCCACCTACACCCACCCACCCACCAGACACATGTCTCCCAGTGGATGTCAACCCAGATTTCAGAGCCAGAGCTCTGGCCTCCCCTCACCCGGACTGTCTGGAGCTCCGGTCTCCCCTCGCCGGGACTGTCTGGAGCTCCGGTCTCCCCTCCCCAGGACTATCTGGAGCTCTGGCCTCCCCTCACCCGGACTGTCTGGAGCTCCAGTCTCCCCTCCCCGGGACCGTCTGGAGCTCCGGTCTCCCCTCCCCGGGGACTGTCTGGAGCTCCGGTCTCCCCTCCCCGGGACCGTCTGGAGCTCCGGTCTCCCCTCGCCGGGACTGTCTGGAGCTCCGGTCTCCACTCACCGGGACTGTCTGGAGCTCCGGTCTCCCCTCGCCGGGACTGTCTGGAGCTCCGGTCTCCCCTCCCCAGGACTATCTGGAGCTCCGGTCTCCCCTCTCCAGGACTGTCTGGAGCTCCGGTCTCCCCTCGCCGGGACTGTCTGGAGCTCCGGTCTCCCCTCGCCGGGACTGTCTGGAGCTCCGGTCTCCCCTCGCCGGGACTGTCTGGAGCTCCGGTCTCCCCTCGCCGGGACTGTCTGGAGCTCCGGTCTCCCCTCCCCAGGACTGTCTGGAGCTCCGGTCTCCCCTCCCCAGGACTGTCTGGAGCTCCGGTCTCCCCTCGCCGGGACTGTCTGGAGCTCCGGTCTCCGCTCCCCGGGACTGTCTGGAGCTCCGGTCTCCCCTCCCCGGGACTGTCTGGAGCTCCGGTCTCCCCTCCCCGGGACTGTCTGGAGCTCCGGTCTCCCCTCCCCGGAACTGTCTGGAGCTCCGGTCTCCCCTCCCCGGGACTGTCTGGAGCACCGGTCTCCCCTCCCCGGGACTGTCTGGAGCTCCGGTCTCCCCTCCCCGGGACTGTCTGGAGCTCCGGTCTCCCCTCCCCGGGACTGTCTGGAGCTCCGGTCTCCCCTCCCCGGGACTGTCTGGAGCTCCGGTCTCCCCTCCCCGGGACTGTCTGGAGCTCCGGTCTCCCCTTCCCGGGACTGTCTGGAGCTCCGGTCTCCCCTCCCCGGGACTGTCTGGAGCTCCGGTCTCCCCTCGCCGGGACTGTCTGGAGCTCCGGTCTCCCCTCGCCGGGACTGTCTGGATCTCCGGTCTCCCCTCCCCGGGACTGTCTGGAGCTCCGGTCTCCCCTCCCCAGGACTGTCTGGAGCTCCAGTCTCCCCTCGCCGGGACTGTCTGGAGCTCCGGTCTCCCCTCCCCGGGACTGTCTGGAGCTCCAGTCTCCCCTCGCCGGGACTGTCTATCGAACCCGACTCCTTCTGACTCCGAGGCAGGAATACTGCCACTGAGCCATTGGCTCACTCCTCACTTGTGGAGTGAAAGGCCATTTCCCCTCAGATGAGAATGAGACACGGGTCCTGTGTGCGTTTATTACCTTTTGAATAAAAACAAAGAGCGGCTGGTGACCCCAGTGGAAACCCCCAAACCACCCAGTCACAGGAAATGACAGCGCCCTCTCGCTCCCGCTACCCTCCCCCCTCTCCGTGTCACATGCACATGCAGGCTGGGGGGGGAGGGGAAGTGTACGTGATATTTACCCAAGTAAGTTCCCTGGGGTAAAGTTGGTGAAGAAGCAGTGATGGGTAAAATAAAGTTAGAACAGAACTGAGACAAAAGAAGGAGCAAGTCTTGCAAAAAAAAAACATCAGCAACAAGCAGTGGTGTTTCAAACTGTGCAGCACCCTCACTGCACCCCTTACACCCGGAACGGCATCTCCCCCTCATCGGTTACAATGCCACGGCACTTTGCCGTTTGCCGTCAAGTCACACTTACAGACACCAGAGAACACGACTACTCACATGATGTAAATAAGCACGCCCAGACCCCAGATATCGGCAGGCGGCCCGATGGGATCACCTTTCACCATTTCAGGAGCTTGGAGAGAGAGAGAGAGAGAAAAAGAGAGAGCGAGAGAGCGAGGGAGAGAGAGAGAGAGAGAGGGAGAGAGGGAGGGAGAGAGACGGACAGAGATAAAAAAACACGTCAGTTAGTGAGAGAGTCACTGAGATCATTCACAGAAACGATACTCCCGCAACACCACGGGAAGGGACGAGGGGGAGAGAGAGAGAGAGAGAATGAGAGAATGAGAGAAAGAGAGAGAGAATGAGAGAGAGAAAGAATGAGAGAGAGAGAATGAGAGAGGGGGAATGAGAGAGAGAATGAGAGAGAGGGGGAGAGAGAGAATGAGTGAGAGAGAGAGAGAGAATGAGAGAGAGAGAGGGAATGAGAGGTGAGAGAGAATGAGAGAGAGGGGGAGAGAGAGAATGAGAGAGAGAGAGAGAGAGAGAACGAGAAAGAGAGAGGGAATGAGAGGGAGAGAGAATGAGAGAGCGAGAATGAGAGAGCGAGAGAATGAGAGACAGACCGGGACAATTAGACAGAGAGGCTGATAGGGGGATTGAGACAAAAAGAATGAAAGTCAAAGAGAGGAAGAGAATGAGGGAGAGCGTGAGAGAGAGTGAGAGAACGCGAGAGAGGGAGAGGGAGAGTGAGACAACGGAGAAAGGAAACCATCAGATATTGCATGAGAGAGAAAAAAATCATGACAGGGTTGATAGAAAGAGAGATAGAGAGAAAGAGAGTGTCAGAGAGAGACAGACAGACTGAGAGAGAGACAGACAGACTGAGAGACAGAGAGGGACTGAGAGAGAGAGAAAGAGAGAGAGAGAGAGAGAGAGAGATACGGAGAGAGGGAACCAAAAGAGAATGTGAGAGAGAAAAGAGACACACATGCAATTGTTATGTTCAGTGAAAATTGACCTGATGATCTAAAGAGCTGCACTGGAGTTCTGTTCTGAATACACATGTATGTAATTATTTGGTTGCATGTAATTGTATACATACACGCTCGCATAACGATGTCGATATTTGTAATAGTTTACGGCATGTGATTAGAGTCAATGCTCATTTTACAGTCTTGTTTTCGTGATTGGTGGGCACTCTCTGGCTCCTCACACAAGTGACCATTCGTCATAATGCCAACCGAGATAGTGAGTGCTGCCAGGATGTGTGATCACAGGTACATCAGTGTCAATGCCTGACACACACACACACACACACACACAAATACACTCACACACACACACACACACTCAGACACACAAACACATACACACAAACATACTCACACACACAAATATACTCACACTCAGACACACACACACACACAAACATACACACACACACAAATATACTCACACTCAGTATATTTGTGTGTGTGTGTGTCTGAGTGTGAGTATATTTGTGTGTGTGTCTCACACTCAGACACACACACACACACAGACACACACACACACAAATATACTCACACTCAGACACACAAACACACACACACACAAATATACTCACTCATAGACACACAAACACACACAAATACACACACACACACAAATATACTCACACTCAGACACACAAACACACACACAAATACACTCACACTCACAGACACACAAATGCACACACACACAAACACACTCAAACACAAACATACACACAAATATACTCACACTCAGACACACAAACATACACACATGCGCACAAAAAACACTCACACAAACATACGCACATACACACACACGCACAAATACACACATACACAAACATACGAACATACACTCACAAATATACACACATTCACACACACACCGAGGCACAAACACTGGATTTTGATCACAGGAGCAGGAGCTGGCCATTCAGCGCCTCGACCCTGTTCTGCCTTTGAATCATATCATGACTGACCTGTACACCCCACTTTGCTTCATATTTCATAATACCCTCACCTAACAATAATACATACTGACAAATATAAACTACACTGTCCCAACAAACACTCCCAGGTCAGGTACAGCACGGGTTAGATACAGAGTAAAGCTCCCTCTATACTGTCCCATCAAACACTCCCAGGTCAGGTACAGCACGGGTTAGATACAGAGTAAAGCTCCCTCTACACTGTCCCATCAAACACTCCCAGGGCAGGTACAGCACGGGTTAGATACAGAGTAAAGCTCCCTCTACACTGTCCCATCAAACACTCCCAGGGGAGGTACAGCACGGGTTAGATACAGAGTAAAGCTCCCTCTACACTGTCCCATCAAACACTCCCAGGGCAGGTACAGCACGGGTTAGATACAGAGTAAAGCTCCCTCTACACTGTCCCATCAAACACTCCCAGGGAAGGTACAGCACAGGTTAGATACAGAGTAAAGCTCCCTCTACACTGTCCCATCAAACACTCCCAGGGAAGGTACAGCACGGGTTAGATACAGAGTAAAGCACCCTCTACACTGTCCCATCAAACACTCCCAGGGCAGGTACAGTGCACGTTAGATACAGAGTAAAGCTCCCTCTACACTGTCCCATCAAACACTCCCAGGTCAGGTACAGCACGGGTTAGATACAGAGTAAAGCTCCCTCTATACTGTCCCATCAAACACTCCCAGGTCAGGTACAGCACGGGTTAGATACAGAGTAAAGCTCCCTCTACACTGTCCCATCAAACATTCCCAGGGGAGGTACAGCACGGGTTAGATACAGAGTAAAGCTCCCTCTACACTGTCCCATCAAACACTCCCAGGGCAGGTACAGCACGGGTTAGATACAGAGTAAAGCTCCCTCTACACTGTCCCATCAAACACTCCCAGGGCAGGTACAGTGCACGTTAGATACAGAGTAAAGCTCCCTCTACACTGTCCCATTTATTGAAGCATGTAATAACCAATCAGTGTGACATGAGGAACTTGGTGAAGGGCTCTTTGAATCTCTGTCCCAGCTCTGCACGGTGCCAATCATTGAATCCTAAAACACTGCACCTGAACAACCCAAATCCACTGTGGCTCAGTGTGTAGCACTTTCGCCTCTGAGTCAGAAGTCTGTGGGTTCTAAGTCCCACTACAGAGACTTGAGCACAAAATCTAGAATTGGTCGCACTGTTGGAGGTGCTGTCCTTCGGATAAGGTGTTAAACCGAGGCCCTGTCTGCCCTTTCAAGTAGATGTAACAGATCTCATTGAAGAAGAGCAGGGGAGTTCTCCCCGGTGTCCTGGGCCAATATTTGTCCCTTAACCAACATCACTAAAACAGATTATCTGGTCATTATCACATTGTTTGTGGGATCTTGCTGTGCACAAATTGACTGCCCTGTTTCCCACATTACAACAGTGACTACGCTTCAACAAACGTACTTCATTGGCTGTAAAGCGCTTTGGGACGTCCTGCGGTTGTGAAAGGCGCTATATAAACGCAAGCTCTTTCTTTTCTCTCTCTGCGCTGATGTATCGCCATGTTGCTCCAGCCAGGTCAGGGCTGAGCCAGGTTCACACATGCAAAGAACGTACTGAATCATTGGGCGTGGAACTCCACCAGGGTGTTTGAGTGAGCCTGCAAGGGGTGGGGGGGGGGGGGGGGGGTTAGAAGAAGGAGACGCCAATTCCAAGCCGGACTCCAGACAGTCTGACAGGAGGACACACACACCCACACACACACACACACACACACACACCCACACACACACACACACCCACACCCACACACACACACACACACACACCCACACACACACACACACCCACACACACACCCACACACACACACACACACCCACACACACACACACACCCACCCACACACACACACACACCCACACAAGGCCTGTGGACACACATCCATCCCACTCTACTTATCTGACTCCAGTGAAAAGATTTCGAGTACTTTTATTGCCACAGTTGGGGCATCTTCACTTGCTTGCAATCTGCCAACCGTCTGCCACTTGCTGGCGCCTCACACTTTTATAATGGGGGTGGATATTGGTCTGTGGCAGACGGGCAAATTGGACCAATAGCCAATCCGCAGCCCGTTCTACACTGACTTCAGGCGGGGTTGTAAAAAGAACGTCCGATTCCCAATCGCCTTGTTTCGCTCTACTGCCCATGTCTGACTTCACCACCCCCCCACTCCTCCCTGCTCGCTCCGCAGGTCCTGCAATCCGGCATTCCCACTGGGAAGCGCAGCGCCCTCGGGGAATTCGCGGCCCGCAGCCCTCCTCCCGCTAATTCTGAGGGGTGGAGAGTCGTCAGGTTGCCTGGCCGAGATTTTCCACGCGGATGGCTTTCCCGCGCTGGGAATGTCGGGGGGAGCGCCCGCTACACAGCACGGGGTGGGGGTGGGGTCGGGGGCCGAGACCCTCTGACCGTGCCGATTAGCGCCCGCTCCGCGTCTGTCCCAGTCCCGCAGGGTCTGCCCCTCGGGGCCAAGGGTCTCCACTCACACATGTGCTCCAGAGTCCCGACGCGGTGGCCCAGGGGCTTGGGGGCGATGGCGTTGAAGAAGCGGGCGCTGCCGAAATCCACCAGCTTGACGATGTTGAGGTAGGTGACGATGATGTTGTCCGGCTTAATGTCCAGGTGTACAATACACCGGCTGTGAAGGTACTCGAGGCCTTGGAGGATCTGCAGGATGTAACCGACTACATCGTCCTCAGAATATCGAAACCTGGGGGAGAGGGAGGAGGAGGGACATAAGAACATAAGAAATAGGAGCAGGAGTAGGCCATACGGCCCCTCGAGCCTGCTCCGCCATTCAATAAGATCGAGGCTGATCTTTGACCTCAACTCCACTTTCCCACCCGATCCCCGTATCCCTTGATTCCCCTAGAGTCCAAAAATCTATCGATCTCAATGACTGAGCATCCACAGCCCTCTGGGGTGGAGAATTCCAAAGATTCACAACCCTCTGAGTGAAGAAATTCCTCCTCATCTCAGTGCTAAATGTCCGACCCCTCCTCCTGAGACCGTGCCCCCCAGTTCTAGACTCTCCAGCCAGGGAGAAACAACCTCTCAGCATCTAAGATGAGGAAGAGAGGAGGTGTCGGCTATGGTCAGGGGGTAGCACTCTCACCTCTGGATCAGAAAGTCATGCGTTCAAGTCCCCATTCCAGAGACTATAAGCCCATGATCGAGGTTGCCCACTAAAACAGGTGACCTGGTCATTTATCACATTGCTGTTTGTGGGATCTTGCTGTGCACAAATTAACAGCCCTGTTTCCTACATTATAACAGTGACTACATTTCATAAAAGTACTTCATTGGCTGTAAAGTGCTTTGGGACGACCTGAGGCTGTGAAAGGTGCTATACAAATGCAGGTTATTTCTTCTTTCTTTCTGACACTCCGAGTGCAGTACTGAGGGAGTGCTGCACTTTTGGAGGAGCCGTCTCTCGGATGAGAATCTTACAGCACAGGAGGAGGTCATTCGGCCCATTGTAACTGTGCCGGCTCTTTGAAAGAATTTTCCAATTAGTCCCATTCCCTGTGCTCTTTCCCCATAGCCCTGCAAATTTTTCTGTTTCAAGTATTTATCCAATTCCCTTTTGAAAGTTATTATTGAATCTGCTTCCACCGCCCTTTCAGGCAGCGCATTCCAGATCAGAACAACTCGCTGCGTAAAAAACATTCTCCTCATCTCCCCTCTGGTTCTTTTGCCGATCACCTTAAATCTGTGTCCTCTGGTTACCGACCCTCCTGCCACTGGAAACAGTTTCTCCTCATTTACTCTATCAAAACCCGTCATGATTTTGAACACCTCGATCAAATCTCCCATTAACCTTCTCTGCTCTAAGGAGAACAACGGGAGACCTGGCAATAACGGGGACCTGGCTCAAAAAAGGGCAGAATTGGGCACTAAATATTCCTGGATATAAGGTGTTCAGGAAAGAGAGGGAAGGAAAGAAAGGAGGTGGGGGGTGGCAGTATTGATTAAGGAGAATATTGCAGTGCTGGAGGGAGAGGATGTCCTGGAGGGGTCAAGGACAGAATCTATTTGGTTAGAGTTAAGAAACAATAGAGGTGCCATTACACTGCTGGGTGTATTCTATAGGCCACCAACTAGAGGGAAGGAGATAGAGGAGCAAATTTGCAGGGAAATTACAGAGAGATGCAAAAATTATGGAGTATTGATAATGGGGGACTTCAATTATCCTGATATAGACTGGGATAGTAACAGTGTAAAGGGCAGAGAGGGGGAAGAATTTCTGAAGTGTGTTCAGGAGAACTTCTTTGATCAGTATGTTTCCGGCCCAATGAGGAAGGAGGCATTGCTGGATCTGGTTCTGGGGAATGAGGTGGGTCAAGTGGAGCAAGTGTCAGTGGGGGAACATTTAGGGAACAGCGATCATAATATCATAAGGTTTAGATTAGCTATGGAAAAGGACAAGGACCAATCTAGAGTAAAAATACTTAATTGGAGGAGGGTCAATTCAGTGGTTTGAGAACAGATCTGGCCCGGGTAAATTGGAATCAAAGATTGGCAAGCAAAACTGTAATCAAACAATGGGCGGCCTTTTTAGGAGGAGATGGTTCGGGAACAGTCTAGGCACATTCCCACGAGGGAGAAAAGTAGGGCAACTAAAGCCAGAGCTCCCTGGACAACAAAAGAGATAGAGAGTAAGATGAAGCAGAAAAAAGGGGCGTATGACAGATGTCAGTTTGATAACACAAGTGAGAACCAGGCAGAATATAGAAAGTTCAGAGGGGAAGTGAAAAAGGAAATAAGAGGGGCAAAGAGAGAGTATGTGAATAGACTGGCGGCCAACATAAAAGGGAATCCAAAAGTCATCTACAGGCACGTAAACAGTAAACGGGTAGTAAGAGGAGGGTTGGGACCAAATAGGGACCAAAAAGGAGATCTACTCATGGAGGCAGAGGGGATGGCCGAGGTACTAAATGAGTACTTTGCATCTGTCTTTACCAAGGAAGAAGATGCTGCCAAAATCACAGTAAAAGTGGAGGTAGTTGAGTTACTGGATGGGCTAAAAATTGATAAAGAAGAGGTACTAGAAAGGCTGGCTGTACTTAAAGTGGATAAGTCACCTGGTCCGGATGGGATGCATCCTAGGTTGCTGAGGGAAGTAAAGGTGGAAATTGCGGAGGTACTGGCCATAATCTTCCAAACATCCTTAGATACTGGGGTGGTGCCAGAGGACTGGAGAATTGCAAATTGTTCAAAAAAAGGTGTAAGGATAAACCCAGCAACTACAGGCCAGTCAATTTAACCTCGGTGGTGGGGAAACTTTTAGAAACAATAATCCGGGACAAAGTCACTTGGACAATTGTCTTGATATATATTGACTTGGACATGGGTGTACAGGGCACAATTTCAAAATTTGCAGATGACACAAAACTTGGAAGTGCAGTAAATAGTGAGGAGGATAGTGATAGACTTCAAGGCGACATAGGCTGGTAGAATGGGCGGACACGTGGCAGATGAAATTTAACGCTGAAAAGTGTGAAGTGATATATTTTGGAAGGAAGAACAAGGCAATATAAACTAAAGGGCACAACTCTAAAAGGAACAGAGAGACCTGAAGGTTTATGTGCACAAATCTTTGAAGGTGGCAGGGCAGGTTGAGAAAGTGGTTAAAAAAACACGTGATCCTGGGCTTTATAAATAGAGGCATAGAGAACAAAAGTATGGAAGTTAATGATGAACCTTTATAAAACACTGGTTCGACCACAACTGGAGTATTGTGTCCAATTCTGGGCACCGCACTTTAGGAAGGATCTGAAGGCCTTAGAGAGGGTGCAGAAGAGATTTACTAGAATGTTTCCAGGGATGAGGGACTTCAGTTACATGGATAGACTGGAGAAGCTGGGATTGTTCTCCTTGGAACAGAGACGGTTGAGAGGAGATTTGACAGAGGTGTTCAAAATGATGAAGGGTCTCGACAGGGTAGATGGAGAGAAACTGTTCCCATTGGCGGAAGGGTCAGGAACCAGAGGACATAGATTTAAGATGATTGGCAAAAGAACCAAAGGTGACATGAGGAAAAACTTTTTTACACAGCGAGTGGTTAGGATCTGGAATGCACTGCCCGAGGGGGTGGTGGAGGCAGATTCAATCATGGCCTTCAAAAGGGAACTGGATAAGTACTTGAAAGGAAAAAAATTGCAGGGCGACGGGGATAGGGCGGGGGAGTGGGACTAGCTGGATTGCTCATGCACAGAGCCGGCACAGACTCGAGGGGCCGAATGGCCTTCCTTCCGTGCTGTAACCTTTCTATGATTCTATTAACTGGCTTGTCCAACAATCCCTGAATATCTAAAACTGACCACAACCCGAGGGATAGCTCTAAAGTTTTTAAACCAAATATCAGACTTCATCCAATCTGCCTGGGCTGGGCTGATTAATTTGTACTGTTGTAATACTTTTAATTAATCTGTGATGCTTGCCAATCAAATTGTGTGTTAACTGTTAATCAAACCCTGCTACCTGTCAATCAAGTTGTGTTACCTGTCAGTCAAACTCTGTTACAAAGAGCTGGCACGGGCTCGATGGGCCGAATGGCTCCCTTCTGTGCTGTAACTATTCCATGATTCTATGAAACCGTGTTACCTGTCAATCAAACCATGCTACCTGTCAATCAAACCATGCTACCTGCCAATCTAACAGTGATCCCTGTCAACAAAAACCACGCTACCTGTCAATTAAACTGTATAGGATCTCCTTTCCCAAACAGTTTTCAGAGATGAGCACCAGGTATCGAGGAGTGACGTAGGCTTCGTGGAGACCCATGACCTTCTCATGATGGAGGGCTTTGAGAACCTCATACTCCTGGAGCACAGTCTGCTTGTTTTCTCCTTCATAATGGACGATCTTGGCCATGAAGATTTTCCCAGTGGCATTTTCTTTACACTCTCGGACCACACCGAACCGGCCCCTGAAAAGCAAGCACAACAAATCAGCCTCCAGCACGCCCACTCTCTAGTAGAGAGAGACATCAGCGATGGCTGAGTGACAAGCTAACAGAAGACACCAACTGATAAATCACAAACCAACACCCCAAACACAGACAGACACAATTTTCAAATAGTCTAAACAGACAAGTCCATTTGTGACTGGCAAATGGGTCAGAAACCGGCCAACAGGTGCCACAGTGTGTCCTACCTCTAGTGGAGATTTACAAAGGACTTTCTGCTGGGTTGCTGAGGTTGCAGGCTCTGCACAGATACAGCCCAGGGGCACCTGTAGGGGATGTGGGTACAGGTGGACACCCGCAATGGCGGAAGTACCCGCTGGCCCCACGCAAATCCCGCCGACGCCACGAACCCCGGCGAGGTCAGCGCCGGAGCGGGTCTCCCGCTGATTCTCGGGATGGCCGCCTGGTCGCTTATCTCGTTGCTGTTTCCGGGAGCGTAAACCGGCTGCCGCAGAACAACAACCGTCGTCATACGGCCCCGATTTGTCTGGGCCAATGAAGCACATGCTTGTTTGCGGCAGGTGCCTATTTTAAGGACTCTGTTTAAAAAAAAGACTTGCATTTATATAGCGCCTTTCACAACCTCAGGACGTCCCAAGGCGCTTTACAGCCAATGAAGTACTTTTGAAGTGTAGTCACTGTTGTAATGTAGGAAACGTGGCAGGCGATTTGTGCACAGCAAGGTCCCACAAACAGCAATGTGATAATGACCCGATAATCTGTTTTTAGTGATCTTGGTTGAGGGATAAATAATGGCCCCAGGACACCGGGGAGAACTCCCCCCTGCTCTTCTTTGAAATAGTGGTCGTGTGATTTTTTATATCCACCTGAGAGGGCAGACGGGGCCTCGGTTTGACGTCTCATCCAAAAGACGGCCTCTTGTCCATCCCTGATTTTCATCGCTCCACCATTGGGCAGCCGTGCCTTCAGCTGCCCAGGTCCAAAGCTCTGGAATTCTCCTTCTAAACCTCTCCGCTTCTCTTTTCCCCTTTAAGACCCGGCTTAAAACTTATCTCTTTGACTAAGCTTTTGGTCACCTATCCTAATATCTCCTTATGTGGCTCGGTGTCAAATTTTTGTTTGATAATCGCTCCCGTGAAGAGTCTTGGGACGTTTTACAACGTTAAAGGCGCTATATAAATGCAAGTTGCGTTGTTGTTGTTGAGGTGACAGTGTCCCTTTAAGACGTCGCGGTTCCTGCTTTACCTGGCCTTTTCTTCCATGAAGGTGTAGGGTTTCTGCGGGACACCATGCCTCAGTCCCGAAGCAGAGCCATCGGCTGGTTTGGAGGTGGGGGAGAGCCTGGTGGGCGTTGCTGACGCTTCCGATCCCACGGGAGACACGCTCTTTGCCCGGGCAGCCGAGGGTGCGGGCGCTGGCGCTGCCACTGGCGGAGTTGGCGAGATGGCGGCTGCGATCGGGGAGGCTGCAGCGGGGGAGACCTTCCACGGGCTGGGGGAGACGGTCGTCGGCGGGCTGGGGGAGACTGTCGTTGGCGGGCTGGGGGAGACCTTCCGTGGGCTGGGGGAGAATGTCGTCGGTGGGCTGGGGGAGACTGTCGTCGGTGGACTGGGGGAGACCTTCCGTGGGCTGGGGGAGACTGTCGTCGGCGGGCTGGGGGAGACCTTCCGTGGGCTGGGGGAGACTGTCGTCGATGGGCCGGGGGAGACTGTCTTCCAGGGGCTGGGGGAGACCTTCAACGGTGTGGGGGAAACAGTCGTTGCTGGGGCGGGGGAGACCTTTAATGGGGCGGGGGAGACCTTTAATGGGGCGGGGGAGACCTTTAATGGGGTGGGAGAGACCTTTAATGGGGTGGGGGAGACTTTTAATGGGGTGGGAGGGACTGTCATCGCTGGGGTGGGGGGCCCCTCCAATGGGGTGGGGGAGACGGTCGTCATGGGGGAGATCGATAACGAGGGTCCTGGGATGGGGCCCGGCGTCAGCTTTGCAGAGTACACGGGCACCGGGGAGATGGTCCGGGTCACTGCTGGGTGTTGCTCTGTAAGTAATGAGACAAAGACCCATAATTAAACAGACGTCAACAAATAACTCCACTCACATAAAGATTAACCGAAGCTCCCCCCGAAGACTGAAAGAAGGAAAGAACGAAAGGAAGAAGGGAAGAAAGAAAGAATGAGGGAAAGAAAGAAGGACATGCATTTCTATAGCGCCTTTCAGGACGTCCCAAAACGTTTACGGCCAATGAAGTACTTTTTGAAGTGTAGCCACTGTTGTAATGTAGGAAACGCAGCAGCCAATTTGTGCACAGCAAGATCCCACAAACAGCAATATGATAATGACCGGGTAATCTATTATTTCAGTGATGGTTGAGCGATAAATATTGGCCAGGACACCTGGGAGAACCCTCCTTGGATATGGGGGTGGTGCCAGAGGACTGGAGAATTGCAACTGCTACACCCTTGTTCAAAAAAGAGTGTAAGGATAAACCCAGCAACTACAGGCCAGTCAGTTTAACCTCGGGGGTGGGGATTAATTAAGGAAAGTCAGCACGGATTTGTTAAAGCCAAATTGTGTTCAACCACCTTGACTGAGTTTTTTGATGAGGTAACAGAGGGTCGATGAGGGAAATGCAGTTGATGTGGTGTATATGGACTTTCGAAAGGCGTTTGATAAAGTGCCGCACGACAGGCTTGTCATCAAGATTGAAGTCCAAGGAATAAAAGGGGCAGTGGCAGCAATGGATACAGAATTGGCTAAGTGACAGGAAATAGAGAGTAGTGGTGAACGATTGTTTTTTGGACTGGAGGGAGGTGTACAGTGGTGTTCCCCAGGGGTCAGTGCTGGGACCACTGCTTTTCTTGATATATATTAATGACTTGGACTTGGGTGTACAGGGCACAATTTCAAAATTTGCAGATGACACAAAACTTGGAAGTGTAGTGAACAGTGAGGAGGATAGTGATAGACTTAGGAACACAGGAACAGGAGTAGGCCATTCAGCCCCTCGTGTCTGCTCCGCCATTTGATAAGATCATGGCTGATCTGTTATCTAACTCCATATACCTGCCTTTGGCCCATATCCCTTAATACCTTTGATTGCCAAAAAGCTATCTATCTCACATTTAAATTTAGCAATTGAGCTAGTATCAATTGCCGTTTGCGGAAGAGAGTTCCAAACTTCTACCACCCTTTGTGTGTAGAAATGTTTTCTAATCTCGCTCCTGAAAGGTCTGGCTCTAATTTTTAGACTGTGCCCCCTACTCCTAAAATCCCCAACCAGCGGAAATAGTTTCTCTCTATCCACCCTATCTGTTCCCCTTAATAACTTATAAACTTCGATCAGATCACCCCTTAACCTTCGAAACTCCAGAGAATACAACCCCAATTTGTGTAATCTCTCCTCGTAACTTAACCCTTGAAGTCCGGGTATCATTCTAGTAAACCTACGCTGCACTCCCTCCAAGGCCAATATGTCCTTCCGAAGGTGCGGTGCCCAGAACTGCTCACAGTACTCCAGGTGCGGTCTAACCAGGGTTTTGTATAGCTGCAGCATAACTTCTGCCCCCTTGTACTCTAGTCCTCGAGATATAAAGGCCAGCATTCCATTAGCTTTCTTGATTATTTTCTGCACCTGTTCATGACACTTCAATGATCTATGTACCTGAACCCCTAAGTCCCTTTGGACATCCACAGTTTTTAACTTTTTAACCATCATGAGGATATAGACAGGCTGGTGGAATGGGCGGACATGTGGCAGATGAAATTTAACGCAGAAAAATGCAAAATGAGATATTTTGGCAGGAAGAACGAGGAGAGGAAATATAAACTAAAGGGTACAATTCTAAAGAGGATGCAGGAACAGAGAGATCTGGGGGTATATGTGCACAAATCTTTGAAGGTGGCAGGGCAGGTTGAGAAAGTGGTTAAAAAAGCATACGGGATCCTGGGCTTTATAAATAGAGGCATTGAGCACAAAAGCAAGGAATTCATGATGAACCTTTATAAAACACTGGTTCGACCACAACTGGAATATTGTGTCCAGTTCTGGGCACCGCACTTGAGGAAGGATGGGAAGGCCTTAGGATGCAGAATGATTCCAGGGATGAGGGACCTCAGTTACATGGATAGACTGGAGAAGCTGGGATTGTTCTCCTTAGAGTAGAGAAGGTTAAGAGGAGATTTGATTGAAGTATTCAAAATCATGACAGGTTTAGATAAAGTAAATAAAGAGAAACTGTTCCCATTGGTGGAAGGGTTGAGAACCAGAGGACATAGATTTAAGGTGATTGGCAAAAGAACCAAAGGCGACATGAGGAAAAACTTTTTTACGCAGCAAGTGGTCAGGATCTGGAATGCACTGCCTGAGGGGGTGGTGGAGGCAGATTCAATTTTGGCTTTCAAAAGGGAACTGGATAAATACTTGAATGGGAAAAATTTGCAGGGCTACGGGGAAAGAGCGGGAGAATGGGACTAACTGGATTGCTCTTACAAAGAGCTGGCACGGGCTCGATGGGCCGAATTGCCTCCTTCTGTGCTGTAACCAATCTGTGATTCTATAACTCCCCTGTTCTTCTTTGAATAGTACCATGGGATCTTTTACGTCCACCTGGGAGGGGCAGACGCAGCTTCGGTTTAACGTCTCATCCGAAAAATGGCACCTCCGACAGTGCAGCACTCCCTCAGTACAGGCGGTGGGAGGGTCGGCCTGGAGTACCACTGAGCCACTGCTGACAACTAGTTGGTAAAGGCTTTGTAACTGAGCCACACAGACCAGGAGGTCGCAGTTGCTGTCTTCAGTTTGTGCTAAAATTCCCCCGACTGCAATTTTAACGTCGACCCGAGCCGGGAAGTCACTGTGGCCTATCGCCAGGTGAGAGGAGGACCGGGAAGTGAAGAGGCTCTGAAAAGTATGTTCTTCGCTTTTCTTGACGCAGGTATGCTCCTCCGGGCCCCATGGGGAAAGTTTAGACCCTCCCCTGCCTACCCCGGACCTCCCCCCACCCTCAAGCCCGAACTTCGCTCCCAGGAGCGCCTCCAAGTGGAACCCCAAAGAAACAGTAAGTGCTGCAGGAGGGAGTGTCAGCTGGGGGTAGAGTAGGGGTCGAGTAGGGGTCGCCAACTCTGGTTGGACGTATTCCTGCAGGTGGCATCACATGACCTTCTGCCTCCGTTCGCCCCGCCTTCACACTCCTGCCATTGGTCGCCCAACATGTCCATCCTCACCGTGCCCCACCTTCCTACACCAATCGGAAAGTGAACAGTCCCTTCAACATCCAATTGGACGATTCTTCACTGTCAGTCGAACAGCCTTTTCTTCCTACGTCTGATATTTTTACAACTAGTAAACAAAAGTTTTGAAAGAAAATTTTTTAAAAACACAATTCGAATTTTTCTCCCCGACTTTAGCTCTGGGAGACTCCAGGGCAACCCTGGGATTTCTGTTTCCTGCAACTCGCCAAGGCTTCTTTGACAGCACCTCCCAAACCCGCGACCTCTACCACTTAGAAGGACAAGGGCAGCAGGTGCATGGGAACAACACCACCTGCACGTTCCCCTCCAAGTCACACACCATCCCGACTTGGAAATATATCGCCGTTCCTTCATCATCGCTGGGTCAAAATCCTGGAACTCCCTTCCTAACAGCACTGTGGGAGAACCTTCACCACACGGACTGCAGCGGTTCAAGAAGGCGGCTCACCACCACCTTCTCAAGGGCAATTAGGGATGGGCAATAAATGCCGGCCTCGCCAGCGACGCCCACATCCCATGAACGAATAAAAAAAAATCTTCTTGCCCAGTTGAGCGGCGATATGTTAATGGGGCCCAGGAATGAGTTTCCAACTCACCTTGTCGCCCAACCGCCCGAGACCCCAGTGAACGACGAGCGAGGATTGGAGAAAGTTGCTCAAAAAAAAGATGTGACCGAGAGGTCACCTGGAAGCGGTTTCTAAATGGTATCGAGGAGATCAATCTGGAACCAGCATCGCCAACCCTCCAGGATTGTCCTGGAGTCTCCAGGGTTAATCTCTGGGACACCGTCGCCAGTAATTGGGGAGATAAATCGTAGATAGGGGCCTTAGAAAAAATGGTGTGTTCTTTATTTCATTTTCTTTGAACACTTTTGTTTATTAATTATAAAAATATTGTAGATGGGGGAGGGAGGGGGGGAGGCTGTTTGACTGGGGCGAGGGCTGGAGGGTGGAGGCAGGAGGTCGTCCCACCAGAGTTGGTGACTCCTGGCTGGAATTAAAGCATGACAGAGGGGCGTGGCACGGGTTCAAATTGGGGAAAGGGTCTGATATCAATTTGTTCTTTACTAAAAGAATTGACCAACACGCAGAATGGGCTTCCAGGCAGGGTAGCAGAAACGAGCACTGGGGAATCATACAAGAAAAAATTCTTAAGTGGGGCAGGGAATCGACCTTGTGACGATGTATGACTGAGAAGAATTTAAGTTGAGAGGGTTGGAGTAGATTGGGAAGCAAAGGTTGAGTGTGAAAATCACAGCCTCTTAACAACAACAACCACCTGCATTTATATAGCACCTTTAACATAGTAAAACGTCCCAAGGCGCTTCACTGGAGTGTTATCAGCAAAAGGTGAGGTGAGGTGAGAGTGACTGCCCTTGACATCAAGACAACATTTGACCGAGTGTGGCACCAAGGAGCCCAAGTAAAATTGAAGCCAATGGGAATCAGGGGGAAAACTCTCCAATGACTGGAGTCATACCTAGCCCAAAGAAGATGGTAGTGGTTGTTGTAGACCAATCATCTCAGACCCAAGACATTGCTGCAGGAGTTCCTCAGGGCAGTGTCCTAGGCCCAATCATCTTCAGCTGCTTCATCAATGACCTTCCCTCCATCACAAGGTTAAAAAAGGGGATGTTTGCTGATGATTGCACAGTGTTCAGTTCCATTCACAACCCCTCAGATAATGAAGCAGTCCGTGCCCGCATGCAGCAAGACCTGGACAACATCCAGGCTTGGGCTGATAAGTGGCAAGTAACATTCGTGCCAGACAAGTGCCAGGCAATGACCATCTCCAACAAGAGAGAGTCTAACCACCTCCCCTTGACATTCAACGGCATTACCATCGCCGAATCCCCCACCATCTACATCCTGGGGGTCACCATTGATCAGAAACTTAACTGGACCAGCCATATAAATACTGTGGCTACAAGAGCAGGTCAGAGGCTGGGTATTCTGCTGCGAGTGACTCACCTCCTGACTCCCCAAAGCCTTTCCACCATCTACAAGGCACAAGTCAGGAGTGTGATGGAATACTCTCCACTTGCCTGGATGAGTGAAGCTCCAACAACACTCAAGAAGCTCGACACCATCCAGGACAAAGCAGCCCGGTTGACTGGCACCCCATCCACCACCCTAAACATTCACTCCCTTCACCACCGGCGCACAGTGGCTGCAGTGTGTACCATCCACAGGATGCACTGCATCAACTCGCCAAGGCTTCTTCGACAGTACCTCCCAAACCCACGACCTCTACCACATAGAAGGACAAGAGCAGCAGGCACATGGGAACAACACCACCTGCACGTTCCCCTCCAAGTCACACACCATCCCGACTTGGAAATATATCGCCGTTCCTTCATCGTCGCTGGGTCAAAATCCTGGAACTCCCTTCCTAACAGCACTGTGGGAGAACCTTCACCACACGGACTGCAGCGGTTCAAGAAGGTGGCTCACCACCACCTTCTCAAGGGCAATTAGGGATGGGCAATAAATGCCGGCCTCGCCAGCGACGCCCACATCCCATGAACGAATTTTTTAAAAATCAGCAAAATTTGACATTGAGCCACATAAGAAGATATTAGGACAAGTGAACATAAAATTGGTCAAAGAGGTAGATTTTAAGGAGCGTCTTAAAGGAGGAGAGAGAGGTGGAGATGGAGAGGTTTAGGGAGGGAATTCAGAGCTTTGGGCCTAGACACTGTAAGACTTCAAATACGGAAAATACTGTAAAAACACTGTAAAACTACAAGACATGAAACAGGCTGCGAGATATGAAACAGTTAATCCCAGGTCCCAGTCAAAGAGACTCCAGCCCATGGTCAGTTTCAGAGACTCAATTACATCAAACAATGAGGCCGTGGCGAAGACACATTAACATCGAGACAATGTCTAATCGAACTGAGCCCTCTGAGCCACGCTCCGTCTTGGACGAGAACGGAAGGCCTTTCAAACCTAAACAATGCTGTGAGCCGAGGGCCCGTCACAGTGAGGAATCCCGCATTGTCCTGATACTGTGCAGGTAGCGGGGAGGAGATCAGGAGTTGTCTCTCGACCTCACAGCTCTGCACAACTAAGGAGTTTTGAATCACCGAGATGCCCGATGAAGAGGTGTGAATGTCGAACAATCCAACAGATTGATCGCTGAAACCACGGATGAGGCCCAGGTGGGGGCCTGTGTGACTGGAACTCTATAAGAAGGTACAAGAGCAGCACGTGGAGGCTGCAGTCAGGTGAAGACGGACAGAGACCCGTCACCTCCAGGTCCAGGACTACAATCAACATCGGTAACGACCGGCCATGTGGGTGATTGTAAGTTTCAGTCAAATCATGGAAGGGTTTGGACTGGGGTTTTGGGTTGACCCAAAGCCTGTTTGTCGCGTGCAGTTTTGTTCTTGTGATTCCGAGTTCCAAGAACTGGTGTGAGGCGGAAGGGAACGGAACATCTTACAGGCAGCTGAAGGCACGGCCGCCAATGGTGGAGCGATGAAAATCAGGGACACGCAAGAGGCCAGAATTGGAGGAGCGCAGAGATCTTGGAGGGTTGTAGGGCTGGAGGGGGTTACAGAGATAGGGAGGGGGTGAGGCCATGGAGGGATTTGAAAACAAGGATGAGAATTTTAAAATCGAGGTGTTCCCAGACCAGGAGCCGATGTAGGTCAGCGAGCACGGGGGGTGATGGGTGAACGGGACTTGGTGCGAGTTAGGATACGGGCAGCAGAGTTTTGGACGAGCTGAAGTTTAGGGAGGGTGGGAGATGGGAGGCCGGCCAGGGTTTACGGAGGGTGGGAGATGGGAGGCCGGCCAGGGTTTACGGAGGGTGGGAGATGGGAGGCCGGCCAGGGTTTACGGAGGGTGGGAGATGGGAGGCCGGCCAGGGTTTACGGAGGGTGGGAGATGGGAAGCCGGCCAGGAGAACATCGGAATAGTCAGGCTAATCTGCATCAGAGAAAGAAACGTTCAACCAATGTGAATTAGGACACACCTGTGCCCCCTGGAGGTGGATGGTTGCCCTCCGCTGATGGCAAGCTGCCTGGCATCATCAACCCAACCCATCCCCATAAGGTGGGGTATGCACGATGGAGGAGTGGGGGAGAGCTGTGTGCCATCTCGGGCCGTGTGGGGCGAGGTACACGGCTCCATGTTGGACCCGGCCCGCGAACATTAGATGTCGTCGCACCGCAGGGAGCTTTCACGTGCCCCCCCCCCCCGCCCCCCATCGCTGACCGCCTTAAACCACGCGCTCGTGTACCCGGTTTGGCGTCCTCGATAACGATCCTTTCTGAGCTTTGGCTGTAAGGGCCCTGACCAGCCTTGTTGACACAAGCCACTCGAAGCTTGAGGGTGCCACTTGCTAACTCGGTGGCATTGAAGAAACAATCGGAGATCCCAGCGGAGATAATCTTCCACGTGTCCTCTCCTGTCACAAGGAATAAATTATTTGCGTTAGATGAACAAAAAACAACGTGCATTTATATAGCGCCTTTAATGTGGTAAAATGTCCCCAAGGTGTTTCACGCGATCGTTAATCAGACAAGAACTGTCACCGAGCCACATAAGGAGATATTAGGACAGGTGATCAAAGGCTTGGTCAAAGAGGTAGGTTTTAAGGAGCGTCTTAAAGGAGGAGAGAGAGGTGGAGAGGTTTAAGGGAGGGAATTCCAGAACTTAAGAGCCTAGGCAGCTTGAGGCACGGCCGCAATAGAGGGGCGAAGGAAGTGGGGGATGGACGAGAGGCCAGAAAAGGAGGAGAGGTGGAGAAGCAAAGGTTTAGGGAGGGAATTCCAGAGCTTAGGATCTCGGAGGGCTGCAGGGCTGGAGGAGCTAACAGAGATGGTGATGGGCGAGGCCATGGAACGATTTGAAAACAAGGATGAGAATTTTAAAATGGAGGAGTTGCCGGACCGGGAGCCAACGTAGGTCAGCGAGCACGGGGGGTGATGGGTGAACGGGACTTGGTGCGAGTTAGGATACGAGGGCGGCAGGAATTTTGGATGAGCTCAAGTTTCTGGAGGGTGGAAGGTGGGAGGCCGGCCGGGAGAACATTGGAATAGTCGAGTCTGGAGGTAACAAAGGCACGGATGAGGGTTTCAGCAGCAGATGAGCTGAGGCAGGGGGCGGAGACGGGCGATGTTACGGTGGTGAGATTAGACGGTCTTGGTGATGAAAACACAGTTCGGTACTAAGCTGGCAGAATGGTCAGACAGGGCTTCGATGGGCCAACTTCATGCCCTTTGACATCTTCCAATACTCCTCTCTACTGGTTGGACTCCTTACCGCAGAGCTTCTGCTCCAGTGTGTAGCTGCAAGGACCTGGCGTGTCTGCTGGTTTCCAGAGGACGAGGGCCGTGTTCTTGTATTTTTGAGGTATCTCAGGGGGCCCAGGTCGACCAGGGAGACCTGGGAAACAGACCAAGAGCCGGATTAAAGTTTGGAGCTGGGTGGAAGGAATGAGTTCAGAAGAGAGTCGTCCTTTTCTGCCTCCCAGTTCCTCTCCTCAACTGAACAGGATGCCCGTGGCTCAGTGGGTAGCATGCTCACCTCCGAGTCAGAGGGTTCACGTCCCCATTCCAGAGGCCAACAGTCCCAGTGCCAGTACTGAGGGAGTGCTACACTGTCGGAGGCGCTGTCTTTTGGATGAGGCCTTAAACTGAGGCTCCATCTGCCCTCTCAGGTGGATGTAAAAGATCCCTTGGCTACTGTTCCAAAGAAGAGCAGGGTGTAGTTCTCCCCGGTGCCTTGGGCAATATTCATCACTCAGATTTCCAGCATCTGCAGTATTTTGCTTTTGATCACTAAAATTACCTGGTCATTTATCATATTGCTGTTTGTGGGACTTGGCTGCTGCATTTCCCTCCTTTATAACAGTGAGTGCACTTCAAAAAATGACTTCACTTGCCCACCGCCACATTCTCAAGGGGCAGTTAGGGATGGGCAATAAATATCGGCCTTGCCAGCGACGCCCATATCCTGAGAATTAAGATTAACCCCCCCACCCCCACAACATCTGTTTCCAGAAGGTAAGATTGTCCATTCCTGCCCGTGTGCCCGTGTTAGTCAATCATTGGTCCGTTGTACAGTTTTGACAATTACTTATAAAATCTCCATTGTAATCATAGAAAGGTTACAGCACGGAAGGAGGCCATTTGGCCCATCAAATCCATGCTGGCTCTATGCAAGAGCAATCCAACTAGTCCCACTCCTCCGCCCTTTCCCCGTAGCCCTGCAAATTTTTTCTTTTCAAGTTCTTATTCAGCTCCCTTTTGAAAGCGGGGTTGATGATGATGACAATGATGAGTCGGTGGGGGTGGGAAGGAGGGGGTTAATATATAGATATATTTACTATGTCATAGAATCATACAGCACAGAAGGAGGCCATTTGGCCCATCATGTCTGTGCTAGCTCTTTGAAGGAGCAGTTCAATTAATCCCACTCCCCCGTCTTTTCCCCATAACCCTGCAAATTTTTCCCCTTCAAGTATTTATCCAATTCCTTTTTGAAAGTTATTATTGAATCTGCTTCCACCGCCCTTTCAGGCAGCGCATTCCAGATCAGAACAACTCGCTGTGTAAACATTTCTCCTCATCTCCCCTCTGGTTCTTTTGCCAATTATTTTAAATCTGTGTCCTCTGGTTACCGACCCTCCTGCCACTGGAAACAGTTTCTCCTTATTTACTCTATCAAAACCGTTCATGATTTTGAACACCTCGATCAAATCTCCCCTTAACCTTCTCTGTTCGAAGGAGAACAATCCCAGCTTCTCCAGTCTCTCCACATAACTGAAGTCCCTCATCCCTGGTACCATTCTAGTAAACCTCCTCTGCACCCTCTCTAAGGCCTTGACATCCTTCCTAAAGTGTGGTGCCCAGAATTGGACACAATACTCCAGCTGAGGCCCAACCAGTGTTTTATAAAGGTTTAGCATAACTTCCTTGTTTTTGTACTTTATGCCTCTATTAATAAAGCCCAGGATCCCATTTGCTTTTTTAACAGCCTTCTCAACTTGTCCTGCCACCTTCAAAGATTTGTGTACATACACCCCCAGGTCTCTCTGTTCCTGCACCCCCTTTAAAATTGGACCATTTAGTTTATATTGCCTCTCCTCATTCTTCCTACCAAAATGCATCACTTCACACTTCTCTCTCTGTGTTAAATTTTATCTGCCATGTGTCTGCCCATTTCACCAGTCTGTCTCTGTCCTCCTGAAGTCTATATGTGTTGGTGAAGTTGGTTATCAAGCAGTGAGATTCTAACAGCTACAGGATCAAAGTTTTCATACAGTGCACTGGCCCTCCCCCCACCTCACCCCCTCGCCACCTCTCCCATCCCTTCCCCACCTCGCCACCCCTCCCTGCCCTCCCCAAATCTGCCCCTACCTCCCTCCCCCCACCGCCTCCCCTCCCCACCTCCTCCCTCCCTCCCCACCTCCTCCCTCCCTCCCCCTCCCTCCCTCTCTCCTTCCCTTTACCCTCCCCCTCCCGCCCTTCCCCCCACCCCTCGAGACCAGGGTGTCCCCAGGTTTGCTGACCCCACGTTAGCTGATCTCAGACAGGACAGCCGTAGGGTGGGGGCGGGGATGTGGGGGCGGGACTACAGTTGGCCTCAGTGCCTCTGAGTCAGGGAGGAGATTATTGGTCAGGGTTTCGGTACCTGTGAAGCCCCCCCCAAGGTCCCCCTCCACGGCCATCTCATCTCCTGGGAGAAGCAAAAAAAAAACCAGAGAAAAACCCCAGGGCCAACGAGGGGAAAATACTCTAGAAAATTCTTCTCCGACCCCCCCCCCCACCCTCTCAGGCGATCGAACCCAGCCCAGGAGATCACACGGACCAAATATCCAGGGAAAGCCCAGTGAGTTTGAGAAGTGGTCATTATTCCCACCCGCCTGCCGGGCACTTACGCGCCAGGGACACGGTGCCGGAGCTGCTGGCCGTGCCCAGCGGGTTGGTTGCTGCACACTCGTAGATGCCAACGTCCTTTTTCGATGTCTTCAGGATGGTCACCAGCTGCCGGCCGTCGGGACAGGAGACGATTTTAACCCGATCGTCGGAAACAAGGAGCCTCTGATCTGAAAGGGAAAAAACAGGCACAACTGTGGATAAAGCTGAGATAGGGCAGGGGCGGTGATGGAGAGGGGGGCAGGGAGAGGGGGGCAGGGAGAGGGGGGCAGGGGCGGTGATGGAGAGGGGGGCAGGGAGAGGGGGGCAGGGAGAGGGGGGCAGGGAGAGGGGGGCAGGGGCGGTGATGGAGAGGGGGGCAGGGAGAGGGGGGCAGGGAGAGGGGGGCAGGGAGAGGGGGGCAGGGAGAGGGGGGCAGGGAGAGGGGGCAGGGAGAGGGGGCAGGGAGAGGGGCAGGGAGGGGGGCAGGGAGAGGGGGGCAGGGAGAGGGGGGCAGGGAGAGGGGGGCAGGGAGAGGGGGGCAGGGAGAGGGGGGCAGGGAGAGGGGGGCAGGGAGAGGGGGGCAGGGAGAGGGGGGCAGAGAGAGGGGGGCAGGGAGAGGGGGGCAGAGAGAGGGGGGCAGGGAGAGGGGGGCAGAGAGAGGGGGGCAGGGAGAGGGGGGCAGGGAGAGGGGGGCAGAGAGAGGGGGGCAGAGAGAGGGGGGCAGGGAGAGGGGGGCAGGGAGAGGGGGGCAGGGAGAGGGGGGCAGGGAGAGGGGGGCAGGGAGAGGGGGGCAGGGAGAGGGGGCAGGGAGAGGGGGGCAGGGAGAGGGGGGCAGGGAGAGGGGGGCAGGGAGAGGGGGGCAGGGAGAGGGGGGCAGGGAGAGGGGGGCAGGGAGAGGGGGGCAGGGAGAGGGGGCAGGGAGAGGGGGCAGGGAGAGGGGGGCAGAGAGAGGGGGGCAGAGAGAGGGGGGCAGAGAGAGGGGGGCAGGGAGAGGGGGGCAGAGAGAGGGGGGCAGGGAGAGGGGGGCAGGGAGAGGGGGGCAGGGAGAGGGGGGCAGGGAGAGGGGGGCAGGGAGAGGGGGCAGGGAGAGGGGGGTAGAGAGAGGGGGGCAGGGAGAGGGGGGCAGGGAGAGGGGGGCAGGGAGAGGGGCAGGGAGAGGGGCAGGGAGAGGGGGGCAGGGAGAGGGGGGCAGGGAGAGGGGGGCAGGGAGAGGGGGCAGGGAGAGGGGGCAGGGAGAGGGGGGCAGGGAGGGGGGCAGGGAGAGGGGCAGGGAGGGGGGCAGGGAGAGGGGGGCAGGGAGAGGGGGGCAGGGAGAGGGGGGCAGGGAGAGGGGGGCAGGGAGAGGGGGGCAGGGAGAGGGGGGCAGGGAGAGGGGGGCAGGGAGAGGGGGGCAGGGAGAGGGGGGCAGGGAGAGGGGGGCAGGGAGAGGGGGGCAGGGAGAGGGGGGCAGGGAGAGGGGGGCAGGGAGAGGGGGGCAGGGAGAGGGGGGCAGGGAGAGGGGGGCAGAGAGAGGGGGGCAGAGAGAGGGGGGCAGAGAGAGGGGGGCAGGGAGAGGGGGGCAGGGAGAGGGGGGCAGGGAGAGGGGGGCAGGGAGAGGGGGGCAGGGAGAGGGGGGCAGGGAGAGGGGGGCAGGGAGAGGGGGGCAGAGAGAGGGGGGCAGGGAGAGGGGGGCAGGGAGAGGGGGGCAGGGAGAGGGGGGCAGGGAGAGGGGGGCAGGGAGAGGGGGGCAGAGAGAGGGGGGCAGGGAGAGGGGGGCAGAGAGAGGGGGGCAGAGAGAGGGGGAGAGGGGCAGGGAGGGGGAGAGGGGCAGGGAGAGGGGAGAGGGGCAGGGAGAGGGGAGAGGGGCAGGGAGAGGGGAGAGGGGCAGGGAGAGGGGAGAGGGGCAGGGAGAGGGGAGAGGGGCAGGGAGAGGGGAGAGGGGCAGGGAGAGGGGAGAGGGGCAGGGAGAGGGGAGAGGGGCAGGGAGAGGGGAGGTCCAATGTTGTGATAGGGGTTACTGTGGGTTTCTATGGAAGGACGAGTGTGATTAGCTGAATGTCCTCTGTCATCTGAGCTTGTGTTTGAAATGGCACAGTGGCAGCAGGGCATGACATCACAGTGACAGAGTGTGTGACATCACAGTGATAAATGGGTGACATCACAGTGACAGAGTGTGTGACATCACAGTGATAAATGGGTGACATCACAGTGACAGAGTGTGTGACATCACAGTGATAAATGGGTGACATCACAGTGACAGAGTGTGTGACATCACAGTAATAAATGGGTGACATCACAGTGACAGTGTGTGACATCACAGTGATAAATGGGTGACATCACAGTAACAGAGGGTGTGACATCACAGTGAAAGAGGGTGTGACATCACAGTGACAAAATATGTGACATCACAGTGACAGAGGGTGTGACATCACAGTGAAAGAGGGTGTGACATCACAGTGACAAAATATGTGACATCACAGTGACAGAGGGTGCGACATCACGGCGACAGAGGGTGCGACATCACGGCGACAGAGGGTGCGACGTCACGGCGACAGATTGTGTGACGTCACGGCGACAGAGTGTGTGACGTCACGGAGACAGCGGGTTTGACGTCACGGAGACAGCGGGTTTGACGTCACGGTGACCGAGGGCGCGACGTCACAGGGACAGTGGGTTTGACGTCACGGTGACCGAGGGCGCGACGTCACGGTGACCGAGGGCGCGACGTCACGGTGACAGAGGGCGCGACGTCACGGTGACCGCGGGCGCGACGTCACGGTGACCGAGGGCGCGACGTCACGGTGACCGCGGGCGCGACGTCACGGTGACCGCGGGCGCGACGTCACGGTGCCAGCGGAGAACCATGGAGCTAAATCGAGAGGTGATGTCAGATGAACAAATAACAAAAGCTGACCTTTGAACCAGGTGACATTTGGCGACGGGCTTCCAGCTGGCAAACTGCAGAGGGTCAGGGGGTCACCTTCAAGCAACATCTGATCTTTAAGTTTAACATGGAAGACAGGCGGGAAATCTGTGAACAGAATCGACAGGAAATCTTGTCAAGCATCAGTTAATTGCACCTTCTGACAGAACGAACCTACGCACAGGAACTAAAAATACAGACCCAGTCTCTCCAACCAAGGAAACCTACGCACAGGAACTAAAAATACAGACGCAGTCTCTCCAACAGGACAAACCTACGCACAGGAACTAAAAATACAGACGCAGTCTCTCCAACAGGACAAACCTACGCACAGGAACTAAAAATACAGACCCAGTCTCTCCAACAGGACAAACCTACGCACAGGAACTAAAAATACAGACGCAGTCTCTCTAACAGGACAAACCTACGCACAGGAACTAAAAATACAGACCCACACTCTCCGACAGGACAAATCTACGCACAGGAACTAAAAATACAGACCCACACTCTCCAACCAAGGAAACCTACACACAGGAACTAAAAATACAGACCCACACTCTCCGACAGGACAAATCTACGCACAGGAACTAAAAATACAGACCCACACTCTCCAACCAAGGAAACCTACGCACAGGAACTAAAAATACAGACGCAGTCTCTCCAACAGGACAAACCTACGCACAGGAACTAAAAATACAGACGCAGTCTCTCCAACAGGACAAACCTACGCACAGGAACTAAAAATACAGACCCAGTCTCTCCAACAGGACAAACCTACGCACAGGAACTAAAAATACAGACGCAGTCTCTCTAACAGGACAAACCTACGCACAGGAACTAAAAATACAGACCCACACTCTCCGACAGGACAAATCTACGCACAGGAACTAAAAATACAGACCCACACTCTCCAACCAAGGAAACCTACACACAGGAACTAAAAATACAGACCCACTCTCTCCGACAGGACAAATCAACACACAGGAACTAAAAATACAGACCCACTCTCTCCAACAGGACAAACCTACGCACAGGAACTAAAAATACAGACCCACTCTCTCCAATAGGACAAATCTACGCACAGGAACTAAAAATACAGACCCACTCCCTCCAATAGGACAAATCTACGCACAGGAACTAAAAATACAGACCCACTTTCTCCAACCAAGGAAACCGACACACAGGAACTAAAAATACAGACCCACACGTAGCATTCGTAACAAGATGGACGAGTTAATGGCACAAATAACGACGTATGGGTATGATCTTGTGGCCATTACAGAAACATGGCTGCAGGGTGACAACGACTGGGAATTAAATATGCCAGGGTATTTAACAATCAGGAAGGACAGGCAGGAAGGAAGGGGAGGTGGGGTGGCTATGTTAATAAGGGAAGGAATCACTGTAATAGAGAAAAGATATTGGGACAAAGGATCAGGATAATGAAACAGTTTGGGTAGAGATAAGGAATAATAAGGGGCAAAAAACACTCGTGGGTGTAGTATATAGGCCTCCTAATAGTTGCAACTCTGCTGGAAGAAGTATTAATCAGGAAATAGTCGGGGCATGTAATAAGGGAACAGATATAATTATGGGGATTTTAACTATCATATTAACTGGACAAATCAAATTGGGCAGGGCAGCCTTGAGGAAGAGTTTATTGAGTGTATTAGGGATGGATTTCTTGAGCAGTATGTAACTGAACCAACAAGGGGGCAAGCAACCTTGGACCTGGTCCTGTGTAATGAGCCAGGATTAATTAATAATGTCCTAGTTAAGGATCCCCTTGGAATGAGTGACCATAACATGGTTACATTCCATATCCAATTAGAGGGTGAGAAGGTTGGTTCTCAAACAAGCGTACTGAGCTTGAATAAAGGAGACTATGATGGTATGAGAGCGGAATTGATTAAAGTGGACTGGGAAAATAGATTAAAGGGTAAGACGGTACATGAGCAGTGGTGTTCATTCAAGGAGTTATTTTACAACTTTCAAAAAAAAATTCCACTGGGGAAAAAAGGGTGTAAAAGAAATGAGAGCCATCCGTGGCTAAGTAAAGAAATTAAGGATAGTATCCGACTAAAAACAAGGACATATAAGGTAGCCAAACTTAGTGGGAGGATAGAAGATTGGGAAGTCTTCAAAAGACAGCAAAAAGTAACGAAAGGATTGATTAAGAAAGGGAAGATAGATTATGAAAATAAATTAGCAAAAAATATAAAAACAGATAGCAAGAGTTTCTACAGTTATATAAAAAGAAAAAGGGTGGCTAAGGCAAACGTAGGTCCCTTAGAGGATGAGACCGGGAAATTAATGGTGGGAAATATGGAGATGGCAAAAATGCTGAACAAATATTTTGTTTCAGTCTTTACGGTAGAGGACACTAAAAATATCCCAACACTGGACAAACAGGGGGCTCTAGGGGGGGAGGAGCTAAATACGATTAAAATCACTAAGGAACTGGTACTCAGTAAAATAATGGGACTCAAGGCGGATAAATCCCCTGGACCTGATGGCTTACATCCTCGGGTCTTGAAGGAAGTGGCAGTAGGGATTGTGGATGCTTTGGTAATAATTTTCCAAAATTCTCTGGACTCGGCAAAGGTCCCGGCAGATTGGAAAACTGCCAATGTAACACCCTTATTTAAAAAGGGTAGTAGGCAGAAGGCTGGAAATTATAGACCAGTTAGCCTAACATCTGTGGCGGGTAAAATTTTGGAGTCCATTATTAATGAGACAGTAGCAGAATATTTGGATAAACATAATTTAATAGGACAAAGTCAGCATGGCTTTACAAAGGGGAAGTCATGTCTGACAAATTTGCTTGAGTTCTTTGAGGATATAACGTACAGGGTGGATAAAGGGGAACCAGTGGACGTAGTGTATTTGGACTTCCAGAAGGCATTCGACAAGGTGCCACATAAAAGATTATTGCTCAAGATAAAGAATCACTGGATTGGGGGTAATATTCTGGCATGGGTGGAGGATTGGTTATCTAACAGGAAGCAGAGATTTGAGATAAATAGTACATTCTCGGACTGGCAACCTGTAGCCAGTGGTGTTCCGCAGGGGTCGGTGCTGGGTCCCCAACTCTTTACAATCTATATTAACGATTTGGAGGAGGGGACCGAGTGTAACATATCAAAGTTTGCAGATGATACAAAGATGGGAGGGAAAGTAGAGAGTGAGGAGGACATAAAAAACCTACAAGGGGATATAGACAGGCTGGGTGAGTGGGCGGAGATTTGGCAGATGCAATACAATATTGGAAAATGTGAGGTTATGCACTATGGCAGGAAAAATCGGAGAGCGAGTTATTATCTTAATGGCGAGCAACTGGAAAGTACTGCAGTACAAAGGGATCTGGGGGTCCGAGTGCAAGAAAATCAAAAAGTTAGTTTGCAGGTATAGCGGGTGATCAAGAAGGCCAACTGAATGTTGGCTTTTATTGCTCGGGGGATAGAATATAAAAACAGGGAGGTATTGTTGCAGTTATATAAGGTATTGGTGAGACCGCACCTGGAATACTGCATACAGTTTTGGTCTCCATACTTAAGAAAAGACATACTTGCTCTCGAGGCAGTACAAAGAAGGTTCACTCGGTTAATCCCGGGGATGAGGGGGTGGACATATGAGGAGAGGTTGAGTAGATTGGGACTCTATTCATTGGAGTTCAGAAGAATGAGAGGCGATCTTATTGAAACATATAAGATTGTGAAGGGGCTTGATCGGGTGGATGCGGTAAGGATGTTCCCAAGGATGGGTGAAACTAGAACTAGGGGGCATAATCTTAGAATAAGGGACTGCTCTTTCAAAACTGAGATGAGGAGAAACTTCTTCACTCAGAGGGTAGTAGGTCTGTGGAATTTGCTGCCCCAGGAAGCTGTGGAAGCTACATCATTAAATAAATTTAAAACAGAAATAGACAGCTTCCTAGAAGTAAAGGGAATTAGGGGTTACGGGGAGCGGGCAGGAAATTGGACATGAATTTAGATTTGAGGTCAGGATCAGATCAGCCATGATCTTATTGAATGGCGGAGCAGGCTCGAGGGGCCGATTGGCCTACTCCTGCTCCTATTTCTTATGTTCTTATTAACCAAGGAAACCGACGCACAGCAACTAAAAATACAGACCCACTCTCTCCAACAGGACAAACTTACGCTGGGGAACTAAAAACACAGACCCACTCTCTCCAACAGGACAAACCTACGCAGAGGAACTAAAAACACAGACCCAGTCTCTCCGATAGGGCAAATCTACGCAGAGGAACTAAAAACACAGACCCAGTCTCTCCAATAGGACAAATCTACGCACAGGAACAAAAAATACAGACCCACTGGACCCGATATTAGGAGGGTTGCGGGTTTGCGGCGGGGGGGCTATTGGGCGCGTGGGTAATGCGCCCGGTGAAATCAGTCAGCTCCCCGCGCGATCGCAGCAGAATTGGATCCACTTACCTGGTCTTCCGGGTTCCCCACTGCTGATCTGCACGTCGGGCGGGCTGCGCATGTGCAGTAAGGTCTGTCAGCTGGAGGAGCTCTATTTAAAGGGGCAGTCCTCCACTGACAGATGCTGCAACAAACAGAAAAAATCACAGCATGGAGCAGCCCAGGGGGAAGGCTGCTCCCAGTTTAATGATGCCTCACTCCAGGTATCAATACACGGGGTGAGGAGGAGGGGGAGGACAGAGATCTTCCTCCCAGCGGGCGGGAGGAAGCGGCCTGCCTCTGCCACCATGAAGGCCTGGCTCGAGGTGGCAGAGGAGGTCACCTGCACCACCAACATATCGCCCACCTGCATACAGTGCAGGAAGCGCTGCAATGACCTCAGTAGGTCAGCCGCAGTGAGTACACTTACTCATTCCCCTACACTCCGTCTGCCACATCACCGCCCCCACCCCACATCTCCTTCTGCACTGCCAACACTACTCTGTCACATCACCCCTCACACCCACTCAAACCTCATTCTCATCTTACCTGCACTTACTCACCTCGCCAGTACTCATCCCGCCACTACCACTCAACCCAATCCTCATACAATCTCATGGCTCTATCCCATACTCACCCTCTCGTGCATCTCTTTCACGGTCAGCCTCACTCAACCTGCCACTACCTGTGCTGCAGCCACAGGGCATGCATCACATATGTGCAGTAGGAAGCGTAAGGCAAACGTGTCGTGAGCATGAAGGGGATGCACAAGGGTGTTTGAGGGTTTGTCATGGTTGTTACTTATATTGAATTTCTGACCAACTCACATTACATATTATATTGGCACCACGACTGCCACGTCTTTGCGAATCTTGTCTGGTTTGTGCAATAATGCCCTTTCCTGAGGCCCACAACTGATGCCACCCATTGTGTCACAGCAGAGTGGGTGTAGGTGTATTTGCACGGCTCTTTTGTGCAGACGACTGAGAGACGTCGGCGATGTCCCCAGTTGCACCCTGGAAGGATGCGGAGGAGGAGTTGTTGAGGGCAGTGGTGACTTTGACAGCGACAGGTAAGAAGATGGTGCTCGGGCCAGCCAGGAGCAGCTCGGCATGAAGGAGGCTGCAGATGTCCACGACTACATGTCGAGTGACTCTGAGCCTCCGTGTGCACTGCTGCTCAGAGAGGTCCAGGAAGCTGAGCCTCGGTCTGTGGACCCTGTGGTGAGGGTAGTGCCCCCTGCGACGCATCTCTCTCTGCGGTTGCCCTCCCTCCTGCTGTACAGGTGGATGTGTCACAGCACTGTGTTGTGGAGCTCTGCATGTCAGAGGTGGACGGCGTGGATGGCGAGGCTGGTGATGATGTTCGCCCTCCGAGGAGGTCATGACTGCAGCTACGGCGGCCCCCATCCGGAAGATGTACATCTGAGGGGGTCCACAAGGTAGGTACATGTCTCCGGACCACGGGGTAAGTGTGCAAATTGGTGACTTTGATTGTCAGGAGGAGGGTGGTGGAGGCCAAACTTTGTCCCAAGTGACAGAGTGGCCTCCTGCAATGGGTGAGGGTCTCCCCCACCGACCTGTCAAATGGACCTTTGCAGCTGCCACAGGCTGATGGCTACAACAGGTCCATTTGAACTGGGAGTGTTTCCTCCAGTGTGGGAAACAGTCCCAGTTTGCTGTAAAATCCCACCCCTCCTCACATAATCCCTTAATCAGGTCAGTTAATGACATGAACAAGCAAAGTAAATAGCGTCAAGTGGAACCCCGCTGGCTTTAATTGCCTGCGGGATTCCCACCAGCGGGGGCTGCGCGCGCACGCCGGCGTGTCAGTGGGGAACCCGGAAGTGCGCGGGTTCGAGACGGGCTCCGGTCCCGCTCCGGGCTTTCCCGATTTTCGGGGCCCCCCCGCCAGGAACGCACCCGGTAGTGGGTGTTTAAACACAGACCCACTCTCTCCAACAGGACAAATCTACGCACAGGAACTAAAAACACAGACCCACTCTCTCCGACAGGACAAATCTACACACAGGAACTAAAAATATAGACCCACTCTCTCCAACAGGACAAATCTACACACAGGAACTAAAAATACAGACCCAGTCTCTCCAACAGGACAAATCTACGCACAGGAACTAAAAATACAGACCCACTCTCTCCAACAGGACAAATCTACACACAGGAACTAAAAATACAGACCCAGTCTCTCCAACAGGACAAATCTACGCACAGGAACTAAAAATACAGACCCACTCTCTCCGACAGGACAAATCTACGCACAGGAACTAAAGAGAAAACTTGATGTTCTCCAAAAGGACGGACTAATAGACAGGAACTTTAAAAGCAGGCTCCAGGTCTGCAGCAAGACAACCCAATGCACTGGGAACAATGGTAAAAGCCCTGCCTCTCCAAGAGGGCAACACAAACAGTCGAAGCAATAAATACCCCGATCCGACACTGAGACGTAGGATTCTGAAACTAAAAGGATCCGTGTGAGGATTAGGCCACGGTACTAACGATGTTCTGGCTCCCCATAAATGTGCTGGTTTCAAATAATTACTTCGAAATTATAACATGGAAACAGAGTGTTGGGCCCAGCCAGTCGGTTTTGGTGTTGATCCCCCACACACTGTGCAGTGTCCTGACTCCATGAGCCTGCACAGTTTCCATCGCCCATTATGCCCTGCTCGTGATAGGAAGTGGCCCTGGAAATAGTGGATGCATTGGTGATCATCTTCCAAAATTCTATAGACTCTGGAACAGTTCCTACAGATTGGAGGGTGGCAAATGTAACCCCACTATTTAAAAAAGGAGGGAGAGAAAAAACAGGGAATTACAGACCAGTTAGCCTAATATCAGTAGTGGGGAAAATGCTTGAGTCTATTATAAAGGATGTGATGACAGAACACTTAGAGGGCATTAATGGGATTGGCCAAAGTCAGCATGGGTTTATGAAAGGGAAATCATGCTTAACAAATCTACTGGAGTTTTTTGAGGATGTAACTAGTAGAATAGATAGGGGAGAACCAGTGGATGTGGTGTACTTGGATTTTCAGAAGGCTTTTGATAAGGTCCCACACAAGAGGTTAGTGTGCAAAATTAAAGCACATGGGATTGGGGGGAATATACTGGCATGGATTGAGAATTGGTTGACAGACAGGAAACAGAGAGTAGGAATAAACGAGTCTTTTTCCAGGTGGCAGGCAGTGACTAGTGGGGTACCGCAGGGATCAGTGCTTGGGCCCCAGCTATTCACAATATATATCAATGATTTGGATGAGGGAACTAAATGTAACATTTCCAAGTTTGCAGACGACACAAAGCTGGGGTGGAATGTGAGCTGTGAGGAGGATGCAAAGAGGCTCCAATGTGATTTAGACAAGTTGGGTGAGTGGGCAAGAACATGGCATATGCAGTATAATATGGGTAAATGTGAGGTTATCCACTTTGGTTGTAAAAACAGAAAGGCAGATTATTATCTGAATGGTGATAGATTGGGAAAAGGGGAGGTGCAACGAGACCTGGGTGTCCTTGTACACCAGTCGCTGGAAGCGAGCATTCAGGTGCAGCAAGCAGTTAGGAAGGCGAATGGTATGTTGGCCTTCATTGCAAGAGGATTTGAGTACAGGAGTAGGGATGTCTTACTGCAGTTATACAGGGCCTTGGTGAGACCACATCTGGAGTATTGTGTGCAGTTTTGGTCTCCTTATCTGAGGAAGGATGTCCTTGCCATGGAGGGAGTGCAACGAAGGTTTACCAGACTGATTCCTGGGATGGCAGGACTGACATATGAGGAGAGATTGGGTCGACTAGGCCTATATTCACTACAGTTTAGAAGAATGAGAGATGAGCGCATCGAAACATATAAAATTCTAACAGGACTAGACAGACTAGATGCAGGGAGGATGTTCCCGATGGCTGGGAAGTCCAGAACCAGGGGTCACAGTCTCAGGATACGGGGTATGCCATTTAGAACCGAGATGAGGAGAAATTTCTTCACTCAGAGGGTGGTGAACCTGTGGAATTCTTTACCACAGAAGGCAGTGGAGGCCAAGTCATTAGATGTATTCAAGAAGGAGATAGATATATTTCTTAATGCTAAAGGGATCAAGGGATATGGGGAAAAAGCGGGAACAGGGTACTGAGTTCGACGATCAGCCATGATCATTTTGAATGGAGGAGCAGGCCCGAAGGGCCGAATGACCTACTCTTGCTCCTATTTTCTATGTTTCTATGTTTCTATCCAGTGGCAGAAATAAATACTGGAAGAACCTCAGGGAACCTCCTCAAAGTATTTACATATAAACAAAAGGGAGGAAAAATTACAGAGGCATCCAGGTAATCCTGAGCACCACAGAATAGGCCTCTACACTGTCCCATCAAACACTCCCAGGGCAGGTAGAGCACGGGTTAGATACAGAGTAAAGCTCCCTCTACACTGTCCCATCAAACACTCCCCGGGCTGCTATAGCACGGGTCAGAAATGGAATAACGATCCCTCTGCCTGTACCCTCTCCAGTACCTGAAGCACTTCTGTGGTACAGCACTGAGCTGTCTTCGGAGGCTACAGCCAGTGAGATATTGGGTTGGGATACTGCCTTGTCTCTCCTCATTCGAGAGAACCCCCATCGATCCCACCGTGATCTTCGTTCTCCGTGAGTGGATGCTGCAGATAAAAAAAAACAAGTCACTAAATTAGACTGAAGAAAAACCCACCCTTTGGCTCTGCTGCCACCAGTGCCATCACACTATGGTGCCATTACACTATGGTGCCATTACATAATGGTGCCATTACACTATGGTGCCATCACACTATGGTGCCATCACACTATGGTGCCATTACACTATGGTGCCATCACACTATGGTGCCATCCATCACACTATGGTGCCATCACACAATGGTGCCATCACACAATGGTGCCATTACAGGTTGGTGCCATCACACAATGGTGCCATCACACAATGGTGCCATCACACAATGGTGCCATCACACAATGGTGCCATTACACTATGGTGCCATTACACTATGGTGCCATCACACTATGGTGCCATCACACAATGGTGCCATCACACAATGGTGCCATCACACAATGGTGCCATTACAGGTTGGTGCCATCACACAATGGTGCCATCACACAATGGTGCCATCACACAATGGTGCCATTACACTATGGTGCCATCACACAATGGTGCCATTACACTATGGTGCCATTACACTATGGTGCCATCACACTATGGTGCCATCACACAATGGTGCCATCACACTATGGTGCCATTACACTATGGTGCCATTACACAATGGTGCCATTACACTATGGTGCCATCACACAATGGTGCCATTACACTATGGTGCCATCACACAATGGTGCCATTACACTATGGTGCCAATACACTATGGTGCCATCACACTGTGGTGCCATCACATAATGGTGCCAATACACTATGGTGCCAATACACTATGGTGCCGTCACACAATGGTGCCATCACACAATGGTGCCATCACATTATGGTGCCATCACATTATGGTGCCATTACACAATGGTGCCATTACACTATGGTGCCATCACACTATGGTGCCATTACACAATGATGCCATCACACTATGGTTCCATTACAATGGCATTACACAATGGTGCCAATACACAATGATGCCATCACACTATGGTGCCATCACACAATGGTGCCAATACACTATGGTGCCATTACACAATGGTGCCATCATACTATGGTGCCATCACACTATGGTGCCAATACACAATGGTGCCAATACACTATGGTGCCATTACACTATGGTCCCAATACACTATGGTGCCATTACACAATGGTGCAATCACACTATGGTGCCATTACACAATGGTGCAATCACATTATGGTGCCTTTACACTATGGTGCCATCACACTATGGTGAAAATATTTCATTGTACTCTCCCTTGGTACACAATACTTGTCCATCGGTGGCAACATCTAATGAACACAAGAAAAACATGCAAGAAACAAATCTCGTAGTTGATTGGAGGGACGTTGGGCAATTGGAAGAATTGTGTGGAGTTAAAGAAAGAAACTTGCATTTATATAGCGCCTTTCACAACCAATGAAGTACCTTTGAAGTGTAGTCACTGTTGTAATGTAGGAAACGTGGCAGTCAATTTGCGCACAGCAAGATCCCACAAACAGCAAAGTGATAATGACCAGATAATCTGTTTTTTTTAGTGATGTTGGTTGAGGGATAAATATTGGCTAGGAGACCGGGGAGAACTCCCCTGCACTTCTTTCAAATAGTGCCATGGGATCTTTTACATCCACCTGGGAGGGAAGATGTAGCCTTGGTTTAACATCTCATCTGAAAGATGGCACCTCCGACACTCCCTCAGTACCGGCATTGGGAGTGTCGGCCTAGATTTTGTGCTCAAGTCTCTGGAGGAGAACTTGAACTTACAACCTCCTGACTCAGCGACGAGAGTGCTACCCACTGAGCCATTAGGAGTTGGAGGAACGGTGAGGAGTTGGAGGAACGGTGAGGAGTTGGAGGAACGGTGAGGAGTTGGAGGAACGGTGAGGAGTTGGAGGAATGGTGAGGAGTTGGAGGAACGGTGAGGAGTTGGAGGAACGGTGAGGAGTTGGAGGAACGGTGAGGAGTTGGAGGAACGGTGAGGAGTTGGAGGAACGGTGAGGAGTTGGAGGAATGGTGAGGAGTTGGAGGAATGGTGAGGAGTTGAAGGAATGGTGAGGAGTTGGAGGAACGGTGAGGAGTTGGAGGAACGGTGAGGAGTTGGAGGAACGGTGAGGAGTTGGAGGAATGGTGAGGAGTTGGAGGAATGGTGAGGAGTTGGAGGAATGGTGAGGAGTTGGAGGAATGGTGAGGAGTTGGAGGAATGGTGAGGAGTTGGAGGAACGGTGAGGAGTTGGAGGAATGGTGAGGAGTTGGAGGAATGGTGAGGAGTTGGAGGAATGGTGAGGAGTTGGAGGAATGGTGAGGAGTTGGAGGAATGGTGAGGAGTTGGAGGAATGGTGAGGAGTTGGAAGAATGGTGAGGAGTTGGAGGAATGGTGAGGAGTTGGAGGAACGGTGAGGAGTTGGAGGAATGGTGAGGAGTTGGAGGAATGGTGAGGAGTTGGAGGAACGGTGAGGAGTTGGAAGAATGGTGAGGAGTTGGAGGAATGGTGAGGAGTTGGAGGAATGGTGAGGAGTTGGAGGAATGGTGAGGAGTTGGAAGAATGGTGAGGAGTTGGAGGAATGGTGAGGAGTTGGAAGAATGGTGAGGAGTTGGAGGAATGGTGAGGAGTTGGAAGAATGGTGAGGAGTTGGAGGAATGGTGAGGAGTTGGAAGAATGGTGAGGAGTTGGAGGAATGGTGAGGAGTTGGAGGAATGGTGAGGAGTTGGAGGAACGGTGAGGAGTTGGAAGAATGGTGAGGAGTTGGAGGAATGGTGAGGAGTTGGAAGAATGGTGAGGAGTTGGAGGAATGGTGAGGAGTTGGAGGAATGGTGAGGAGTTGGAGGAACGGTGAGGAGTTGGAGGAATGGTGAGGAGTTGAAGGAATGGTGAGGAGTTGGAGGAACGGTGAGGAGTTGAAGGAATGGTGAGGAGTTGGAGGAATGGTGAGGAGTTGGAGGAATGGTGAGGAGTTGGAGGAATGGTGAGGAGTTGGAGGAATGGTGAGGAGTTGGAGGAATGGTGAGGAGTTGGAGGAATGGTGAGGAGTTGGAGGAACGGTGAGGAGTTGGAAGAATGGTGAGGAGTTGGAGGAATGGTGAGGAGTTGGAGGAATGGTGAGGAGTTGGAGGAATGGTGAGGAGTTGGAGGAATGGTGAGGAGTTGGAGGAACGGTGAGGAGTTGGAGGAACGGTGAGGAGTTGGAGGAATGGTGAGGAGTTGGAGGAATGGTGAGGAGTTGGAGGAACGGTGAGGAGTTGGAGGAATGGTGAGGAGTTGGAAGAATGGTGAGGAGTTGGAGGAATGGTGAGGAGTTGGAGGAACGGTGAGGAGTTGAAGGAATGGTGAGGAGTTGGAGGAACGGTGAGGAGTTGGAGGAATGGTGAGGAGTTGGAGGAATGGTGAGGAGTTGGAGGAATGGTGAGGAGTTGGAGGAATGGTGAGGAGTTGGAGGAATGGTGAGGAGTTGGAGGAATGGTGAGGAGTTGGAGGAATGGTGAGGAGTTGGAGGAATGGTGAGGAGTTGGAGGAATGGTGAGGAGTTGGTGGAACGTTGAGGAGTTGGAGGAATGGTGAGGAGTTGGAGGAATGGTGAGGAGTTGGAGGAATGGTGAGGAGTTGGAGGAATGGTGAGGAGTTGGAGGAACGGTGAGGAGTTGGAGGAATGGTGAGGAGTTGGAGGAACGGTGAGGAGTTTGAAGAATGGGGAGGAATTGCAATACCCCACAGGGTACTGTTGATGATTGACCAGCCAGCTTGGTTCATTAGTGGGACCTGGAGGGATGGACCTGTCTCTGGGTGCCGGGATTGTTCCCACTTGGGTGCTGATGCCTTAAGGGACAATGTGGTCCTGGTGGAACAAGTAGTGGGAAGCCGATCAGCGTTGTGTGAGGGTGGGCTGCACATTATTAGCTGGTTGAACACCAGGACTACCCCTGTGCACACTTGGGTGTCCCTGAGCATTGGCTTTTACCGAGCTGTGTCCAAGCTTTCTAGACTTGGGTATTGGCTTGTGCCCCCTGAAAGGGACCAGTGGCCTGGAAATTCCCCGGAGCTGCTCCCGTTCCATCAGGCGTTAACTCGCCGGAAGTCCAGTGGAAACGAGGAATTTCCTAGATGGTTGATCTGATCGAGGTGTTTAAAATGTTAAATGGATTCGATAGGGTAGATACGGAGAAACTATTTCCTCTGGTGGGGGGGAGTCCAGAACAAGGGGTATCAAGGGATATGGAGCTTAGGCGGGTAAATGGAGGTACAGATCAGCTAAGATCTAACTGAATGGCAGAGCAGGCTTGAGGAGCTGAATGGCCTCCTCCAGATCCTATCAACATCAGTCAAGCAGAAACTCTACCTCTGTGGACCTCTTAGGAACTTGGCTCGGGGGCTCTTGGTGCCAGGTGACGGGTCCCAGCGCATGTTATACCTATCAGGAAAGACTGAACAGGCTGGGGCTCTTTTCTCTAGAAAAGAGAAGATTGAGGGCTGACCTGATAGAGGTCATTTAGGTTTGATAAGGTAGATGTAGAGAAGATGTTTCCACTTGTGGGGGAGACCAGAACCAGGAGCCATAAATATAAGATAGTCACTAATAAATCCAATAGGGAATTTAGGAGAAACTTATTTACCCAGAGAGTGGTGAGAATGTGGGACTCGCTACCACAGGACTAGTTGAGGTGAATAACAGAGATACATTTAAGGGGAAGCTGGATAAACACATGAGGGAGAAAGGAATAGAAGGATATGCTGATCGGGTGAGATGAAGTAGGGAGGGAGGAGGCTCGTGTGGAGCATAAACACCGGCATGGACCAGTTGGACTGAACTGTGCTGTACACGCTATGTAATGTTGGAGAGCTGGTTCAGGAGGGGTAACACTGGTGAGGCGAGCGAGCTCGAGCCCTCCTTACCTTTGTCCTGCTTGGAGGACACGCTGGTCTCCGATTGCAGCGACTCCGATGAGGGCGTGGAGCGGGTCTGGGTCGCCAACTGGTTCTGGGGGATGCCCACCTTTTTCAGTGAGCCCGCTTCCGAGGCGGAGCGCCTGACCAGGGACAGGAAGGGAGCGCGCCTGCCCTCCTTGGAATCCGGCTGGGCGGAGGGGCCCGTGTCCGAGGGGGCCACCTGCATCCTCTCCTCCGAGTGGCTTCGCCCGAATCGCTGGGAGATCCCCGAGATGGTCGACTCGATTTTCTTCCGCACCGCCACCGCCGGCGATTGCTTCTGCTCCCTCTTGAGGGGCTCGGGGTCGGGTTCCGGGGCCGGGGCTTCCTTCTTCCCCGCCTCGTGCTCCTCCCTCTCCTCCGGCTTCCTCTCCTTTGCGTTGTTCCTCCCGAAGGACCACGAAAGTTTGCGTCCTCCGTTGGCCGCGGCCGCCACGGGGGTTTGACCTTCTCTCACCTTCTCCTCTTTCCTCTCACTCGCCGGTGTCCCTCTGAGCCTCAGGGACAGTTTCCTCACAAAGCTGGAATCCTTCGTGGCCTCTGGAATGTTCTGCTCAGACCTGGACCTGGACCTGGACTTGGACTTACCCTCCCCGCAGCTTAAGAAAGACTCCTCCCCCTTTGTGATCTGTAACGGCGCCCCCATCACCCCAGGACGGTAGACGTTTTCTCCCTTCTGGGGCACTCGCTCCAACTTCTCTTCAGACTTGGGCCTCATCAAGTGCTTCAGGCTACGAGTCAAAGAGGATTCCCTCGCCTTCTTGAACTTGGCCTCAAACACCTCCTCGGACTCCATATTCTCGATGTTCAAGAACTGGCCCACGCTGGATGATTTCACTTTCACTCTTCCCGCGGCCGGGAAGGCGTCCTTGGCGAGATCGGGCGTCTCTTCTCCCTTGGCCTCGCCCGGGGGGGCTCCGTCCCCCTTGACAAGGTCCGGACTTACGTTGAAGGGCTTGGGGCTCACCCTGGTGGCAGCGAACACAGCCGGATGCTGAAGCAACGCGGGCAGAGTTGGGGGAGGACACACAGCCGACGGCTGAGCCTCGGCGACACCCTCGCCCCTTTCGGCTTCGCCGGCGCGGGTGGGCCCTTCCGCGGGGGCGGCCGGCCCCGTCGGCCAATCGACCCGCGCGGCGGGGCTCTGGGGCGCCTCTCCCGGAGGCACGACCCCGAAAGTCGGAGAGGGAGGGGGACGCGGCGTCCGACCGGCTGTGTCTGGGATGGGCGCTGGGGCGGGGACAGGTTTAACCCGCTCAGCCGGTTGGGTCTTCTCGGATTTCCTTCCGAGGGGTTTTGCCTCGTCGGGTCTCTGCTGGGCTGCGTGGGGAGCTGCTGGGACTGGTGCGGCTGGCCAGCCGCTTTTCCGTGCATTGCTCGTTTCCGACTCGACCGGCTCGCTTGCGGTCTGGGGCTGGGGTAAGGCAGGCTCGGCCGACAGGTTACTGTGGGTTATGATTGCGGTCTTCCCGATCATGGTTTTCCTGTACGGTCCTTCCACCTCTGCTTTCTCTTCCTCTGCCTCGTTCGTCCCGACCGCGGCCACTACCTTAATTTCTGGTGTGGACGGTCTCTGGTGCACCTCCTTGGGCGTGGTTGACCTCACTGGCGTTGGAGGTCCGGACGTGTCGAATTTGGAGGGGTCAGTCAAGGCGGAAAGGGAAGGAGATTCTTTCAGCGGGAACGATGGCTCTAGGCTGGCCCTTGGATCCAGCTGGAACACCGGGATTTCCAAAGGCGCTCCCACCCGCCGATGGAGGATGGCGGGCTCCCCTTGGGAGAATGACGCGCTTTTCCGAAGAGCCCGTCCTTCCGATGGCTCCTCGCAGGGGGCGCTCTCGCTGGAGGCCGCCCTGGTCAGCCTGGGCTGAGTGGCCAACTTCTCAGGCCTGGGGGGTCGCAGGGTGTGTCGCTCCAGGGAGGAGGATCGTTTCTTGGGATCGTCTGGAATGCCGAGATGTTCCAGGAGCGGCCCCCGCAGGCCGCTCATCTTGCTGTCCACCGAGCCGCCGCGCAGGAGCCGCTGCCTCATGAGCTCCAGCTTCAGGGCGTAATCCTCCTGCGATGGACCTCCCTTCCGCCTTTGGGCGGCCAAGTCGTCAAGCCTTCCCGGGCTGGGGCTTCGGCGGGGCAGCTCCATGGAGACCGATTTTTTCAGTCTCCCCGGCGTCTCGGCGGGTTGCCCGCCTTGGTCCTTGCCCGGGCCGTCCTCAGCCCCCTGGGCCCCGAGGAGAGCCAGGGCAGAGTCGGCGGAACTGCCCCTCCGGAACTCGCCCCTTCTGGAAGCAGCCTCGGCCCTCAGGGAGTCAGGCGAATCGATGCTCACCCCTTTCCGCATGGCCCGCTTGGGGAACTCGGGCTTCTTCGGAATCTCCGACTCTTCGTCCGAGGAGTTGGGAGGCTCGATCTCCGTCGACCTCTTCCTCGATATTTTCACCCGGGCTTTGCCCTCCGGCTTGGGCTCCCCGTTCTCCTTCCTCTTGGCCTCGTCGGGCTCCTCCCGGATCCTCTTCCCGGCTCGTTGAGGCGACGGGCTACGGGGCACGGGAGCCGGCTGGGACGGCCGCCAATCCATCCCGCTCGCTGCCTCCTGGGTCCCGCTCGCTCCCGGCCCGCCGTTCTGCTTCCTCTCCTCCTTCTCCTCCTCCTCCTCCTCCTCCTCCGCTGCCTGGTTGGGTATCTGCTGGAGGGGCAGCTCCGTCTGAAGAGGCATCGGGATGAACGGGAACTCCTCTATTTCGTCCGAGTCGGAGGAGGAGGAGAGGATGGAGGAAAGACCGAGCTGCTTGAGATGTTTGGGGATTCCGATGTTCAGGTGGCCGGAAGTGTCTTCTAGGAGTTCGGGGATGGACCTCATTACCATGGAGGATTTATAGTTGATAAGGGAGCGCTGGGAAATTCAACAAGAAATAAACCGTTAGAATAATATCTCTGGTCTCGCTACGTGTAGAATGGGCAATGGGAATGTACCAAAACCACAAGGGGCCGTTGAGGTCTATCCCTGAGTTTGAAACATTCCATGCACTGTTCTATCTCTCGTGATCCTCCATCACTTTCACTGCCAAATAATTATCCATCTGCACAATCCTGCTTCACGCAATAGCCGAGGGTGGACATAGGAACAGGAGGAGGCCATTCAGCCCCTCGAGTCTGTTCCGCCAGTCAGTTAGATCATGGTCGATCTGCATCTTAACTCCATCTTGGTTCCGTAACCTTTAATACCCTTGCCTAACAAAAATCTATCAATCTCAGTGTTGAAATTTTCAATTGACCCCCAGCCCCAACAGCTTTTTGGGGGAAGAGAGTTCCAGATTTCCACTCCCCTTTGCGTGAAGAAGTACATGGAATTACATAGAATGTACAGCACAGAAACAGGCCATTCGGCCCAACTGGTCTGTGCCGGTGTTTATGCTCCACACGAGCCTCCTCCCTCCGCTCTTCATCTCACCCTATCATACCCTTCTGTTCCTTTCTCCCTCATGTGTTTATCCAACATTGTCTTAAATCCATCTACACTATTCACCTCAACTACTCCTTGTGGGACCGAGTTCCACATTCTCACCACTCTCTGGGTAAAGAGGTTTCTCCTGAATAGTGGATTTTTTTAGTGATTATCTTATATTTATGACCCCTAGTTCTGGTCTCCCCCACAAGTGGAAACATCTTCTCTATGATTACCCTATCAAACCCTTTCATTGTCTTAAAGACCTCTATCAGGTCACCCCTCAGCCTTCTCTTTTCTAGAGAAAAGAGCCCCAGCCTGTTTAGCCTTTCCTGGTGGTATAATCTCTCATCCTAGTAAATCTTTTTTGCACCTTCTCCAGTGCCTCTATATCCTTTTTATAATATGGAGACCTGAACTGTTCACAGTACTCCCAGTGTGGTCTAACCAAGGTTCTATACAAGTTTAACATAACTTCTTTGCTTTTCAATTCCATCCCTCTAGAAATGAACCCCAGTGTTTGATTTGTTTTTTTTATGGCCTTATTAACCCGTGTCGCTACTTTTAGTGATTTGTGTATCTGTACCCCCAGATCCCTCTGCTCCTCTACCCCTAGACTCTTATTTTCAAGCAGTATGTGGCCACCTTATTATTCCTACCAAAATACACCACCTCACACTTAACATGGAGCATGGGATCAGCGATAAAAGGAGGAGTGAGAGAGGAGAGAGCACGGGATTGGTGATAAAAGGAGGTGTGAGAGAGGAGAGAGAGAGAGCGGAGCGCGGGATCAGCAATAAAAGGAGGAGTGAGAGAGGAGAGAGAGAGAGGACGGAGCGCAGGATCAGTGATAAAAGGAGTGAGAGAGGAGAGAGAGACAGCGGAGCGAGGGATCAGTGATAAAAGGAGTGAGAGGAGAGAGAGAGAGAGGGAGCGCGGGATCAGTGATAAAAGGAGTGAGAGAGGAGAGAGAGACAGCGGAGCGCGCCATCAGTGATAAAAGGAGGAGTGAGAGAGGAGAGAGAGAGAGAGCGCAGGATCAGTGATAAAAGGAGTGAGAGGAGAGAGAGAGTGGAGCGCGTCATCAGTGATAAAAGGAGGAGTTAGAGAGGAGAGAGAGAGAGAGCGGAGCGCGCCATCAGTGATAAAAGGAGGAGTGAGAGAGGAGAGAGAGAGAGAGGGAGCGCGGGATCAGTGATAAAAGGAGGAGTGAGAGAGGAGAGAGAGAGAGCGGGATCAGTGATAAAAGGAGGAGTGAGAGAGGAGAGAGAGAGAGAGGGAGCGCGGGATCAGTGATAAAAGGAGGAGTGAGAGAGGAGAGAGAGAGAGCGGGATCAGTGATAAAAGGAGGAGTGAGAGAGGAGAGAGAGAGAGAGGGAGCGAGGGATCAGTGATAAAAGGAGTGAGAGGAGAGAGAGCGGAGCGCAGGATTAGTGATAAAAGGAGTGAGAGAGGAGAGAGAGAGAGCGGAGCGCGCCATCAGTGATAAAAGGAGGAGTGAGAGAGGAGAGAGAGAGAGAGCGCAGGATCAGTGATAAAAGGAGGAGTGAGAGGAGAGAGAGAGTGGAGCGCGTCATCAGTGATAAAAGGAGGAGTTAGAGAGGAGAGAGAGAGAGAGAGCGGAGCGCGCCATCAGTGATAAAAGGAGGAGTGAGAGAGGAGAGAGAGAGAGAGGGAGCGCGGGATCAGTGATAAAAGGAGGAGTGAGAGAGGAGAGAGAGAGAGCGGGATCAGTGATAAAAGGAGGAGAGAGGAGAGAGAGAGACAGCGGAGCGCGCCATCAGTGATAAAAGGAGGAGTGAGAGAGGAGAGAGAGAGAGAGGGAGCGCGGGATCAGTGATAAAAGGAGGAGTGAGAGAGGAGAGAGAGAGAGCGGGATCAGTGATAAAAGGAGGAGTGAGAGAGGAGAGAGAGAGAGAGGGAGCGAGGGATCAGTGATAAAAGGAGTGAGAGGAGAGAGAGCGGAGCGCAGGATTAGTGATAAAAGGAGTGAGAGAGGAGAGAGAGAGAGCGGAGCGCGCCATCAGTGATAAAAGGAGGAGTGAGAGAGGAGAGAGAGCGGAGCGCAGGATTAGTGATAAAAGGAGTGAGAGAGGAGAGAGAGAGAGCGGAGCGCGCCATCAGTGATAAAAGGAGGAGTGAGAGAGGAGAGAGAGAGAGAGCGCAGGATCAGTGATAAAAGGAGGAGTGAGAGGAGAGAGAGAGTGGAGCGCGTCATCAGTGATAAAAGGAGGAGTTAGAGAGGAGAGAGAGAGAGAGCGGAGCGCGCCATCAGTGATAAAAGGAGGAGTGAGAGAGGAGAGAGAGAGAGAGGGAGCGCGGGATCAGTGATAAAAGGAGGAGTGAGAGAGGAGAGAGAGAGAGCGGGATCAGTGATAAAAGGAGGAGAGAGGAGAGAGAGAGACAGCGGAGCGCGCCATCAGTGATAAAAGGAGGAGTGAGAGAGGAGAGAGAGAGAGAGGGAGCGCGGGATCAGTGATAAAAGGAGGAGTGAGAGAGGAGAGAGAGAGAGCGGGATCAGTGATAAAAGGAGGAGTGAGAGAGGAGAGAGAGAGAGCGGGAGCGCGGGATCAGTGATAAAAGGTGTGAGAGAGGAGAGAGAGAGAGAGCGGAGCACATGATCAGTGATAAAAGGAGGAGTGAGAGGAGAGAGAGAGAGAGGGAGCGCGGGATCAGCAATAAAAGGAGTTAGAGAGGAGAGAGAGAGAGACAGCAGAGCACGCCATCAGTGATAAAAGGAGGAGTGAGAGGAGAGAGAGAGAGAGAGCGGAGCGCGTCATCAGTGATAAAAGGAGGAGTGAGAGAGGATAGAGAGAGAGAGAGCGCAGGATCAGTGATAAAAGGAGGAGTGAGAGGAGAGAGAGAGTGGAGCGCGTCATCAGTGATAAAAGGAGGAGTTAGAGAGGAGAGAGAGAGAGAGACAGCAGAGCGCGCCATCAGTGATAAAAGGAGGAGTGAGAGAGGATAGAGAGAGAGAGTGGAGCGCAGGCGGGGAGAGAGGTGATAAAAACAACTAATGTGATGTCAGCACAAGGGAAGGAGCTGATTGGTGAGTAGCTGGTGAGTGTTTTCTTTTTCTGGTGAGTGTTTTTTTTAAAAGTCTTTAAGATTATTTTTATTAAGTTTAGTTAGTAATATAATAAATCGAGGCATGTCAGGGCAGCTCAGACCCGTCGAATGCACGGCCTGTGCCACGTGGGAACTCCAGGACGCTTCCTGTGTCCTGGACAACCACAGGTGCAGGAAGTGTCGTCAGCCCGAGGAGCTTGAGTTCTGGGTTTTGGAGCTTGAGCAACAGTTGGCATCACTGCAGTACATCTGTGAGGCTGAGAGTTTTGTGGATGACACGTTCCAGGAGGTGGTCACCCCACAGCTTAAAAGAGTGCAGGGAGAGAGGGACTGGGTGACTGCCAGACAGACAAGGAGGACCCGGCAGGTAGCGCAGGAGCCCCGAGGGCATCGCGCTCTCTAACCAGTATTCAGTTCTGATAGGCGTTTCTGCGGCCGCAGACTTTATTCCAGGATGATCTGTTGCCTCCCTGGTGCCAGGGTCAAGGATGTCACTGAGCGGCTGCAGAAGATTCTGAATGGGGAGGGTGAACAGCCAGAGGTCATAGGCCATATCGGTACCAACAACATAGGTAGAATGAGGGATGAGGTCCTGCAGGCAGATTTTGAGGAGTTAGGAAAGAGATTAATAAGCAGGACCTCAAAACACGGTAATCTCCGGATTACTCCCTGTGCCACGTGCTAGTGTGTATAGAAATAGGAGGATAGAGCAGATGAATGCCTGGCTGGAGAGATGATGCAGGAGGGAGGGCTTTAGATTCCTGGGGCATTGGGACCAGTTCTGGGGGAGGTGGGACCTGTAAAGCCGGAAGGTTTGTACCTCAACAGGGCCGGGACCAGTATCCTCGTGGGGACGTTTGCTTGTGCTGTTGGGGAGGGTTTAAATTTAAAACAGAAATGGACAGTTTCCTAGAAGTAAAGGGAATTAGGGATTACGGGGAGCGGGCAGGAAATTGGACATGAATTTAGATTTGAGGTTAGGATCAGATCAGCCATGATCTTATTGAATGGCGGAGCAGGCTCGAGGGGCTGATTGGCCTACTCCTGCTCCTATTTCTTATGTTCTTATGTAAACTAGCTTGGCAGGGGGATGGGACGTAGATTCAGAAGGGAGAGAAGCAGAGCTGGAAATGGAAGGCAGAAAATTAGTAAGTGAGTTTGGAAGGCAGAGGAAACAAAGGTTAGAAACTAGACAATGAAGGAGTTTGGCAGCTTAATGGTGTAAGGCAGGGAGTATAGTGAATAAGGCAGATGAGCTAAGAGCCACAGATAGACACGTGGAAGTACGATATCTCAGCTATTACAGAACATGGCTTAAACAGAGGCAGGAATGGCAGCTCAACGTTCCTGGTTACAGGGTTTTCAGATGAGATCGAGAGGGAGATAAAAAAAGAGGGGGGAGTGGCAGTATTGATTAAAGAAACAATTACAGCTGTGAGGAGGATGATATGTTAGAAGGATCATCAAATGAGGCCATATGAATTGAGCTAAAGAACAAAAAAGGGGCAGTCACACTGCTGGGAGTGTATTATAGACCCCCAAACAGCCAGAGGGAGATAGAAGAGCAAATATGTAGGCAAATTTCTGAAGTGCAAAACCAATAGGGCAGTAATAGTGGGGGATTTCAACTACCCGAATATTAACTGGGATAGAATCAGTGTGAAAGGTATAGAGGGCGCAGAATTCTTAAAATGCATTCAGGAAAACTTTTTTAGCCAGTACGTAGCAAACCCAACAAGAGAGGGGGCAGTTCTGGATTTAGTTTTAGGGAATGAAGCTGGGCAGGTGGAAGGAGTATCAGTGGGAGAGCATTTTGGTGGTAATGATCATAATTCAGTTAGATTTAGCATAGTTATAGAAAAAGACAAAGATAGAACAAGGTAAATCAGTGTCAGAGCAGTGGGAGGCATTCAAGGGGGAGATTCAAGGGGTTCAGAGTAAACATGTTCCCACAAAGAAAAAGGGTGGGACTGCCAAATCTAGAGCCCCCTGGATGACAAGGAGCACACAGGGTAAGATAAGGCAAAAAAGAGAAACTTATGTCAGACACCAAGAGTTCAATACTGCAGAAAGCCTAGAGGAGTATAGAAAGTGCAGGGGTGAAATTAAAAAGGAAATTAGGAAAGCAAAGAGAGGGCATGAAAAAATACTGGCAAATAAAATTAAGGAAAACCCAAAAATATTTTATAACTACACAAAGAGCAAGAGGATAACTAAGGAAAGAGTAGGGCCTATTAGAGACCAAAAAGGTAACCTGTGTGTGGAGGCGGAAGATGTGGGTCTGGTTCTTAATGAATACTTTGTGTCTGTCTTCACAAAAGAGGGGGACGATGTAGAGATTGTAATTAAGGAGGAGGAGTGTGAAATATTGGATGGGATAAACATAGTGAGAGGAAGTATTAAGGGGTTTAGCATCTTTGAAAGTAGATAAATCGCCAGGCCCGGATGAAATGTATCCCAGGCTGTTAAATGAAGCAAGGGAGGAAATAGCGGAGACTCTGACCATCATTTTCCAATCCTCCCTGGCTGCAGGCGTGGTGCCGGAGGATTGGAGGACTGCTAACATTGTACCGTTGTTTAAAAAGGGAGAAAGAGATAGACCGAGTAATTATAGGCCAGTCAGTCTAACCTCGGTGGTGGGCAAATTATTGGAATCGATTCTGAGGGACAGCATAAATCGTCATTTAGAAAGACACGGGTTAATCAAGGACAGTCAGCATGGATTTTCTTAAGGGAAGGTCATGTCTGACGAACTTGATTGAATTTTTTGAGCAGGTAACAAGGAGGGTCGATGAGGGTAACGCGTTTGATGTAGTGTACATGGATTTTAGCAAGGCTTTTGACAAGGTCCCACAGGGCAGACTGGTCAGAAAAGTAAAAGGCCATGGGATCCAAGGGAAAGTGGCCAGTTGAATCCAAAATTGGCTCAGTGGCAGGAAACAAAGGGTAATGTTTGACGGGTGTTTTTGAAACTGGAAGGCTGTTTCCAGTGGGGTCCTCTAGGCTCAGCACAAGGTCCCTTGCTTTTTGTGGTATATATTAATGATTTGGACTTGAATGTGGGGGGCTTGATCAAGAAGTTTGCAGATGATACAAAAATTGGCCGTGTGGTTGATAGTGAGGAGGAAAGCTGTAGACTGCAGGAAGATATCAATGGACTGGTCAGGTGGGCAGAAAAGTGGCAAATAAAATTAAATCCAGTGAAGTGTGAGGTAATACATTTGGGGAGGGCAAACAGGGCAAGGGAATACACAATAAATGGGAGGATACTGAGAGGTGGAGCAAGTATCCGTGTGGGAGCATTTAGGGAACAGCGATCATAGTATCATTAGGTTTAGAATAGCTATGGAAAAGGACACGGACCACTCTAAAGTAAAAATACTCAATTGGAGGAGGGCCAATTTCAATGGGATGAGAACAGATCTGGCCCGGGTAAATTGGAATCAAAGATTGGCAGGCAAAACTGTAATTGAACAATGGGTGGCCTTTAAAGAGGAGATGGTTCGGGTACAGTCTAGGCACATTCCCACGAGGGGGAAAGGTAGGGCAACTAAAGCCAGAGCTCCCTGGATGACAAAAGAGATAGTGAGTAAGATGAAGCAGAAAAAAGGGGCGTATGACAGATGTCAGGTTGATAACACAAGTGAGAACCAGGCAGAATATAGAAAGTTCAGAGGGTAAGTGTAAAAGAAGTAAGAGGGGCAAAGAGAGAGTATGAGAATAGACTGGCGGCCAACGTAAAAGGGAATCCAAAAGTCTTCTACTGGCATGTAAACAGTAAACGGGTAGTAAGAGGAGGGGTGGGACCGATTAGGGACCATAAAGGAGATCTACTCATGGAGAGAAACTGTTCCCATTGACGGAAGGGTCAAGAACCAGAGGACACAGATTTAAGGTGATTGGCAAAAGAACCAAAGGAGACATGAGGAAAAACATTTTTACACAGCAAGTGGTTGTGATCTGGAATGCACTGCCCGAGGGGGTGGTGGAGGCAGATACAATCATGGTCTTCAAAAGGGAACTGGATAAGTACTTGAAAGGAAATAATGTGCAGGGCTACGGGGAAAAGGCAGGGGAGTGGGACTAGCTGGATTGCTCTTGCATAGAGCTGGCGCGGACTTGATGGGCAGAATGGCCTCCTTCCTTGCTGTAACCTTTCTATGATTCTATGATTCTACGTGTAGAGGAAGAGAGGGACCTTTGAGTGCATGTCTGCAGATCCCTGGAGGTAGCAGGACAGATAGATAAGGTGGTTAAAAAGGCATATGGAATACTTTCCTATATTAGCCGAGGCATAGAATATAAGAGCAGGGAGGTTATGCTGGAACTGTATAAAACATTGGTTAGGTCACAGCTTGAGTACTGCGTACAGTTCTGGTCACCACATTACAGGAAAGATGTGATTGCACTAGAGAGGGTACAGAGGAGATTTACGAGGATGTTGCCAGGGCTGGAGAATTTTAGCTCTGAGAAAAGATTGGATAGGCTGGGGTTGTTCTCTTTGGAACAAAGGAGACTGAGGGGAGATTTAATTGAGGTGTATAAAATTATGACGGGCCTAGATAGAGTGGATAGGGAGGACCTATTTCCCTTAGCAGAGGGGTCAGTGACCAGGGGGCATAGATTTTAAGTAATTTGTAGAAGGATTAGAGGGGAGCTGAGGAGAAAATTTTTCACCCAGAGGATGGTGGGAGTCTGGAACGGCCTGGCTCTAATTTTAAGGTTCTGCCCCCTTGGTCTGGACTCCCCCCACCAGAGGAAATTGTTTCTCTCCATATACCCTATCAAATCCTTTAATCACCTTAACCATTTCTATCAGATCACCCCTTAATCTTCTATACTTGAGGGAATACAAGCCTAGTCTATGCAACCTGTCCTCATAATTTAACCCTTTTAGCCCCAGTATCATTGGAAAATGGATATGAAAATGGTTAAGTATTTATACTTATCAGTGTAATAAATGTTTTCCAGGTGCTTTGACTGCTGAACAACTGTGCAACCTTAAGGTAAATAAATCCCAGGGGCCGGATAAGATGCATCCGAGGATCCTTAAAGAACTGAGGGAAAAAACTGCAGGAACTTGCAGGCACAAATCTTCCAGAAATCAGAGAGGTGCCTGGGGGGACTGGAGAAAGGCAGATGTGATCTTTAATAAGGGCAGCCAAAGTGACCCAGGAAACTACAGACCTGATCCATTGTGGGTTGTGTTATGGAGAACCTTATTAAAGATAAGATCATAAAAGATAGCCAATATGGAATAATGAAGGGGAGGTCTTGTGAATCTTTGAGGGTGTGAGAAAGGAGCTTGTTCGGGGTAAGGCAATGAATGTGGTGTATGTGGATTTCAGTAAGGCCTTTCACACACTGAGGCTGGTATCGAAGGAAGCAGGAATCAGTGGAAATATTAATAGATTAAGTGAATGGGCAAAACTGTGGCAAATAGATTTCAATTGGGCAAATGTGAGGTCATCGAGAAGGCTAGTTCAGAGTACTTTTTAAATGGTGAAAAGCTCAAAACAGTGGAAGTCCAAAGAGAGTTAGGGGTCCATGTACATAGATCATTAAAATGACATGGGACAATAATCAAGAAGGCCAATGGAATGCTGGCCTTTATATCTAGAGGACGAGAGTACAAGGGGGTAGAAGTTACTCTACAGCTATACAAAACCCTGGTTAGACCGCACCTGGAGTACTGTGAGCAGTTCTGGGCACCGCACCTCAGGAAGGATATATTGGCCTTGGAGGGAGAGCAGCGTAGGTTTACTAGAATGATACCTGGACTCCAAGTGTTAAATTACGAGGCGAGGTTACACAAACTAGGATTGTATTCCCTAGAATTTAGAAGGTTAAGGGGTGATTTGATCGAAATTTTCAAGATATCAAGGGGAACTGATAGGGTAGATGGAGAGAGACTATTTCCGCTGGTTGGAGAGTCTAGGACGAGGGGACATAACCTGAAAATTAGAGCCAGGACTTTCAGGAGTGAAATAAAGGGTGGCAGAAGTTTGGAATTCTCTTCCGCAAATGGCAGTTGGTGCTAGCTCAATTGTTAATTTTAAATCTGAGACAGAATCATAGAAAGGTTATAGCATGGAAGGAGGCCATTTGGCCCATCGAGTCCGTGCCGGCTCGATGCAAGAGCAATCCAGCTAGTCCCACTCCCCCGCCCTATCCCCGTAGCCCTGCAATTTTTTTCCTTTCAAGTACTTATCCAGTTCCCTTTTGAAGGCCATGATTGAATCTGCCTCCACCACCCCCTCGGGCAGTGCATTCCAGATCCTAACCACTCGCTGTGTAAGAAAGTTTTTCCTCATGTCACCTTTGGTTCTTTTGCCAATCACCTTAAATCTATGTCCTCTGGTTCTTGACCCTTCCACCAATGGGAACAGTTTCTCTCTATCTACTCTGTCTGGACCCTTTATGATTTTGAATACCTCGATCAAATCTCCTCACAACCTTCTCTGTTCCAAGGAGAACAATCCCAGCTTCTCCAGTCTATCCACATAACTGAAGTCCCTCATCCCTGGAAACATTCTAGTAAATCTCTTCTGCACCCTCTCTAAGGCCTTCACATCCTTCCGAAAGTGCAGTGTGCAGAACTGGACACAATACTCCAGTTGTGGCTGAACCAGTGTTTTATAAAGGTTCATCATGAATTCCACACTTTTGTACTCTATGCCTCTATTTATAAAGCCCAGGATCCCGTATGCTTTTTTAACCACTTTCTCAATCTGCCCTGCCACCTTCAACGATTTGTGCACATATACCCCCAGATCTCTCTGTCTCTGTACCCCTTTTAGAGTTACGCCCTTTAGATTGATAGATTTTTGTTAACCAAAGGTATTACGGGATATGGGGCTAAGGTGGGTATATGGAGTTAGGTCACAGATTAGCCACGATCTCATTGAATGGCGGAACAGGCTCGAAGGGTAAATGACCTACTCCTGTTCCCATCTTCCTAACGACTCTCCTGCCAGTGAAAATAGTTTCTCCTCATCTCCTCTATCAAAACCCCTCATGATTTTGAACACCTCTATCAAATCTCCCCTTAACCTTCCCTGTTCTAAGGAGAACAATCCCAGCTTCTCCACATAACTGAAGTCCCTCATCCCTGGTACCATTCTAGAAACTCTCCTCTGCACCCTCTCTAAGGCCTTGACATCCTTCCTAAAGTGCGGTGCCCAGAATTGAACACAATACTCCAGCTGAGGCCCAACCAGTGTTTTATAAAGGTTTGGCATAACTTCCTTGCTTTTGTACTCTGTGCCTCTATTAATAAAGCCCAGGATCCCATATGCTTTTTTTTTTAAAACAGCTTCATCAACTTGTCCTGCCACCGTCAAAGATTGGTGTATGTGTTGAAGGAACACGAGGCTGGTTTAAGGGGTGAGGGTGGTGATGAAGATGATGATGGTTCAGGCAAATACGTTTCTGGCCCAACTTCTCACACAGGCTTCTCGCTGCCAACGAACCTGCCACTTTCTCCGGGACACCAAGACCTTCAGTTGGTCTGTGCTAATGATCTTCCCTTTCACCGTGAAGAGGCTCTGAAAAAACAGGAGTCGGCAGAAGAATAAAATCAATATCGTACAGGATCTCAGCAATAAAGAGAAACAAAAGACTGACTTACAACCTGGCCCAATACAGGGAGAGACTAGTCATCGGAACCCCCCTTTTAGAGGGAGACTCTCCATCAGGACCATTACAGAGGTATTGTTTCATTGGGTCCCCATTTATCGAGGGAGTCTCTCCATCAGAGAGACCTCAGCTACTCCGAGAGGCTCAAGGACCTTGGTCTATTTACTTTAGAGCAGCGTAGACTTAGAGACGACCTGATAGAGGTCTATAAAATAATTAAAGGGCTGGATCGAGTCCCCGTTGAGAGATTATTCCAGTTTAACAGATTGGGGAGGACCGGGGGTCAGGAGTTTAAACTATGGAAGAGCAGGAATAGACTGGATGTTGGGAGGTTCTCCTTTCCCCGGAGAGCAGTGAGTCTCTGGAATGTGTTGCCGGCCGGTGTGGTCGGTGCCGACTCTCTGCTCACCTTCAAGAGGGAGCTGGACCGGTGCCTGACTGGGGCACAGATCGCATCATATAGAAGGCAAGTGTCTTTATCGATAACACTCGGTGTCCGTGTGATCTCCTGGACTGGGTTCCATCGCCTGAGGGGATCGGAGAGGAATTTCCAGAGTATTTTTTCCCTTATAATTATAATTGTTCTTATCTGTTATTTTGCCTCTCCCAGGAGATAACATGGCTGCAGGGACGAGGAGGGTGGGAGTATAGAGGGAGGAGGGGAGGAAGTGTCCAGTCAGGATGCTCCGGCTGTCATGAGTGTGGGGCAGGCTTGATGGGTCAGGTGGTCTTTTCCTGCCCATCAATTTCGGATGTTCATATCAGGAACCCCCCCCCCCCACCAGGGACCCCTGTTATAGAGAATGTTTCTGCACTGGGGGACCAACTTGCAGAGGGAGCCTCTCCATTAAGACTCCCAGTTACAGAAGTGAACTCTCCACTGGGAGCCATTCTGCAGAGGGAGTTCTGACGAAAGCGGGAACAGGGTACTGAGTTAGACGATCAGCCACGATCATTGTGAATGGTGGAGCAGGCCCGAAGGGCCGAATGGCCTTCTCTCGCTCCTATTTTCTATGATTCTATGAAAGGTCATCGACCTGAAACGTTAACTCTGTCTCTCTCTCTCTCCACAGATGCTGCCTGACCTGCTGAGTGTTTCCAGCATTTTATGTTTTTAATCCCAGAGGGACCCCGTTACAAAAGATGACTGCTCATTGTTACAGAGGGACAGAAGGACACCCCCCCTCACACCGTCACAGAGGAGCTGGTGGATGTGAACCCTGTATCCCAGCAAGGCCGCCGCACCGAGAGGAGGGAAGAGGACTCATTCATTGTTGAAGAGCTCTGAGTTTACTTACCGGCACAGTCTCACCAGTACTCAGTGCTGAGGTGTAGGAGAGTCTGAGCCCAGCCTCACGTCGGGTCCTCACCGTTACAGCTTCCCATCCTCCCAAGCTGTGACCTACTCCCCGATTCCTCGCAACACAGCAGAGCCTCTCAATGCCACACCCTCTCACCCCTCCCGACATGTCATCTCAATGCTACACGCCTCCTGAATCATAGAATTACATTGAATTTACAGCACAGAAACAGGCCATTCGGCCCATCAGGTCCATGCCGGTGTTTATGCTCCACATCGAGCCTCCTTCATCCCTACTCCATCTCACCCCATCAGCATATCCTTCTATTCCCTTCTCCCTCATGTGTTTATCGAGCATCCCCTTAAATGTATCTTTGCCAGTCGCCTCAACTACTCCTTGTGGGAGCGAGTTCCACATTCTCACCACTCTCTGAGTAAAGAAGTTTCTCCTGAATTCCCTATTGGATTTATTAGTGACTATCTTATATTTATGGCCCCTAGTTCTGGTCTCCCCCGCAGGTGGAAACATTGGGGGAAAAGAATTGGATCGGGCCTATTATTGGGCGGGGGCAGGACTCACCGACAATCTGCGTTGAAAGCCGGGCCTTGCACAGCGATTCAATGCAACTCGCACTTTACACCAGCAGGGGGAGCCCCAATCTCTTAAAGGGAGGATGTCTCTTAAAATCTCTTAAAGGTCGCCGGTACCTGTTATTTGCTAAAAATAAGAGTCTGCTGTCTGCATGGAGTCTGAATGGAGATCAGACATCGCACACGTAAAACATAGATGCAGGTCCCGACCTTATGTTTACACACTGATGAGTTATGTTAAATCATTGATTAAAGGTTGCGCACTACTAAATCCCACATCCTCCAATCTGCTCGCCAGACCTCACCAATCTGCCGTCCTGAGTTGGTACCAGGCCTGCGAGAGAGCATGCACCAAGGTTCTCTGCTGATACATAGAGGCCTTGGTGCAAGAGGTGGACAGAAGGAGGGACATCCTATATCCCCTGGGGGGACAAGAGGCCCTTGAGATATATATCCAAAAGGCAGTGGGAGGCAGCGGGGGACAAAGTCAATGCCAGACGCACAGCATCATGAACATGGATGCTGTGCAGGGAGAAGTTTAATGCTTTGACATGAGTGGTCAAGGTGAGTGAGGTCAACTGTCAAGTGGCGTCTCCGACCAACTGCACCACTCACTACACCCCCCATCACCCACATACCAATAAACTCTTTCATCAGTACTCAACTCTTCCAATCAGATGCTTCCTCTCATCCTTACACATTACCACTGTTGCAAACCACCCACCCACAGCTCACAGGCCTCACACACTGGCAGCTATTCATCCAGGACAGGCACTTCACCCAGACACTCGTCTTGCTTTCTTGCAGGAGAAGGTGGTGTATATCAGGAGGCAGCAAGTGGTAGTGGCATTTAGCCCCTCGAGCCTTCAGGGGCTAAATGAGATCATGGTGGACCTGTGACCTAACTCCATATACCCACCTTAGCCCCATATCCCTTAATAAACTTTGGTTCACAGAAATCTATCAATCTCAGATTTAGAATTTACAATTGAGCGAGCATCAACTGCCGTTTGCAGAAGAGTGTTCCAAACTTCTCCCACCCTTTGTGTGTAGAAGCATTTCCTAACTTCACTCCTGAACGTCCTGGCTCTGAATGTTGGGCTATGTCCCCGCGTCCTAGTATTCAAGTCCAGGAGACCTCCAAAAACAGCTACAAATGCATCAGCAGCCAGAAGCAATAATCCAGCCACCAACCTGTAAATCCTGCATGGTCCCTTTAAATAGCGCTGGTGGGGGTATTCCAGGCACTCTGGGACACATTCAGATGGTCGGGGTTAAGACTGCGTGTTGAGTTGAGCGTTAAGTGCCAAAATGGTGTCCATCACTTTAAATCAGCGTTGCGCTCTGATTGAAGCCATTTTTTCCTTACTTTACATGCGGATGCGCTAACTCCTATACCAAGATGGCGTCCGGCAGAAATTACGCTGGAAACGTGCGTGCGCCAAAACGCCATCTTGGTACCTCGAGAGGCTGTGTAGCGAAGAAACAACGGGCGCTACACAGCCCAATTTAGCGTCCATCTTCTCTACGATTACCCGATCAAACCCTTTCATAATCTTAAAGACCTCTATCAGGTCACCCCTCAGTCTTCTCCTTTCGAGAGAAAAGAGCCCCAGTCTGTTCAGCCTTTCCTGATAGGTAAAACCTCTCAGTTCTGGTATCATCCTTGTAAATCTTTTTTGCACCTTCTCCAATGCCTCTATATCCTTTCTATAATATGGAGATCAAAACCGTTCCCCGTACTCCCAGTGTGGTCCAACCAAGGTTCCAGACAAGTTTAACATAACTTCTTTTCAATTAGAGCCCTCGAGAAATGGAGCCGAGTTTTCTGGACACATTCTCAATCGTACACACCTCAATCCAATCTGTTCCCTGAACGCTGCGTGCCCTCTCAATGCTGAACACCCTTTCAATGCCTCATAGCCTCTTCACATTACACACACCCGACAGTACACGGGCTCTGCATGTCGGACACTCTCTTGATGCTGCAAGCCCTCTCCACACGATACACCCTCCACAACCCTCTCCACACAATACGCCCTTCCCTGCGACATTCCCTCTCCACACCACACACCCACCCCATATATCCTCTCCAGACGACACACATTCCCCACACACCCCGCGCTGCCCACTCTCCCCGCCCGACAGGCCCTCCACGTCCTGCCCGCCCTTCACGCCCTCCCTGCCTTGGACGCTCTCCCCGCCCGAAAGGCCCTCCCCACATTACACACCTTCCCTACCCTCCCGACACGACACACACTCCTCACACTACACACATTAAACCCACTCCCCTCACTGCACCCACTCCCCTCACTGCACCCACTCCCCTCACTGCACCCACTCCCCTCACTGCACCCACTCCCCTCACTGCACACATTAAACCCACTCCCCTCACGACACCCCCTCCCCTCACTGCACCCACTCCCCTCACTGCACACATTAAACCCACTCCTCTCACTACACCCCCTCCCCTCACTGCACCCACTCCCCTCACTACACACATTAAACCCACTCCCCTCACTGCACCCACTCCCCTCACTACACACATTAAACCCACTCCCCTCACTACACCCCCTCCCCTCACTGCACACACTCCCCTCACTACACCCCCTCCCCTCACTGCACCCACTCCCCTCACTGCACCCACTCCCCTCACTACACCCCCTCCCCTCACTACACCCCCTCCCCTCACTGCACCCACTCCCCTCACTGCACCCACTCCCCTCACTGCACACGCTCCCCTCACTGCACCCACTCCCCTCACTGCACACGCTCCCCTCACTGCACCCACTCCCCTCACTGCACACACTCCCCTCACTACACTAACACTCCCCTCACGGCACACACTCAACTCACTGCACCCCCTCCCCTCACTACACCCCCTCCCCTCACTGCACCCACTCCCCTCACTGCACACGCTCCCCTCACTGCACCCGCTCCCCTCACTGCACCCACTCCCCTCACTGCACCCACTCCCCTCACTGCACTAACACTCCCCTCACTGCACCCACTCCCCTCACTGCACCCACTCCCCTCACTGCACACACTCCCCTCACTGCACCCACTCCCCTCACTGCACCCACTCCCCTCACTGCACCCACTCCCCTCACTACACTAACACTCCCCTCACTACACCCACTCCCCTCACTGCACCCACTCCCCTCACTACACCCACTCCCCTCACTGCACCCACTCCCCTCACTACACCCACTCCCCTCACTACACTAACACTCCCCTCACTACACCCACTCCCCTCACTTCACTAACACTCCCCTCACTGCACACACTCCCCTCACTGCACACACTCCCCTCATTGAAACCACTCCCCTCACTGCACCCACTCCCCTCACTGCACCCACTCCCCTCACTGCACCCACTCCCCTCACTGCACCCACTCCCCTCACTGCACCCACTCCCCTCACTGCACCCACTCCCCTCACTGCACCCGCTCCCCTCACTGCACCCGCTCCCCTCACTGCACCCGCTCCCCTCACTGCACCCGCTCCCCTCACTGCACCCGCTCCCCTCACTGCACCCGCTCCCCTCACTGCACCCGCTCCCCTCACTGCTCCCGCTCCCCTCACTGCTCCCGCTCCCCTCACTGCTCCCGCTCCCCTCACTGCACCCGCTCCCCTCACTGCTCCCGCTCCCCTCACTGCACCCGCTCCCCTCACTGCACCCGCTCCCCTCACTGCACCCGCTCCCCTCACTGCACCCTCTCCCCTCACTGCACCCTCTCCCCTCACTGCACCCTCTCCCCTCACTGCACCCACTCCCCTCACTGCACCCACTCCCCTCACTGCACCCACTCCCCTCACTGCACCCACTCCCCTCACTGCACCCACTCCCCTCACTGCACCCACTCCCCTCACTGCACCCACTCCCCTCACTGCACCCACTCCCCTCACTGCACCCACTCCCCTCACTGCACCCACTCCCCTCACTGCACCCACTCCCCTCACGACACTAACACTCCCCTCACTGCACCCTCTCCCCTCACTGCACCCACTCCCCTCACTGCACCCTCTCCCCTCACTGCACCCACTCCCCTCACTGCACACACTCCCCTCACTGCAACCACTCCCCTCACTACACCCACTCCCCTCACTGCACCCACTCCCCTCACTGCACCCACTCCCCTCACTGCACCCACTCCCCTCACTGCACCCACTCCCCTCACTGCACCCACTCCCCTCACTGCACCCACTCCCCTCACTGCACCCACTCCCCTCACTGCACCCACTCCCCTCACTGCTCCCACTCCCCTCACTGCTCCCACTCCCCTCACTGCTCCCACTCCCCTCACTGCTCCCACTCCCCTCACTGCTCCCACTCCCCTCACTGCTCCCACTCCCCTCACTGCTCCCACTCCCCTCACTGCTCCCACTCCCCTCACTGCTCCCACTCCCCTCACTGCTCCCACTCCCCTCACTGCTCCCACTCCCCTCACTACACACACTCCCCTCACTGCACCCACTCCCCTCACTACACGCACTCCCCTCACTGCACACACTCCCCTCACTGCACCCACTCCCCTCACTGCACCCACTCCCCTCACTGCACCCACTCCCCTCACTGCACCCACTCCCCTCACTGCACCCACTCCCCTCACTGCACCCACTCCCCTCACTGCACCCACTCCCCTCACTGCACCCTCTCCCCTCACTGCACCCTCTCCCCTCACTGCACCCTCTCCCCTCACTGCACCCTCTCCCCTCACTGCACCCTCTCCCCTCACTGCACCCTCTCCCCTCACTGCACCCTCTCCCCTCACTGCACCCTCTCCCCTCACTGCACCCATTCCCCTCACTGCACCCACTCCCCTCACTACACTAACACTCCCCTCACTTCACTAACACTCCCCTCACTTCACTAACACTCCCCTCACTGCACCCACTCCCCTCACTGCACACACTCCCCTCACTGCACACACTCCCCTCACTGCACCCTCTCCCCTCACTGCACCCTCTCCCCTCACTGCACACACTCCCCTCACTGCACACACTCCCCTCACTTCACTAACACTCCCCTCACTTCACGAACACTCCCCTCACTGCACCCACTCCCCTCACTGCACCCACTCCCCTCACTACACTAACACTCCCCTCACTACACTCACTCCCCTCAGTACACACACTCCCCTCAGTACACACACTCCCCTCACTACTAACACTCCCCTCACTACTAACACTCCCCTCACTGCACCCACTCCCCTCACTACACTCACTCCCCTCACTACACTCACTCCCCTCAGTACACACACTCCCCTCAGTACACACACTCCCCTCACTACAAACACTCCCCTCACTACACTCACTCCCCTCACTGCAAACCCTCCCCTCACTACACCCACCCCCTCACTGCACCCACTCCCCTCACTACACACACTCCCCTCACTGCACCCACTCCCCTCACTACACTCACTCCCCTCAGTACACACACTCCCCTCACTACAAACACTCCCCTCACTACACTCACTCCCCTCACTGCAAACCCTCCCCTCACTACACCCACCCCCTCACTGCACCCACTCCCCTCACTACACACACTCCCCTCACTACACACACTCCCCTCACTACACCCACTCCCCTCACTACACCCACTCCCCTCACTACACCCACTCCCCTCACTACACCCACTCCCCTCACTACACACACTCCCCTCACTACACACACTCCCCTCACTACACACACTCCCCTCACTACACTCACTCCCCTCACTGCACCCACTCCCCTCACTACACACACTCCCCTCACTGCACTCACTCCCCTCAGTACACACACTCCCCTCAGTACACACACTCCCCTCACTACAAACACTCCCCTCACTGCACCCACTCCCCTCACTACACACACTCCCCTCACTACACCCACTCCCCTCACTACACACACTCCCCTCACTACACCCACTCCCCTCACTACACCCACTCCCCTCACTACACCCACTCCCCTCACTACACCCACTCCCCTCACTGCACCCACTCCCCTCACTGCCCCCACTCCCCTCACTGCACACACTCCCCTCACTGCACACACTCCCCTCACTACACCCACTCCCCTCACTGCACCCACTCCCCTCACTGCACCCACTCCCCTCACTGCACCCACTCCCCTCACTGCACACACTCCCCTCACTGCACCCACTCCCCTCACTGCACCCACTCCCCTCACTACACACACTCCCCTCACTACACACACTCCCCTCACTACACACACTCACCTCACTACACACACTCACCTCACTACACACACTCCCCTCACTACACCCACTCCCCTCACTGCACCCACTCACCTCACTCCACACACTCCCCTCACTACACCCACCCCCCTCACTACACCCACTCCCCTCACTACACTCACTCCCCTCACTACACTCACTCCCCTCACTACACTCACTCCCCTCACTGCACCCACTCACCTCACTACACTCACTCCCCTCACTACACTCACTCCCCTCACTCCCCTCACTCCCCTCACTACACCCACTCACCTCACTACACTCACTCCCCTCACTACACTCACTCCCCTCACTCCCCTCACTACACCCACTCACCTCACTACACTCACTCCCCTCACTACACTCACTCCCCTCACTACACTCACTCACCTCACTGCACTCATTCCTCTCACTGCACACACTCCCCTCACTGCACCCACTCCCCTCACTACACTCACTCCCCTCACTCCCTACCCTTCACACATTACAGACCCTCACAATGTTACACATCTCACTGTCATTGTCAATAAAACAGAAGATGCAAATACACAGCGGTTTTGTCACTCGCCGGGAGGGGGAGAGACAGACTCGTGTTTCAGGTGTATGAAATCTCCTGTTTAAATCAGGAATGACTGCGTGTGAACTCACCGAAAACCAAGGGTGTTGGAGACACTCATCTGCAACCGGCCTCCTAGAAACAAACACAGGGCAGCATTAGACAGGTCGAAACAGGGAGGGGCAGGGCAGGGGGTACAGGGCAGGGCAGGGGGTACAGGTGCATTGCACGGGGTACGGAGCACTGCAGAGGGTAGGGGGCAAGGCAGGGAGTGCAGGGTAGGGCAGGGGGTATGGGGCAGGGTATGGGATTACAGGGCAGGGCAGGAGATACGTGGCAGGGCAGGGGGTACGTGGCAGGGCAGGGGGTACGGGGCAGGGCAGGGGGTACGGGGCAGGGCAGGGGGTACGGGGCAGGGCAGGGGGTACGGGGCAGGGCAGGGGGTACGGGGCAGGGCAGGGGGTACGGGGCAGGGCAGGGGGTACGGGGCAGGGCAGGGGGTACGGGGCAGGGCAGGGGGTACAGGGGCATTGCACGGGGTAGGGGGCACGGCAGATGATAGGGGGCAGGGCAGGGAGTGCAGGGTAGGGCAGGGGTACGGGGCAGGGCAGGGGGTATGGGGCAGGGTATGGGATTACAGGGCAGGGCAGGAGATACAGGGCAGGGCAGGGGGTACGGGGCAGGGTATGGGATTACAGGGCAGGGCAGGAGATACATGGCAGGGCAGGGGGTACGGGGCAGGGCAGGGGGTACGGGGCAGGGCAGGGGGTACGGGGCAGGGCAGGGGGTACGGGGCAGGGCAGGGGGTACGGGGCAGGGCAGGGGGTACGGGGCAGGGCAGGGGGTACGGGGCAGGGTACGGGATTACAGGGCAGGGCAGGAGATACAGGGCAGGGCAGGGGGTACGGGGCAGGGTATGGGATTACAGGGCAGGGCAGGAGATACGGGGCAGGGCAGGGGGTACGGGGCAGGGCAGAGGGTAGGGGGCAAGGCAGGGAGTGCAGGGTAGGGCAGGGGGTATGGGGCAGGGTATGGGATTACAGGGCAGGGCAGGAGATACAGGGCAGGGCAGGGGTTACGGGGCAGGGCAGGGGGTACGGGGCAGGGCAGGGGGTACGGGGCAGGGCAGGGGGTACGGGGCAGGGCAGGGGGTACGGGGCAGGGTATGGGATTACAGGGCAGAGCAGGGGATACGGGGCAGGGCAGGGGGTACGGGGCAGGGTACGGGATTACAGGGCAGAGCAGGGGATACGGGGCAGGGCAGGGGGTACGGGGCAGGGTACGGGATTACAGGGCATGGCATTGGGTATGGGGCAGGACAGGGGGTATGGGGCAGGGCAGGTGGTATGGGGCAGGGCAGGGGGTATGGGGCAGGGCAGGGGGTATGGGGCAGGGTGGGGGGTATGGGGCAGGGCGGGGGTATGGGGCAGGGCGGGGGTACTGGGCAGGTGGTGCGGGGGCAGAGCACAGGGTACGGAGCAGGGCAGGGGGAGGGGGGCATTGCACGGGGTACCGGGCAGGTTATGAGGGTACAGGACAGAGGGTGCGGGGGCAGAGCCTCGGGTACGGGGCAGTGCAGGGGGTGCAGGTGCAGGGCATGGGGCCTTACCCCTCTGAGAGGCGTCGCCTCCCTGGCCAGTTGTAAGAACCTAGTTTCACTGGAACTGATGGTGCAATTTATTCTCATTCATAAAAATAGGATAAAGGAGCCCTCTCAAAATCACATTCAAACCCGAGTCCCTGCAGGTGGTGACCTGGAGAGGGGGGTAGGCCCTTTACTCTCAGCTGTGGCTCAGTGGATCGCTCTCTCGCTTCAGAGTCAGAAGGTCATGGGTTCAAGTTCTACTCCACAGACTTGACCACAATATTCAGGCCGACACTCCCAGTGCCGTCCTTCGGATGAGACATTAAACCAAGGCCCCTGTCTGCCCTCTCAGGTGGACGTAAAAGATCCCAAGACACTATTTCAAAGAAGAGCAGGAGGTGTCCTGACCAATATTATCCCTCAATAAATGTCACCAAAACAGATTATCTGGTCATTAACTCTTTGCTGTTTGTGGGATCTTGCTGTGCGCAAATTGGCTGCCACATTTCCGACATTACAACAGTAAATACACTTCAAAAAGTACTTCATTGGTTGTAAAGTGCTTTGGGTCACCCTGAGATTGTGAAAGATGCTATCTAAATGCATATCACTGATAAAGAGGAGGTACTAGGAAGGCTGGCTGTACTTGAAGTAGGTAAGTCACCCGGTCCCAATGTGATGCATCCTAGGTTGCTGAGGGAAGTAAGGGTGGAAATTGCGGAGGTACTGACCATAATCTTCCAAACATCCTTAGATACGGGGGTGGTTCCAGAGGACTGGAGAATTGCAAATGTTACACCCTTGTTCTAAAAAGGGTGTAAGGATAAACCCAGCAACTACAGGCCAGTCAGTTTAACCTCGGGGGTGGGGAAACTTTTAGAAACGATAATCCGAGACAGAATTAATAGTGATTTGGACAAGTATGGATTAATTAGGGAAAGCCAGCACGGATTTGTTAAAGGCAAATCATGTTTGACTAACTTGATTGAGTTTTCTGATGAGGTAACAGAGAGGGTCGATGAGGGCAATGCAGTTGATGTGGTGTATATGGACTTTCAAAAGGCGTTTGATAAAGTGCCACATAATAGGCTTGTCAATAAAATTGAAAACAATTTTACAACGGAATTAAAGGGTCAGCAGCAGCATGGATATGAAATTGGCTAAGTGACAGAAAACAGAGAGTAGTGGTGAACGGTTGTTTTTTGGACTGGAGGGAGGTGTACAGTGGTGTTCCCCAGGGGTCAGTGCTGGGACCACTGCTTTTCTTGATATATATTCATGACTTGGACTTGGGTGTACAGGGCACAATTTCAAAATTTGCAGATGACACAAAACTTGGAAGTGTAGTAAACAGTGAGGAGGATAGTGATAGACTTCAAGAGTGGCCTCTTTCTGTGCTGTAACCGTTCTATGATTCTAAATCTTTCTTTCTAGGCCGTGTATTGCTTGGCGAGGTTGAGTCTTTAACGTTTATCGATTTTATTTTTAATATAAAACCAATCTGATTAACTTTTTGGAATTCTTAGGTTCTTAGGGTCTCAGCTATTTACAATCTATATTAATGACTTAGAGGAAGGGACCGAGTGTAATGTATCCAAGTTTGCTGACGATACAAAGCTAGGTGAGAAAGTAAGCTCTGAGGAGGATACAGGGTCTGTGAAAGGATATCGACAGGTTAAGTGAGTGGGCAAGAAGGTGGCAGATGGAGCATAATGTGGGGAAATGTGAGGTTATTCACTTTGGTAGGAAGAATAGAAAAACAGAATATTTTTTAAAAGGTGAGAGACTAAGAAATGTTGGTAGTCAGAGGGATTTGGGTGTCCTTGTACGTGAATCACAGAAATTTAAAATGCAGGTACAGCAAGCAATTAGGAAGGAAAATGGCATGTTAGCCTCAATTGCAAGAGGGTTGGAGTACAAGAGTAAGGAGGTCTTGCTGCAATTATATAGGGCTCTGGTGAGACCTCACCTAGAGTAGGCACTGTGTACAGTTTTGGTCTCCTTATCTAAGGAAGGATATACTTGCCTTAGAGGCGGTGCAACGAAGGTTCACTAGATTAATTCCTGGGATGAGAGGGTTGTCCTATGAGGAGAGATTGAGTAGAATGGGCCTATATTCTCTGGAGTTTAGAAGAATGAGAGGTGATCTCATTAAAACATACAAGATTCTGAGGGGGCTTGACTGTTTAAATGCTGAGAGGTTGTTTCCCCTGGCTGGAGAGACTAGAACTCGGGGGCATAGTCTCAGGATAAGGGGTCGGCCATTTAGGACTGAGATAAGGAAAAATGTCTTCACTCAGAGGGTTGCGAATCTTTGGAATTCCCTACTCCAGAGAGCTGTGGATGCTCAGTCGTTGAGTATATTCATGATTGAGATCAATGGATATTTGGACACTAAGGGAATCAAGGGATGTGGGGATCGGGCAGGAAAGTGGAGTTGAGGTCGAAGATCAGCCATGATTTTATTGAATGGCGGAGCAGGCTCGAGGGGCCGTATGGCCTACTCCTGCTCCTATTTCTTGTGCTCTTATATTACAGAAAAAGACAACACTCATCAGCACTGTTACCGAACATTTTGCTGACAGAACAAGCCAGCTGTCCACAACAGTGCGATATGAAGAATGAGTTTAATATTCCCTGAGAGTGATAGCTGGGTATCAGGGAGGATCCCATTTCAGGAGAATTAGCCGTAATTAGGAGGCATCTATAATAAAATGACAGGTTCATGCAGGGCCTTCCCTTTGCAGCAGTTATTAATTACTCGACGTATGTCCCTTGACTGAACCTCCCCCCTCTCTCTCTCTCTCTCTCTCAGATTCTGCCTCACCAATGTACAATGTCACTCTGACTCAGGGCTGTTTAAAGAGGGGCTCTCACTTTCTCACGATTCCTACAGAGAGATCGGTTTGGTCCTTGGTCTGTGCTCAATCGGGTCACCTCAACCGAATCGTCAGTCAGTAACACAGGAACAGGAGGAGGACATTCAGCCCCTCCAGCCTGTTCCGCCATTCAATTAGATAATGGCTGATCTGTATCTTAACTCCATCTACCCTCCTTGGTTCCGTAACCCTTAATCCCCTTACCCAACAAAAATCTATTAACCTCAGATTTGAAGTTTTCAATTGACCCCCACCCAGCCTCAACAGCTTTTTGCGGGGAGAGAGTTCCAGATTTCCACTCCCCTTTGTGTGAAGAAGTGCTTCCTGACATCACCCCTGAACGGCCTGGCTCTAATTTTAAGGTTATGCCCCCTTGTTCTGGACTCCCCCCACCAGAGGAAATCCTTTAATCATCTTCAACACCTTAATTAGATCACTCCTTAGTCTTCTATACTCGAGGGAATACAAGCCTAGTCTATGCAACCTGTCCTCGTAATTTAACCCTTCTAGCTCTGGTACCATTCTGATGAATCTGCACTGCATCCCCTTCAAGGGAATACAAGGCTAGTCACATCCCGCCAATTGGAGTAGGTACCCATTATCCCTATTCTCAGTCTCCTATCTCTTAACCAATTCCCTACCCATGTCAATAGGTTGCATTTATATAGCACCTTTAACATAGTAAACTGTCCCAGGGTGCTTCACCGGAGCGATTATCAGACAAAATTTGACACCGAGCCACATAAGGAACGGGTGACCAAAAGTTTGGTTAAAGAGGTAGGTTTTAAGGAGAGTCTTAAAGGAGGAGAGAGAGGCGGAGAGGTTTAGGGAGGGAATTCCAGAGCTTAGGGCCCAGGCAGCTGAAGGCACGACCGCTAATGTTGAAACGATTAAAATCGGGACAATCAAGAGGCCAGAATTGGAGGAGCGCAGAGATCTCGGAGGGTTGTAGGGCTGGAGGAGGTTACAGAGATAGGGAGAGGGGAGGCCATGGAGGGATTTGAAAACAAGGATGTGAATTTTAAAATGGAGGCATTGCCGGACCGGGAGCCAATGAAGGTCAGCGAGCACAGGGGGTGATGGGTGAACGGGACTTGGTGCGAGTTAGGATACGGGCAGCAGTTTTTTGGATGAGCTCAAGTTTATGGAGGGTGGAAGGTGGGAGGTCGGCCATTGGAATAGTCAAGTCTGGAGGTAACAGAGGCATGGATGAGGGTTTCAGCGGCAGATGAGCTGAGTTAGGGGCGGAGACGGGCGATGTTACGGAGGTGGAAGTAGGCGGTCTTGGTGATGGAGCGGATATGCGGTCAGAAGCTCATTTCAGGGTCAAATAGGACGCCAAGGTTGCGAACGATCTGGTTCTTTGAGCGCGCGCTCCAACCTATCGCCTTCCGACGGACGGCCCACGCTTACCGCTTCTCATCCACCAGAAGCTTGATGACGAATCCCCTCGCTTCCCGGCTCAGGGTCTCGAACATCTTCTCCTCGAAAGCCACGTTGTAATTTTTCACGTTGAGTAAAGTGGATTTGTCGTTCTCACCGAAGAACGGAGAAATCCCAGTCAGTCTGCAAGGGGGAGAAGCAGAAATACACAGGCAATCAGTCAGAGTCAGGGGGAAACACTGGATCATAAATTCTTACGGCACAGAAGGAGGCCATTCGGCCCATCATGCCTGCGTCGGCTCTTTGAAAGGGCTATCCTATTAGTCCCATTCCCCCCCTCTTTCCCCATCGTTATTGATACAGCTCACCATGAGCCAAAATGTCAGCTGTGGCTCACTGGGTAACACTCTCCCCTCTGAGTCAGAAGGTTGTGGGTTCAAGTCCCCACTCCAGAGACTTGAGCTCATAATCCAGGCCGACACTCCCAGTGCCAGTACTGAGGGAGTGCTGCACTGTCGGAGGTGCCGTCTTACAGATGAGACATTAATGGCCTTGTCTGCCCTCTCAGGTGGATGTAAAAGATCCCATGGAGCTATTTGAAAAGCAGAGAGATCCTGTGTGCCAACATTCATCGTTCAACCAGAGCAGATTATCTGGTCATTTATCTCATGTGCTGTTTGTGGGCCCTCGCTGTGCACAAACTGCCAGCCATGTTTGCCTACGTAACAACTGCTGGGATTGTTCTCCTTAGAGCAGAAGTGGTTAAGGGGAGATTTAATAGAGGTGTTCTATTAAACAGAGGACACAGATTTAATATAATTGGCAAAAATTCAGGGGGGGACTAGGAGGAGAGTTTTTTTTTTACGCAGCGAGTTGTTCTGATCTGGAATGCGCTGCCTGAAAGGGCGGTGGAAGCAGATTCAATAATAACTTTCAAAAGGGAATTGGATAAATAGTTGAAAAGGAACATTTTACAGGGCTATGGGGAAAGAGCAGGGATGAGTGGGACTAATTGGATAGCTCTTTAAAAGAGCCGGCACAGGCACGACGGGCCGAATGGCCTCCTTCTGTGCTGTGTGATTCTATGAAGAGTGACTAGATTTCAAAAGTACTTTGGGACATCCTGTGAAAGACGCAACATAAATGCAAGTTCCTTCTTTCTTAACCAAGTGAGCCACTGAGAGTCCATGATAAGGGTGAAAACTAAAGCAGCTTACCTCAGAGAGACAGTACCAGCCTGTACAGGTAGTGACTTACCCGATGTACGCAATGACTCCTATGGGCCTGTCAATGAAATAAAGCACAGAGTGAGCAGCACTTCACCAACCAGTGACGGCACACATCCCATTCACAACAAAAAAAACAACCTTTATTAGTCACTGTGATAAAGACAGATCGGGAGGGGGGTGGCGGGAGGGGGGGGGGTGGGGGGGTGGCGGGAGGGGGGGGGGGTGCGGTCGGCGGTGGCGGAGAGAGAACGCAAAATCATATCCGTTCCAATCATCGGGTCAAATCTGACCAGGCTTCCATCTGACGGCAGTGACGGCCAATGTAGGCAGTGTCAGCCGGGGCTCCGGGGGCAGCACTCCTCTCGCCTCTGACGTCACGGACGCTGTGGGTTTCAAGTCCCACTCCAGAGACTTGAGCCCATCATCCAGGCCGACACTCCCAGCACTGAGGGAGTGCTGCACTGTCAGAGGTGCCGTCGTTCAGATGAGATGTTAAGCCGTGGCCCTGTCTGCCCTCTCAGGTGGATGTGGAAGATCCCATGGTGCTATTTGAAGAACGGCAGGGGAGTTCAATATTTATCCTTCAACCAACATCACTAAAAACTGATTATCTGGTCATTTCTGTTTGTGGGATCTTGCTGTGCGCAAATTGGCTGCCGTGTTTCCTACATTACAACAGTGACCACACTTCAAAAAAAGTACTTCATTGGCTGTGAAGCGCTTTGGAACATCCTGATGCTGTATAAATGCAAGTTCTTTCTTTTTACATGGCCTAGGCCAATATTTCTTGCCACTTCAAGCAGTCAGAGGGTTTCTGCGGACTTAGAATCGGTGATAGTTTGCAATCCAACGTCGGCACAGCAGATGTTGATATTTATGTTACGAGCAACACAACTTTTGATCAGTGGAAACGAGGCACGTGTTCAGATTTTAGACACGAGAGCGTGTGGGATTGGATAAAATGATTTTAATTTTAACGGCGCAGGGACAGGGAAACTAAATTTGCAACCAGGATTGCGAAGGAGACTCTGAGAAACTATTTTGAATTGCTATCCATTTCTTCGTCCCTCCCGTGCCGAGTGGCACACGAGGCAACCCGTTCCTTCCGCGGCCTTCCATCCAGCAGGTGTCGTTACTGTAACCAGGTCCCTTTTCACGTGGACAGGCCGTTGATCCAACTCACAACTCCCGAGCAAGAGGACGGGCCAGAGACGATGGGGGAGTCACCAGTCCACTCCCGACGGACGTGAGTACCTCTGCTGGATGTCAAGCCCGTGTTCGGAGTATGTCAGCCATGGCTAAGTGGGTCGCACTCTACCCTCTGAGTCAGAAGGTCGTGGGTTCAAGTCCCCACTCTTGAGCACAAAATCTAGGTTAACACTTCAAAACAACAATTTGCGTTTATATAGCGCCTTTGATGTCGTCAAAACGTCCCAAGGCGCTTCACAGGAATAATATCAACTAAAATTTGACACTGAGCCACATAAGGAGATATTAGGACAGGTGACCAAAGGCTTGGTCAAAGAGGTGGGTTTTAAGGAGGGTCTTATAGGAGGAGAGAGAGGCGGAGAGGTTTAGGGAGGGAATTCCAGAGTTTAGGGCCTAGGCAGCCGAAGGCACGGCCGCCAATGGTGGAGCGATTAAAATTGGGGATGGGTGAGAGGCCAGAATTGGAGGAGCGCAGAGATCTCGGAGGGTTGTAGGGCTGGAGGAGGTTACAGAGATAGAGAGGGGCGAGGGTCATGGAGGGATTTGAAACCAAGGTTGAGAATTTTAAAATTCAGGTGATGCTGGGCCGAGAGCCAATGTCGGTCAGCGAGCACAGGGGGTGATGGGTGAACGGGACGTGGTGCGAGTTAGGATACGGGCAGCAGAGTATTGGTTGAGCTCAAGTTTACGGAGGATGGAAGGTGGGAGGTCGGCCAGGAGAGCACTGGAATAGTCAAACCTAGAGGTAACAAAGGCATGGATGAGGGTTTCAGCAGCAGATGAGGCACAGCCAATGAAGTACTTTTTTTTGAAGTACAGTCACTGTTCCCATGGCACTATTGGAAGATGAGCAGGGGAGTTCTCCCCAGTGTCCTGGGCCAATATTTATCCCTCAACCCACATCACTAAAAGCAGTTTATTCGGTCATTATCACGTTGCTGTTTGTGGGATCTTGCTGTGCGCATGTTGTCTGCCGCGTTTCCTACATTACAACAGGGACTACACTTCAAAAAGTCCTTCATTGGCCGTAAAGTGCTTTGTGACGTCCTGAGGTCGTGAAAGGCGCTATATAAATGCAGGTTCATTCTTTTTTTCCCCTTTAAATTGGACAACTTTGTGAGTTGGAAAGACGTCAGTGACTGACTCACACACAGTAACGATATTCCATACCAGATGTCGGTAACGTGTGAGACAGGCGCCTGATTGACGATCTCCGGGGAGACATATTCGGGGGTGCCGAAGTTACAGTACTGCGGCATGTCCGGCGTTACCTCCTGAGCGTTTGCAAAATCGCAGATCCGGATGCTCTCACTGCTCGCGTCTGCCATCAGAATATTGTCCGGCTGGAAGGAGAAAGGAAAGGAAGGGAGGTGATAGAATGATTCAGCAGAAAAGGAGGCCATTCGGCCCATCGGGCCTGTGCCGACTCATTGAAAGAGCTATCCAATTAGTCCCACTCCCCTTGTTCTTTCCCCTGTAGCCCTGCAAAAATTTTTCCCTTCAAGTATTTATCCAATTGCCTTTTGAAAGTTATTATTGAATCTGCCTCCACCGCCCTTTCAGGCAGCGCATTCCAGATCATAACAACTCGCTCCTCATCTCCCCTCTGGTTCTTTTGCCAATTATCTTAAATCTTTGTCCTCTGGTTACCGACCCTCCTGCCAGTGGAAAGTTTCTCCTTATTTACTCTATCAAAACCCGTCATAATTTTGGATGCGTTTGATAGCAAATTTTCCCCGCCCACGTGTCTGTGACCAGGACGTCACGCTCAGTTAACCGCGTGCGAGGGCTGTCTCAAACGTCACCAGATCTGTGAGTAACCATGTGTTAACTCCACGTCCTGTTCCGTTATGTTGCAGCCACACGAGTTTGGTCTTTATTGTTGTCAAGAGCTTGGTCTAGTGTTTGCTGGTTCATGAAAATAACATTATGGGATCCAGTATACCAGTAATTTGAGACCTGACGTGTGATGAGTGACTTTGGACCTCTGGTTCCTGAAGTTCTCCCCCACTGGGGGTTTTCCTCGCCTCGTGTCTGAGTCTGTTGGAGACTCGGTGATAGAGGTTGATTGCTGTGATTAGTCAACAATTCCCATTATCATCGTATCAATGGGATGACCAGGACGGTAGAAGGTAAACTAGATGGACCTTGGTCTATTTCCGTCTAGCAATTCCTATGACACAAGAGGTAAGGATATCCTGGGAGGACAGTGGCGGCCATCTCCCATCCGGTGTGCTCCTTATTGGGATCCAAGGCCCGTAGTTTTTGCAGACGGAGTCAAGTCACAGCCTTAAAGGTTGGTCAGTGTTTCTAACGCTCGTCCCATCAGGCCTGCCTGCCAGCATTGCGAGCTGTTCTCTTTCCCCCCCCCCCCCCCGATCCTCTCGTCTCAGAGACTTCAAGGGTTCTCTTGGCAGAGAGTGAGGTCTGAGCATGTGGAACGTACGATTTCATGGCCTGGGGTTGGGGGTCTGGGTGTGTAGTGAGTCAATGGGTCTTAGTGCTGGAGCCATGCAGTCCTCTCACTGACTCACACAGTGATTGTAGGGACTGTCCTAACTGAAGGACATAGCACAGGCACTGGCTATTCACTGCCCAGTGTGAATATGTGTGTGTAAATGGTTTAGTGTCTCTGCTAAAATAGCAGATCAACGATTTCATAGCAATGTTTTAAACATGCTCCATGGCATAATTTCAGGACATGAGACAGACGGACAGTCAGAGAGAGAGAGACAAAGAGGCAGGCACAGAGAGAGAGACAGACAGACAGTCACAGATAGAGGGAGGGAGAGACAGACAGTCACAGAGAGAGAGAGAGACAGACAGACAGACAGACAGACAGTCACAGAGAGAGAGAGAGAGAGAGAGAGACAGGCACAACGAGAGATAGACTGACAGTCACAGAGAGAGACAAGGAGACAGGCACAGAGAGAGAGAGAGGTCAGTCACAAAGAGAGAGATAGAGAGAGAGAGAGAGAGAGGACAGTCACAGAGAGAGAGATAGAGAGAGAGAGAGGACAGTCACAGAGAGAGAGAGAGGACAGTCACAGAGAGAGACAAGGAGACAGTCACAGATAGAGAGAGAGAGACAGGCACAACGAGAGATAGACTGACAGTCACAGAGAGAGAGAGAGAGAGAGAGAGACAGAGACAGTCACAGAGAGAGAGAGACAGTCAGAGAGAGAGACAAGGAGACAGACACAGAGAGAGAGAGACAGTCACAGAGAGATAGAGACAGTCACAGAGAGATAGAGACAGTCAGAGAGAGAGACAGTCAGAGAGAGAGACAAGGAGACAGACACAGAGAGAGAGAGACAGTCACAGAGAGAGAGAGACAGTCACAGAGAGAGAGAGACAGTCAGAGAGAGAGACAAGGAGACAGAGAGAGAGAGAGAGACAGTCACAGAGAGAGAGAGACAGTCACAGAGAGAGACAGTCAGAGAGAGAGACAAGGAGACAGACACAGAGAGAGAGAGAGAGACAGTCACAGAGAGAGAGAGACAGTCACAGAGAGAGACAAGGAGACAGTCACAGAGAGAGAGAGACAGTCAGAGAGAGAGACAAGGAGACAGACACAGAGAGAGAGAGACAGGCACAACGAGAGAGAGACAGTCACAGAGAGAGACAAGGAGACAGTCACAGAAAGAGAGAGAGAGAGACAGTCAGAGAGAGAGAGAGACAGTCACAGAGAGAGACAAGGAGACAGACACAGAGAGAGAGAGAGAGAGACAGTCACAGAGAGAGAGAGAGAGACAGTCACAGAGAGGGAGAGAGACAGTCAGAGAGAGAGACAAGGAGACAGACACAGAGAGAGACAGGCACAACGAGAGAGAGACAGTCACAGAGAGAGATAAGGAGACAGTCACAGAAAGAGAGAGAGAGACAGTCACAGAGAGAGAGAGACAGTCACAGAGAGAGACAAGGAGACAGACACAGAGAGAGAGAGAGAGACAGTCACAGAGAGAGAGAGAGACAGTCACAGAGAGGGAGAGACAGTCACAGATAGAGAGACAAGGAGACAGACAGAGAGAGAGAGACAGTCACAACGAGAGATAGACTGACAGTCACAGGGAGAGACAAGGAGAAAGGCACAACGAGAGTGTGAGACAGACAGTCACAGAGAGAGAGAGAGAGACAGACAGTCACAGAAAGAGAGAGAGAGAGAGAGAGAGAGACACACAAAGAGAGACAGAGAGAAAGATATATAGAGACAGACGGACAGAGTCACAGAGAGACACAAGGAGACAGGCACAAAGAGAGAGACAGACAGTCACAGAGAGAGAGACAGACAGACACAAAGGTCAGCATTTTACCACCCACTACCGGGTGCGTTCCTGGCAGGGGGCCCCGAAAATCGTGAAATCCCGGAGCGGGACCGGAGCCCGCCTCGAACCCGCGCACTTCCGGGTTCCCCACTGACACGCCGGCGTGCGCGCACAGCCCCCGCTGGTGGGAATCCCGCAGGCAATTAAAGCCAGCGGGATGCCAATTGAAAGTATTTATTTAGGTATTTCAGGTCATTAACTGACCTGATTAAGGGATTATGTGAGGAGGGGTGGGATTTTAGAGCAAACTGGGACTGTTTCCCACACTGGGGGAAACACTCCCAGTTCAAATGGACGTGTTGCAGCCATCAGCCTGTGGCAGCTGCAAAGGTCCATTTGACAGGTGGGGGGGGGGGGGGGTGGAGACCCTCACACATTGCAGGAGGCCACTCTGTCACTTGGGACAAAGTTTGGCCTCCACCACCCTCCTCCTGACAATCAAAGTCACCATCACCATCCCTGGGTATGTCCTGTCCCACCGGCAGGACAGACCCACCAGAGGTGGCGGTACAGTGATATACAGTCAGGAGGGAGTGGCCCTGAGAATCCTCAACATTGACTCTGGACCCCATGAAATCTCATGGCATCAGGTCAAACATGGGCAAGGAAACCTCCCGCTGATAACCACCTACCGTCCTCCCTCAGCTGATGAATCAGTCCTCCTCCATGTTGAACACCACTCGGAGGAAGCACTGAGGGTAGCAAGGGCACAAAATGTACTCTGGGTGGGGGACTTCAATGTCCATCACCAAGAGTGGCTCGGTAGCACCACTACTGACCGAGCTGGCCGAGTCCTGAAGGACATAGCTGCCAGACTGGGCCTGCGGCAGGTGGTGAGAGAACCAACACGAGGGAAAAACTTACTTGACCTCGTCCTCACCAATCTACCTGTCGCAAATGCATCTGTCCATGGCAGTATTGGTAGGAGTGACCATCGCACAGTCCTCGTGGAGATGAAGTCCCGTCTTCGCACTGAGGACACCATCCAACGTGTCGTGTGGCACTACCACCGTGCTAAATGGGATAGATTCAGAATGAATCTAGCAGCTCAAAACTGGGCATCCATGAGGCGCTGTGGGCCATCAGCAGCAGCAGAATTGTATTCCAGCGCAATCTGTAACCTCATGGCCCGGCATATTCCTCACTCTACCATTACCAACAAGCCAGGGGATCAACCCTGGTTCAATGAGGAGTGTGGAAGAGCATGCCAGGAGCAGCACCAGGCGTACCTAAAAATGAGGTGCCAACCTGGTGAAGCTACAACTCAGGACTACATGCATGCTAAACAGCGGAAGCAACATGCTATAGACAGAGCTAAGCGATTCCACAACCAACGGATCAGATCAAAGCTCTGCAGTCCTGCCACATCCAGTCGTGAATGGTGGTGGACAATTAAACAACTAACGGGAGGAGGAGGCTCTGCAAACATCCCCATTCTCAATGATGGCGGAGTCCAGCACGTGAGTGCAAAAGACAAGGCTGAAGCGTTTGCAACCATCTTCAGCCAGAAGTGCCGAGTGGATGATCCATTTCGGCCTCCTCCCGATATCCCCACCATCACGGAAGCCAGTCTTTGGCCAATTCGATTCACTCCACGTGATATCAAGAAACGGCTGAGTGCACTGGATACAGCAAAGGCTATGGGCCCCGACAACAACCCAGCTGTAGTGCTGAAGACTTGTGCTCCAGAACTAGCTGCGCCTCGAGCCAAGCTGTTCCAGTACAGCAACAACACTGGCATCTACCCGACAATGTGGAAAATTGCCCAGGTATGTCCTGTCCACAAAAAGCAGGACAAATCCAATCCGGCCAATTACCGCCCCATCAGTCTACTCTCAATCATCAGCAAAGTGATGGAAGGTGTCGTCGACAGTGCTATCAAGCGGCACTTACTCACCAATAACCTGCTCACCGATGCTCAGTTTGGGTTCCGCCAGGACCACTCGGCTCCAGACCTCATTACAGCCTTGGTCCAAACATGGACAAAAGAGCTGAATTCCAGAGGTGAGGTGAGAGTGACTGCCCTTGACATCAAGGCAGCATTTGACCGAGTGTGGCACCAAGGAGCCCTAGTAAAATTGAAGTCCATGGGAATCAGGGGGAAAATTCTCCAGTGGCTGGAGTCATACCTAGCACAAAGGAAGATGGTAGTGGTTGTTGGAGGCCAATCATCTCAGCCCCAGGGCATTGCTGCAGGAGTTCCTCAGGGCAGTGTCCGAGGCCCAACCATCTTCAGCTGCTTCATCAATGACCTTCCCTCCATCATAAGGTCAGAAATGGGGATGTTCGCTGATGACTGCACAGTGTTCAGTTCCATTCGCAACCCCTCAGATTATGAAGCAGTCCGAGCCTGCATGCAGCAAGACCTGGACAACATCCAGGCTTGGGCTCATAAGTGGCAAGTAACATTTGCGCCAGATAAGTGCCAGGCAATGACCATCTCCAACAAGAGAGAGTCTAACCACCTCCCCTTGACATTCAACGGCATTACCATCGCCGAATCCCCCACCATCAACATCCTGGGGGTCACCATTGACCAGAAACTGAACTGGACCAGCCATATAAATACTGTGGCTACGAGAGCAGGTCAGAGGCTGGGTATTCTGCGGCGAGTGACTCACCTCCTGACTCCCCAAAGCCTTTCCACCATCTACAAGGCACAAGTCAGGAGTGTGATGGAATACTCTCCACTTGCCTGGATGAGTGCAGCTCCAACAACACTCAAGAAGCTCGACACCATCCAAGATAAAGCAGCCCGCTTGATTGGCACCCCATCCACCACCCTAAACATTCACTCCCTTCACCACCAGCGCACTGTGGCTGCAGTGTGTACCATCCACAGGATGCACTGCAGCAACTCGCCAAGGCTTCTTCGACAGCGCCTCCCAAACCCGTGACCTCGACCACCTAGAAGGACAAGAGCAGCAGGCGCATGGGAACAACACCACCTGCACGTTCCCCTCCAAGTCACACACCATCCCGACTTGGAAATATATCGCCGTTCCTTCATTGTCGCTGGGTCAAAATCCTGGAACTCCCTTCCTAACAGCACTGTGGGAGAACCGTCACCACACGGACTGCAGCGGTTCAAGAAGGCGGCTCACCACCACCTTCTCAAGGGCAATTAGGGATGGGCAATAAATGCTGGCCTCGCCAGCGACGCCCACATCCCGTGAACGAATAAAAAAAAACTTACCCCGTGGTCCAGAGACATGTACCTACCTTGCGGACCCCCTCAGATGTACATCTTCCAGATCGGGGCCGCCGTAGCTGCAGTCATGACCTCCTCGGAGGGCGAACAGCATCACCAGCCTCACCATCCACGCCGTCCACCTCTGACACGTGGAGCTCCACAACAGAGTGCTGTGACACATCCACCTGTACAGCAGGAGGGAGGGCAACCACAGAGAGAGATGTGTCGCAGAGGGCACTACCCTCGCCACAAGGTCGACAGACCGAGGCTCAGCTTCCTGGACCTCTCTGAGCAGCCGTGCACACGGAGGCTCAGAGTCACTCGACATGTAGCCGTGGACATCTGCAGCCTCCTTCATGCCGAGCTGCTCCCGGCTGGCCCGAGCACCATCTTTTTACCTGTCGCTGTCAAAGTCACCACTGCCCTCAACAACTTCTCCTCCGCATCCTTCCAGGGTGCAACCGGGGACATTGCCGACGTCTCTCAGCCGTCTGCACAAAAGAGCCCTGCAAATACACCTACACCCACTCTGCAGTGACACAATGGGTGGCATCAGTTGTGGGTCTCCATAGTGATCCTCAGGAGCGGGCATTATTGCACAAACCAGACAAGATTTGCAAAGACATGGCAGTAGTGGTGCCAATATAATATGTGATGTGAGTTGGTCAGAAATTAAATATAAGTAACAACCATGACAAACCCTCAAACACCCTTGTGCATCCCCTTCATGCTCACCACACGTTTGCCTTACGCTGCCTACTGCACATATGTGATGCATGCCCTGTGGCTGCAGCACAGGTAGTGGCAGGTTGAGTGAGGCTGGCCGTGAAAGAGATGCACGAGAGGGTGAGTATGAGATAGAGCCATGAGATTGTATGAGGATTGGGTTGAGTGGTAGTGGCGGGATGAGTACTGGCGAGGTGAGTAGGTGCAGGTAAAATGAGGATGAGGTTTGTGTGGGTGTGAGGGGTGATGTGACAGAGTAGTGTTGGCTGTGCAGAAGGAGATGTGGGGTGGGGGCGGTGATGTGGCAGACAGAGTGTAGGGGAAAGACTACGTGTACTCACTGTGGCGGACCTACTGCGGTCATTGCAACACCTCCTGCACTGTATGCAGGTGGGCGATATGTTGGTGGTGCACGTGACCTCCTCTGCCACCTCGAGCAAGGCCTTCCTGGTGGCAGAGGCAGGCCGCTTCCTCCCGCCCGCCAGGGGGAAGATCTCTGTCCTCCCCCTCCTCCTCACCCCATGTATTGATACCTGGAGTGAGGCATCATTAAACTGGGAGCAGCCTTCCCCCTGGGCTGCTCCATGCTGTGATTTTTTCTGTTTGTTGCAGCATCTGTCATTGGAGGACTGCCCCTTTAAATAGAGCTCCTCCAGCTGACAGATCTTACTGCGCATGCGCAGCCCGCCCGACGCGCAGATCAGCAGTGGGGAACCCGGAGGACAAGGTAAGTGGATCCAATTGGGCTGCGATCGCGCGGGGAGCTGACTGATTTCACCGGGCGCGTTACCCACACGCCCGATAGCCCCCCTGCCGAGAACCCGCAGCCCTGCTAACATCGGGCCCAAAGAGAGAGAGAGACAGAGAGAAAAAAAGAAAGTCACAGAGCCAGTCAAAGAGTCATACAAAGTGAGATACAGAGAGAGAGAGAAACAGAGGCAGGCGTAAAGAGAGACGGAGAGAGAAAGAAAGGGAGACAGATCGAGACATAAATAAAAAGACACAGAATGAGACTAAGGCACAGAGATAGAGAGAGAAGCAGATGGACAGAGGCACAAAAAGAGAGGCAGACAGGGACAAAGGATGAACCAGAAAAACAGAGACAGATGGAGAAAGGGAGATCGAGATGTAAAAAGAAACATGTAGAGAAAGAGAAAGAGAGAAATAGACAGAAATAAAGTCATAGACACAGAGAAAGGAAGGAACTGAAAAAGGGACTGAGATTCAGAAAAAGAGAGACAAGATCAGGAGACAGACAGAGGGCAGGAGACAGACAGAGGGCAGGAGACAGACAGAGGGCAGGAGACAGACAGAGGGCAGGAGAGACAGAGGGCAGGAGACAGACAGAGGGCAGGAGACAGACAGAGGGCAGGAGACAGACAGAGGGCAGGAGACAGACAGAGGGCAGGAGACAGACAGAGGGCAGGAGACAGACAGAGGGCAGGAGACAGACAGAGGGAAGAGACAGACAGAGGGCAGGAGACAGACAGAGGGCAGGAGACAGACAGAGGGCAGGAGACAGACAGAGGGCAGGAGACAGACAGAGGGCAGGAGACAGACAGAGGGAAGAGACAGACAGAGGGCAGGAGACAGACAGAGGGAGATCTACATCACAGAATTATAAACTCTTTAGCATTTTTATTAACATGAAAGGTCTATTTATATTATTCCACCTGTTGTAAACCTCAGTGAGTGAGTGAACCACAGAGTTTGTGTAATCTGAAGATCCGCTGTGTTAACCCCAGACCTGGTGGATGGGCACTGAGTAAAAGAGATTACCTTGATGTCCAGGTGAAGGATATTACTCTGGTGCAGGTAACGAGCCCCCTCCAGAATCTGCCGAACATATAACCGCACCTGGCAAAGGAGAGCTCGGTAAGAATTGTCCGTGCAAATGGAGACTCAACCTAACCAATCACCTCCCGTTCCCCTTCTCTCTGGTCACCCACGTACATCGAGCTGGGATGACCTGGCTGTCAGGGTCTCTCTGGACCAGCCACAATCAGTGAGAATAGTGAGTTCAAATCCCACTGTGGGCATTTTGAGAATTTGAATACAATTTTTATAAAAATCTGGAAATAAAAAGCCGGTATCAGTAAAAGTGACCGTGAAGCTGTTGGATTGTTGTAAAAACCCAACTGGTTCACTAATGTCCCTTTAGGGGAAGGAAGCCTGCCGTCCTCACCCGGTCTGGGCCGGTATACGTGACTCCAGTCCCACACCCTCTGAATTGGCCTAGCGAGATACTCAGGGAAACTGGGGATGGGCAATAAATGCCGGCCTTGCCAGCGACGCCCACATCCCAAGAATGAATTTTTAAAAAAAATTAAAGAGCTGAATGAACAAATCACAGTGTTGGTCAATAACTCCACGACCATCGATTTACACACCGCCAGCACAGTGTGAACACACACTGAGTGTGCGAATGAATGGATCACCTCAAACACAACTCCTGCTGGGTCCAGTGCAGCGACTGACATCTCCTGAAATCACCACTGAACCCTCATTCTTTGACAGAGGGCGGATTTTCCCTGTTGGACACACATGGATTAAACTCAACACTGAAGACGTTTGCTGGATGTGGTTCTGACACCATGGTTACACTTTCCCTGAAGCAAACCAGGGGTGCAGTGAAACGAGCAGTGACTCCACGACTCACCTCAGTTTCCTGGACGCAGGGTTTCTTGATTAGTCGATCGAACAGTTCCTCCTGAGCACAGCTGCAGTCAGAGTTAAAGCCGAAACAAGAGAGTGACAAACCCTCGCTGTCCCTCAATGGGGACTCACTGACAGGTTGCAGATGAAAGGGTAACTCGCTGATCAGTCAAAGGTACTCAGACAGCTGTATTAATAGCACAGAAACAGGCCATTCGGCCCAACTGGTCCATGCCGGTGTTTATGCTCCACACGAGCCTCCTCCCACCCCTCTTCATCTCACCCTATCAGCATATCCTTCTATTCCTTTCTCCCTCATGTGTTTATCTAGCTTCCCCTTAAATGCATCCATGCTATCTTGTCAAACACGGGTGTAAGGATAGACTTACTGAACTGTTTAGGGGAATGCAACAGCCCCCAAGTCAAGCACAAGTTAAAGCTCCCTCTACACTGTCCCATCAAACACTCCCAGGGCAGGTACAGCGCGGGTTAGATACAGAGTAAAGCTCCCTCTACACTGTCCCATCAAACACTCCCAGGGCAGGTACAGCGCGGGTTAGATACAGAGTAAAGCTCCCTCTACACTGTCTCATCAAACACTTCCAGGGCAGGTACAGCACGGGTTAGATACAGAGTAAAGCTCCCTCTACACTGTCACATCAAACACTCCCAGGACAGGTACAGCACGGGTTAGATACAGAGTAAAGCTCTCTCTACACTGTCCCATCAAACACTCCCAGGACAGGTAAAGCACGGGTTAGATACAGAGTAAAGCTCCCTCTACACTGTCCCATCAATGGGGATAATTTTGATATTGGGTAATTGTGTAAAATGGGTGATATTGATTCAGCTGCCTGTTATACATCTCTCCTGATTTTTATTTCCAATATGTCTTAATTTTTACCCCAGAAGATCACTTGGTGTATATTTTTTCCATTTTCCACACTTGCCACCCCGGGGATGAGACAGTCAATTAGTGGCCAGTTGACGATCTAACTATGGTGCTGTACACTTGTGTGTCAGCTTTGGCTCAGTGGGGAGCCCCCTCACCTTTCAGTCAGAAGTTGTGGGTTCAAGTCCCACTCCAGAGACTTAAGCACATAATTTAGGCTGACACTCCCAGTGAAATACTGAGGGAGTGCTGCACTGTCAGAGGGGCAGTACTGAGGGAGTGCTGCACTGTCAGAGGGGTAGTACTGAGGGAGTGCTGCACTGTCAGAGGGGTAGTACTGAGGGAGTGCTGCACTGTCAGAGGGGCAGTACTGAGGGAGTGCTGCACTGTCAGAGGGGCAGTACTGAGACAGCACTGCACTGTCAGAGGGTCAGTACTGAGGGAGTGCTGTACTGTCAGAGGGGCAGTACTGAGGGAGTGCTGCACTGTCAGAGGGGCAGGACTGACGGAGTACGGCACTGTCAGAGGGGCAGTACTGAGGGAGTGCTGCACTGTCAGAGGGGTAGTACTGAGGGAGTGCTGCACTGTCAGAGGGGCAGTACTGAGACAGCACTGCACTGTCAGAGGGTCAGTACTGAGGGAGTGCTGTACTGTCAGAGGGGCAGTACTGAGGGAGTGCTGCACTGTCAGAGGGGCAGTAGTGAGGGAGTGCTGCACTGTCAGAGGGGCAGTAGTGAGGGAGTGCTGCACTGTCAGAGGGGCAGTAGTGAGGGAGTGCTGCACTGTCAGAGGGGCAGTAGTGAGGGAGTGCTGCACTGTCAGAGGGGCAGTAGTGAGGGAGTGCTGCACTGTCAGAGGGGCAGTAGTGAGGGAGTGCTGCACTGTCAGAGGGGCAGTAGTGAGGGAGTGCTGCACTGTCAGAGGGGCAGTAGTGAGGGAGTGCTGCACTGTCAGAGGGGCAGTAGTGAGGGAGTGCTGCACTGTCAGAGGGGCAGTACTGAGGGAGTGCTGCACTGTCAGAGGGGTAGTACTGAGGGAGTGCTGCACTGTCAGAGGGGCAGTAGTGAGGGAGTGCTGCACTGTCAGAGGGGTAGTACTGAGAGAATGCTGTACTGTCAGAGGGGCAGTACTGAGGGAGTGCTGCACTGTCAGAGGGGCAGTAGTGAGCGAGTGCTGCACTGTCAGAGGGGCAGTAGTGAGGGAGTGCTGCACTGTCAGAGGGGCAGTAGTGAGGAAGTGCTGCACTGTCAGAGGGGCAGTAGTGAGGGAGTGCTGCACTGTCAGAGGGGCAGTAGTGAGGGAGTGCTGCACTGTTGGAGGGACAGTACTGAGGGAGTGCTGCACTGTTGGAGGGGCAGTACTGAGGGAGTGCTGCTGTTGGAGGGGCAGTACTGTGGGAGTGCTGCACTGTTGGTGGGGCAGTACTGAGGGAGCGCTGTACTGAGGGAGCACTGCACTGTTGGAAGTTCCATCTGTTGGGTGAGATGTTAAACCGAATCCCTGCCTGCCCTCTCAGATGAACATAATAGATCCAATGGCCACTATTTCAAAGAAGAGCAGGGGAGCTCTCCCCAGCATCCTGGCTAATATTTATCTCTTTCCCCCAACATCACGAAAAACAGATTATCTGTTCATTTATCTCATTGCTGTTTGTGGGATCTTGCTGTGCACAAATTGGCTGCCCCGTTTCCCTACATTATCAACAGTGAGCACACTTCAAAAAATTACTTCATTGGCCATAAGGTGCTTTGGGACGTCCTGAGTCGTGTAAGGTGATATATAAATGCAAGTTCTTTCTTTCTTCAACCCACCAAGAGCTGGACTTACAAGCACCGAAATCCATTTCACAAGGTCTCCTAACAGCCAGCCTTTCGTCCCGTCGGTCAAGGACTGGATTCTAACCCGGCGGTCCCAGCGGTGGCCTGATCCCAGCGGCCCCCCCCCCCCCCAGCCCGGGTATCGGAAGGATACAGCTCCAGGACGATGATGACGCTGTTCTTTTTCTCGAATGCGTCGTGGAAGTAGGTGATCCTCTCGTGGTCCAGCTGCGAGAGGAGTTCGAGCTCCCTCACCGCATCGTCCCGAGCAGTGGCGCGGAAGGAGATGAATTTCGCCGCGTAGTCCAGTTTACTGCTCTTCTCCGTCACCCGCTTCACGCACGAAAACGCGCCCCTTCGGGAAAAGGACAAGACAAGCGCTGGTTACACGTAACGCACGGAAATACGTGGTTGAGGCAGAGAGGCCGCTGCAACTTAGAAGAGAAAATTAGACAAATATTTGAAACTAGGATGATTCCAGAACTGAGGGGTTATAACTGCCCAGAAAGACTGAACAGGCTGGGGGTCTTTTCTCTGGAAAGGAGAAGGCTGAGGGGTGACCTGATAGAGATCTTTAAGATAATGATTGGGTAGACGTAGAGAAGATGTTTCCACTTGTGGGGGAGACTAAAACTAGGGGCCATAAATATAAGATAGTCCCTAATAAATCCAATAGGGAATTCAGGAGAAACTTCTTTACCCAGAGAGTGATGAGAATGTGGGACTCACCACCACAAGGAGTAGTTGAGGCGAATAGTGTAGATGCATTTCAGGGGAAGCTGGATAAACACATCAGAGAGAAAGGAATAGAAGGGTATGCTGATAGGGTGAGATGAAGTAGGGAGGGAGGAGGCTTGTGTGGAGCATAAACACCAGCATAGACCAGTTGGGCCGAATGGCCTGTTTCATTCTATGTAATTCTATGTAAAAATGAGGTCTGACCAGTGCATTATATATAATAACCTTTGGAGACATGAACGCCATATTCTGGCTATTAATCCTCATATTTAAACTGCTTTTATTAGAATAGAATCATAGAAAGGTTACAGCAAGGAAGGAGGCCATTCGGCCCATCGAGTCCGCACCAGCTCTATGCAGGAGCAATCCAGCTAGTCCCACTCCTTCGCCCTATCTCCGTAGCCCTGCAAATTTTTTCCTTTCAAGTAATTATCCAGTTTCCTTTTGAAGGCCATGATTGAATCTGCCTCCACCACCCCCTCGGGCAGTGCATTCCAGATCCTAACCACTCGCTGTGTAAAAATGTTTTTCCTCATGTCAACTTTTGGTTCTTTTGCCAATCACCTTAAATCTATGTCCTCTGGTTCTTGACCCTTCCACCAATGGGAACAGTTTCTCTCTATCTACTCTGTCTGGACCCTTCATGATTTTGAATACCTCTATCAAATCTCCTCACAACCGTCTCTGTTCCAAGGAGAACAACCCCAGCTTCTCCAGTCTATCCATGTAACTAAAGTCCCTCATCCCTGGAATCATTCCAGTAAAACTCTGCTGCACCCTCTCTAAGGCCTTCACATCTTTCCTAAAGTGCGGTGCCCAGAACTGGACACAATACTGCAGTTGTGGCCTAACCAGCGTTTTATAAAGGTTCATCATGACTTCCTTACTTTTGTACTCTATGCCTCTATTCATAAAGCCCAGGATCCCGTATGCTTTTTTAACCACTTTCTCAACCTGCCCTGCCACCTTCAACAATTTGTGCACATATACCCCCAGATCTCTCTGTTCCTGTACCCCTTTTAGAGTTGTGCCCTTTAGTTTATATTGCCTCTCCTCGTTCTTCCTACCGAAATGTATCACTTTGCATTTTTCTGTGTTAAATTTCATCTCCACGTGTTCTCCCATGCCACCAGCCTGTCTGCATCCTCTTGAATTCTATCACTATCATAGAATCATACAATCATAGAAGTTTACAACATGGAAACAGGCCCTTCGGCCCAACATGTCCATGTCGCCCAGTTTATACCACTACGCTATTCCCAATTGCCTGCACTTGGCCCATATCCCTCTATACCCATCTTACCCATGTAACTGTCCAAATGCTTTTTAAAAGACAAAATTGTACCCGCCTCTACTACTGCCTCTGGCAGCTCGTTTCAGACACTCACCACCCTTTGAGTGAAAAAATTGCCCCTCTGGACCCTTTTGTATCTCTCCCCTCTCACCTTAAATCTATGTCCCCTCGTTATAGACTCCCCTACCTTTGGTAAAAGATTTTGACTATCTACCTTATCTATGCCCCTCATTATTTTATAGACTTCTATAAGATCACCCCTTAACCTCCTACTCTCCAGGGAAAAAAGTCCCAGTCAATCTAACCTCTCCCTATAAGTCAAACCATCAAGTCCCGGTAGCATCCTAGTAAATCTTTTCTGCACTCTTTCTCGTTTAATAATATCCTTTCTATAATAGGGTGATCAGAACTGTACACAGTATTCCAAGTGTGGCCTTACTAATGTCTTGTACAACTTCAACAAGACATCCCAACTCCTGTATTCAATGTTCTGACCAATGAAACCAAGCATGCCGAATGCCTTCTTCACCACCCTATCCACCTGTGACTCCACTTTCAAGGAGCTATGAACCTGTACTCCTAGATCTCTTTGTTCTATAACTCTCCCCAAAGCCCTACCATTAACGGAGTAGGTCCTGGTCCGATTCGATCTCCCAAAATGCATCACCTCACATTTATCTAAATTAAACTCCATCTGCCATTCATCGGCCCACTGGCCCAATTTATCAAGATCCCGTTGCAATCCTAGATAACCTTCTTCACTGTCCACAGTGCCACCAATCTTGGTGTCATCTGCAAACTTACTAACCATTCCTCCTAAATTCTCATCCAAATCATTAATATAAATAACAAATAACAGCGGACCCAACACCGATCCCTGAGGCACACCGCTGGTCACAGGCCTCCAGTTTGAAAAACAACCCTCTACAACCACCCTCTGTCTTCTGTCGTCAAGCCAATTTTGTATCCAATTGGCTACCTCACCTTGGATCCCGTGAGACTTAACCTTATGTAACAACCTACCATGCGGTACCTTGTCAAAGGCTTTGCTGAAGTCCATGTAGACCACGTCTACTGCACAGCCCTCATCTATCTTCTTGGTTACCCCTTCAAAAAACTCAATCAAATTCGTGAGACATGATTTTCCACTCACAAAACCATGCTGACTGTTCCTAATCAGTCCCTGCCTCTCCAAATGCCTGTAGATCCTGTCTCTCAGAATACCCTCTAACAACTTACCCACTACAGATGTCAGGCTCACCGGTCTGTAGTTCCCAGGCTTTTCCCTGCTGCCCTTCTTAAACAAAGGCACAACATTTGCTACCCTCCAATCTTCAGGCACCTCACCTGTAGCTGTCGATGATTCAAATATCTCTGCTAGGGCACCCGCAATTTCATCCCTAACCTCCCATAACATCCTGGGATACATTTCATCAGGTCCCGGAGATTTATCTACCTTGATGCGCGTTAAGACTTCCAGCACCTCCCTCTCTGTAATATGTACACTCCTCAAGACATCACTATTTATTTCCCCAAGTTCCCTAACATCCATGCCTTTCTCAACCGTAAATACCGATGTGAAATATTCATTCAGGATCTCACCCATCTCTTGTGGTTCCGCACATAGATGACCTTATTGATCCTTAAGAGGCCCTACTCTCTCCCTAGTTACTCTTTTGCTCTTTATGTATTTGTAGAAGCTCTTTGGATTCTCCTTTGCCTGATCTGCCAAAGCAATCTCATGTCCCCTTTTTGCCCTCCTGATTTCTCTCTTAACTCTACTCCGGCAACCTCGATACTCTTCAAGGGATCCACTTGATCCCAGCTGCCTATGCATGTCATATGCCTCCTTCTTCTTTTTGACTAGGGCCTCAATCTCCCGAGTCATCCAAGGTTCCCTACTTCTACTAGCCTTGCCCTTCACTTTATAAGGAATGTGCTTACCCTGAACCCTGGTTAACACACTTTTGAAAGCCTCCCACTTACCAGACGTCCCTTGGCCTGCCAACAGACTCTCCCAATCAACTTCTGAAAGTTCCTGTCTAATACCATCAAAATTGGCCTTTCCCCAATCTAGAATTTTAACTATCCTCCTCACTGTTCACTGCACTTCCAAATCTTGTGTCATCTGCAATAGTGCCCTGTACACCCAAGTCCAAGTCATTAATATATATCAAGAAAAGCAGTGGTCCCAGCACAGACCCCTGGGGAACACCACTGTACACCTCCCTCCAGTCCAAAAAACAACCGTTCACCACTACTCTCTGTTTCCTGTCATTTATCCATGTTGCTACTGCCCCCTTTATTCCATGGGCCGCAATCTTAATGATAAGCCTACCATGCGGCACTTTATCAAACGCCTTTTGAAAGTCCATATACACATCATCAACTGCAATGTCCTCATCTACCCTCTCTGTTACCTCATCAAAAAACTCTATCAGGATAGTTAAACACGATTTGCCTTTAACAAATCCGTGCTGGCTTTCCCTAATCAATCCACACTCATCAAAGTGACTGTTAATTCTGTCCCGGATTATCGTTTCTAAAAGTTTCCCCACCACTGAGATTAAACTGACTGGCCTGTAGTTGCTGGGTTTATCCTTACACCCTTTTTTGAACAAGGGTGTAACATTTGCAATTCTCCAGTCCTCTGACACCACCCCTGTATCTATGGATGTTTGGAAGATTATGGCCAGTACCTCTGCAATTTCCACCCTTACTTCCCTCAGCAACCTAGGATCCATCCCATCCAGACCGGGTGATTTATCTACTTTAAGTACAGCTAGACTTTCTAGAATCTTTTCTTTATCAATTTTTAGCCCATCCAGTATCTCAACTATATCTTCCTTTACTGAGACTCTGGCAGCATCTTCTTCCTTGGTGAAGACAGATGCAAAATACTCATTTAGTACCTCGGCCATACCCTCTGCCTCCATGAGTAGATCTCCTTTATGGTCCCTAATCGGCCCCACCCCTCCTCTCACTACCCGTTTACTGTTTACATGCCAGTAGAAGACTTTTGGATTCCCTTTTATGTTGTCCGCCAGTCTATTCTCATACTCTCTCTTTGTCCCTCTTATTTCCTTTTTCACTTCGCCTCTGTACTTTCTATATTCTGCCTGGTTCTCACTTGTATTATCAACCTGACATCTGTCATACGCCCCTTTTTTCTGCTTTATCTTACTCTCTATCTCTTTTGTCATCCAGGGAGCTCTGGCTTTAGTTGCCCTACCTTTCTCCCTCCTGGGAATGTGCCTAGACTGTACCCAAACCATCTCCTCTTTAAAGGCCGCCCATTGTTCAATTACAGTTTTGCCTGCCAATCTTTGATTCCAATTTACCCGGGCCAGATCTGTTCTCATCCCATTGAAATTGGCCCTCCTCCAATTGAGTATTTTTACTTTAGAGTGGTCTTTGTCCTTTTCCATAGCTATTCTAAACCTTATGATACTATGATCGCTGCTCCCTCAATGCTCCCCCACTGACACTTGCTTCACTTGGCCCAGCCTCATTCCCTAGAACCAAGTCCAGCAATGCCTCCTTCCTCGTTGTGCTGGAAAGATACTGGTCAAGAAAGTTCTCCTGAACACATTTCAAAAATTCCTCCTCCTCTGTATATTATTATTGTTATCCCAGTCCATATTAGGATAGTTGAAGACCCCAGTTATCACTACTCTATGGCTTTTGCACCTCTCTGTAATTTCCCTGCAAATTTGCTCCTCTATCTCCTTCCCACTAGCTGGTGGCCTATAGAATACACCCAGTAGTGTAATGGCACCTCTATTGTTTCTTAACTCTAACCAAATAGAGTCTGTCCTTGACCCCTCCAGGACATCCTCTCTCTCTAGTACTGCAATATTCTCCTTAATCAATACTGCCACCCACCACCTCCCACCTTTCCTTCCCTATCTTTCCTGAACACCTTGTATCCAGGAATATTTAGTACCCAATCCTGCCCTTTTTTGAGCCAGGTCTCCGTTATCGCCACATCGTATTCCCATGTGGCTATTTGCGCCTGTCGCTCACCAACCTTGTTTACCACACTTCGTGCATTTACACACATGCACTGCAAACCAGTCTCAGACTTTCTTGTACTCCCTCAGTCTGATCCCACCTAATACTGTACTATTTCTTGCTCCAGTGCTACCTTCTCTCCTAATCCTTTGTGCCCCTTGTTTCTCCTTTCCAATGCTATATCCTGGTGCCCATCCCCTGCCAAATTAGTTTAACCCCTTCCCCACAGCACTACCGAACCTCCCCGCGAGGACGTTGGTCCCAGCTCCATTGAGATGCACCCCGTCAGTCCTGTACAGGTCCCACCTCCCCCAGAACTGGTCCCAATGCCCCAGGAATCTAAAGCTCTCCCTCCTGCACCATCTCTCCAGCAACGCATTCATCTGCTCTATCCTTCTATTTTTATACTCACTAGCGCGTGGCACCGGGAGTAATCCGGAGATTACTACCTTTAAGTTCCTGTTTCTTAATCGCTTTGCTAATTAATTGCTTTTCCACATTATAAATGAGTCTACCGTTACACCCAAGTCCTTTGCATGTCTCACTGAGCTTATTCTGTACCCTGTCATTACGGAGCTGTGGAGCTCTTTCGTTCTTCTAATCTACAATACTTTACGTGTGTCAGTGTTAAATTTCATTTCCATTCATCTGCCCCAAATAGCGGAACCGATCTGGATTTTAACTGCATTCTTGTGTAAAGTGCCCCCTGCACTGTGACACTCACCGCCCAATCTCCTGGTGCACATCGTAATAGTCGGATAGAAGTCTCATCTTCCGCAAGATTGTCTCCTCATCATCCATCTGCTCGTCATTCCCTATTTTCCCTGGAAAAGAGTAAAACAAGATCAGAGATTGCAATGTTCCTTTCGTGCTTTCAGTTCCATCATTTTGCCATTGAGCTTTTGCTCCCCTCTCGTTTGTCCAGGTGACTGACAAAGAATTAAACAGAAACAGGCCATTTGGCCCAACTGGTCTATGCCAATCTTTAGCTCCACACGAGCCTCCTCCCACCCCCTCTTCCTCTCACCCTATCAGCATATCCTTCTATTCCTTTCTCCCTCATGTATTTATTCAGCCTCCCCTTAAATGAATCTCCTGTTATTCGCCTCAACTACTCCTTGTGGGAGCGAATTCCTCATTCTCACCACTCTCTGGGTAAAGAAGTTTCTCCTGGATTCCCGATTGGATTTATTAGTGACTATCTTATATTTATGACCCCTAGTTTTGGTCTCTCCCGCAAGTGGAAACATCTTCTCTACGTCTACCCTATCAAACCCTTTCATAATCTTAAAGACCTCTATCAGGTCACCCCTCAGTCTTCTCTTTTCTAGAGAAAAGAGCCCCAGCCTGTTCAATCTTTCCTGCTAGGTATAATCTCTCAGTTCTGATATCATCCCAGTAAATCTTTTTTGCACCTTCTCCAGTGCCTCTATATCTATTTTATAATATGGAGACCAGAACTGTTCACAGTACTCCCAGTGTGGTCTAACCGAGGTTCTGTACAAGTTTAACGTAACTTCTCTGCTTTTCAATTTTATCCCTCTAGAAATGAACCCCAGTGCTTGGTTTTATTTGTGGCCTTATTAACCTGCATCGCTACTTTTAGTGATTTGTGTATCTGTACCCCCAGATCCCTCTGCTCCTCTATCCCGTTTAGACTCTTATTTTCCAAGCAGTTTGTGGCCCCCTTATTCTTCCTACCAAAATGTACCACCTCACACTTATCTATATTGAAATTCATTTCCCAATTACACGCCCATTCTGCAAGTTTATTAATGTCTTCCTATTTTTAGTGTTGTCTGCAAATTTTGAAATTGTACTTCCGATTCCAAATCGTTTGTGTAAATTGTGAACAACAGTGGTCCCAGCACCGATCCTTGGGGAACACCACTTCCCACCTTTTGCCAGTCTGAATAACTACCTTTAACCCCTACTCTCTATTTTCTGTTTTGTAGCCAGCTTGCTATCCATTCTGCTACTTGTCCCCTGGGTCCACATGCTCTGACCTTAGTCAGAGAAACTCACAGGTAATGACAGCGAAATGGCAGCAATATTAAATAATTACTTTGCCTCAGTATTTACCAGGGAGACTAACATGGTGGGCAGGACATTAGAAGAAGAGATCAAAAAAGAAATAAAGACATTTAAGAGAGAAAGGGGGGAGATAATTGATAAACTAATCAAACTTAGAAAGGATTAAACCCCTACTATATGGTACCTTATCAAAGGCCTTTTGAAAATCCAAATATATTACATCTACTACATTACCCTTCTCTACCCTTTCTGTTACTTCTTCAAAGAATTAAAAAAGATTGGTCAAACATGACCTTCCCTTCTGAAATCCTTGCTGACTATTCTTTATTATATTTTCTGGATTTTTTTCCCACTTTATTAAGCTAATTGGTCTATATTTCCCTGGACTGGTTCTATCTCCCTTTTAAATATAGGAATCACATTATCTGTCCACCAGTCCTCTGGCTCTATTCCCTTTTATAATGAATTTTTATAAATATGTAATCGTGCCTCTGCTATCTCCTCCCGAACTTCTTTTAATATTCACGGATGCAATCCATCCGGACCAGGGGTTTTATCGTCTCTAAGTTATATTAGTTTATCAATTATCTCCTCCCTTTCTATCTTAAATGTCTTCATATCTTTTTTGATCTCTTCTTCTAATGTCCTGCCCACCATGTCAGTCTCCCTGGTAAATACTGAGGCAAAGTAATTATTTAATATTTCTGCTATTTTGCTGTCATTACCTGTGAGTTTCTCGTGTGTTTCCCTCAGTGGCCCTATCCCTTTCCTGATTTTTCTTTTGTTATTTATGCGTTCGTTGAATACTTCACTATTTCTTTTTATATTCATTGATAATTTAATTTTGTTGTTCCTGTTTGCCTTCCTAATTGTTTTTTTGACATCCTTCCTAACCTCTTCATATTGCCTTTTGTCATCCTCACCTTTATTGTTTATGTACTTAAACGTAGAAACCCATCACCATCCCCAAACGTAGAAACCCATCACATCTCTAAACGTAGAAACCCATCACATCCCTAAACGTAGAAACCCATCACCATCCCCAAACATAGAAACCCATCACCATCCCTAAACGTAGAAACCCATCACCATCCCCAAACATAGAAATCCATCACATCCCTAAACGTAGAAACCCATCACATCCCCAAACATAGAAACACATCACATCCCTAAACGTAGAAACCCATCACATCCCTAAACGTAGAAACCCATCACCATCCCTAAACATAGAAACCCATCACCATCATGAAATGTAGAAACCCATCACATCGCTAAACGTAGAAACCCATCACATCCCCAAACATAGAAACCCATCACCATCCCTAAACATAGAAACCCATCACCATCCCTAAACGTAGAAACCCGTCACATCCCTAAACATAGAAACCCATCACATCCCTAAACATAGAAACCCATCACATCCCTAAACGTAGAAACCCATCACCATCCCCAAACATAGAAACCCATCACATCCCTAAACATAGAAACCCGTCACATCCCTAAACATAGAAACCCATCACATCCCTAAACATAGAAACCCATCACATCCCTAAACATAGAAACCCATCACATCCCTAAACATAGAAACCCATCACCATCCCTAAACATAGAAACCCATCACCATCACTAAACATAGAAACCCATCACCATCCCTAAACATAGAAACCCATCACCATCCCTAAACGTAGAAACCCATCACCATCCCCAAACATAGAAATCCATCACATCCCTAAACGTAGAAACCCATCACATCCCCAAACATAGAAACACATCACATCCCTAAACGTAGAAACCCATCACATCCCTAAACATAGAAACCCATCACCATCCCTAAACATAGAAACCCATCACCATCATGAAATGTAGAAACCCATCACATCGCTAAACGTAGAAATCCATCACATCCCCAAACATAGAAACCCATCACCATCCCTAAACATAGAAACCCATCACCATCCCTAAACGTAGAAACCCGTCACATCTCTAAACATAGAAACCCATCACATCCCTAAACATAGAAACCCATCACATCCCTAAACGTAGAAACCCATCACCATCCCCAAACATAGAAACCCATCACATCCCTAAACATAGAAACCCGTCACATCCCTAAACATAGAAACCCATCACATCCCAAAACATAGAAACCTATCACATCCCTAAACATAGAAACCCATCACATCCCTAAACATAGAAACCCATCACCATCCCTAAACATAGAAACCCATCACCATCACTAAACATAGAAACCCATCACCATCCCTAAACATAGAAACCCATCACCATCCCTAAACGTAGAAACCCATCACCATCCCTAAACGTAGAAACCCATCACATCCCTAAACATAGAAACCCATCACCATCCCTAAACATAGAAACCCATCACCATCCCTAAACATAGAAACCCATCACCATCACTAAACATAGAAACCCGTCACATCCGTAAACATAGAAACCCGTCACATCCCTAAACATAGAAACCCATCACATCCCTAAACATAGAAACCCATCACCATCCCTAAACATAGAAACCCATCACCATCACTAAACATAGAAACCCGTCACATCCCTAAACATAGAAACCCGTCACATCCCTAAACATAGAAACCCGTCACATCCCTAAACATAGAAACCCATCACCACCATGAAATGTAGAAACCCATCACATCCCTAAACGTAGAAACCCATCACATCCCGAAACGTAGAAACCCATCACCATCCCTAAACATAGAAACCCATCACCATCCCTAAACATAGAAACCCATCACCATCCCTAAACGTAGAAACCCATCACATCCCTAAACATAGAAACCCATCACCATCCCTAAACATAGAAACCCATCACCATCCCTAAACGTAGAAACCCATCACCATCCCTAAACGTAGAAACCCATCACCATCCCTAAACATAGAAACCCATCACCATCATGAAATGTAGAAACCCATCACATCGCTAAACGTAGAAACCCATCACATCCCCAAACATAGAAACCCATCACCATCCCTAAACATAGAAACCCATCACCATCCCTAAACGTAGAAACCCGTCACATCCCTAAACATAGAAACCCATCACATCCCTAAACATAGAAACCCATCACATCCCTAAACGTAGAAACCCATCACCATTCCCAAACATAGAAACCCATCACATCCCTAAACATAGAAACCCGTCACATCCCTAAACATAGAAACCCATCACCATCCCTAAACATAGAAACCCATCACATCCCTAAACATAGAAACCCATCACATCCCTAAACATAGAAACCCATCACATCCCTAAACATAGAAACCCATCACCATCCCTAAACATAGAAACCCATCACCATCACTAAACATAGAAACCCATCACCACCATGAAATGTAGAAACCCATCACATCCCTAAACGTAGAAACCCATCACCATCCCTAAACATAGAAACCCATCACCACCATGAAATGTAGAAACCCATCACATCCCTAAACATAGAAACCCATCACATCCCTAAACATAGAAACCCATCACCATCCCTAAACATAGAAACCCATCACCATCATGAAATGTAGAAACCCATCACCATCCCTAAACATAGAAACCCATCACCATCATGAAATGTAGAAACCCATCACATCGCTAAACGTAGAAACCCATCACATCCCCAAACATAGAAACCCATCACCATCCCTAAACATAGAAACCCATCACCATCCCTAAACGTAGAAACCCGTCACATCCCTAAACATAGAAACCCATCACATCCCTAAACATAGAAACCCATCACCATCCCCAAACATAGAAACCCATCACATCCCTAAACATAGAAACCCGTCACATCCCTAAACATAGAAACCCATCACCATCCCTAAACATAGAAACCCATCACATCCCTAAACATAGAAACCCATCACATCCCTAAACATAGAAACCCATCACATCCCTAAACATAGAAACCCATCACCATCCCTAAACATAGAAACCCATCACCATCACTAAACATAGAAACCCATCACCACCATGAAATGTAGAAACCCATCACATCCCTAAATGTAGAAACCCGTCACATCCCTAAACATAGAAACCCATCACATCCCTAAACATAGAAACCCATCACATCCCTAAACGTAGAAACCCATCACCATCCCCAAACATAGAAACCCATCACATCCCTAAACATAGAAACCCGTCACATCCCTAAACATAGAAACCCATCACCATCCCTAAACATAGAAACCCATCACCATCCCTAAACATAGAAACCCATCACCATCCCTAAACGTAGAAACCCATCACATCCCTAAACATAGAAACCCGTCACATCCCTAAACATAGAAACCCATCACCATCCCTAAACATAGAAACCCGTCACATCCCTAAACATAGAAACCCATCACCATCACTAAACATAGAAACCCATCACCATCCCTAAACATAGAAACCCATCACCATCCCTAAACGTAGAAACCCATCACCATCCCTAAACGTAGAAACCCATCACCATCCCTAAACGTAGAAACCCATCACATCCCTAAACGTAGAAACCCATCACCATCACTAAACATAGAAACCCATCACATCCCTAAACATAGAAACCCATCACCATCACTAAACATAGAAACCCATCACATCCCTAAACATAGAAACCCATCACCATCCCTAAACATAGAAACCCATCACCATCACTAAACATAGAAACCCATCACCACCATGAAATGTAGAAACCCATCACATCCCTAAACGTAGAAACCCATCACATCCCCAAACATAGAAACCCATCACATCCCCAAACATAGAAACCCATCACCATCCCTAAACATAGAAACCCATCACCATCCCTAAACATAGAAACCCATCACATCCCTAAACATAGAAACCCGTCACCATTCCTAAACGTAGAAACCCATCACGATCCCTAAACATAGAAACCCATCACATCCCTAAACATAGAAACCCATCACATCCCTAAACGTAGAAACCCATCACATCCCTAAACATAGAAACCCGTCACCATCCCTAAACATAGAAACCCATCACATCCCGAAACGTAGAAACCCATCACCATCACTAAGTATCTCCAAACAACAACTCACATTTATACAGTGTCTTTAATGTAGTAAAACGGCCCAAGGCGCTTCATAGGAGCGATTATCAAACAAAATTTGACACTGAGCCATATAAGGAGATATTAGGACAGGTGACCAAAAGTTTGGTCAAAGAGGTAGGTTTTAAGGAGCCTCCTAAAGGAGGAGAGGGAGGTGGAGAGGCAGAGAGGTTTTGGGAGGGAATTCCAGAGCTCAGGGCCTAGGCAGCTGAAGGCATGGCCGCCAATGGTGGAGCAATGAAAATCGGGGATGCGCAAGAGGCCAGAATTGGAGGAGGGTAGAGACCTCAAAGGGTTTTGGGGCTGGAGAAGGTTACAGAGGTGGGGAGGGGGTGAGGCCTTGAAGGGATTGGAACACGAGGATGAGAATTTTTAAACTCGAGGCGTCCCCAGACCGGGATTCAGTAAGTCAGCGAGCACAGGGGGTGATGGGTGAACGGGACTTGGTGTGATTTAGGATACGGGCAGCAGAGTTTTGGATGAGCTGAAGTTTACGGAGGGTGGAAGATGGGAGGCCGGCCAGGAGAGCGTTAGAATACTCCAGCCTAGACATAAACCACCGAGCCAGCCACACCAATAGGGTTTCTGTCTGTATCAAATAGGGTGCATTCACCCACCACCACACGCCCCACAATCAGATTTCACGACATTCGCTGTTTCGATGTGTGCAGGTGGAAAGGCCACCTGGTGAGGTACCGGATGGCTGGAGCCACCCATGGGTAAGAAACCCAACCTGAGTCAACCTCTTCAGCAGAGGGAGGGACAGCCGGGCAGAATAAAGAGTCTGAACTTGACACCATCATATTTCGACACGTTCAGCTGAATTTTTGTTTTCAGTAATGCACGGCACGGCACGTCCTGAACTGGAACTGGATTCAATGGCACAGCCTCAGGTCTGATCCAGCACAGGTTAGATACAAAGAATCACAGAATCATAGAAAATAGGAGCACGAGTAGGCCATTCGGCCCTTCGGGCCTGCTCCGCCATTCAAAATGATCATGGCTGATCGTCTAACTCATTATCCTGTTCTCGCTTTTTCCCCCTATCCCTTGATCCCTTTAGCATTAAGAAATATATCTATCTCCTTCTTGAATACATCTCATGACTTGGCCTCCACTGCCTTCTGTGGTAGAGAATTCCACAGGTTCAACACCCTCTGAGTGAAGAAATTTCTCCTTATCTCGGTTCTAAATGGCATACCCCGTATCCTGAGACTGTGACCCCTGGTTCTGGACTCCCCAGCCATCGGGAACATCCTCCCTGCATCTCGTCTGTCTAGTCCTGTTAGAATTTTATATGTTTCGATGCGATCACCTCTCATTCTTCTAAATTCTAGTGAATATAGGCCTAGTCGACCCAATCTCTCCTCATAAGTCAGTCCTGCCATCCCAGGAATCAGTCTGGTAAACCTTCGTTGCACTCCCTCCACGGCAAGGACATCCTTCCTCGGATAAGGAGACCAAAATTGCACACAGTACTCCAGATGTGGTCTCACCAAGGCCCTGTATAACTGCAGTAAGACATCCCTGCTCCTGTACTCAAACTGCCTGCTGCACCTGAATGCTCGCTTTCAGCGACTGGTGTACAGGGACACCCAGGTCTCGTTGCACCTCCCCTTTTCCCAATCTATCATCATTCAGATAATAATCTTCCATTCTGTTTTTACAACCAAAGTGGATAACCTCACATTTATCCACGATATACTGCATCTGCCATGTTCTTGCCCACTCACCCAACTTGTCGAAATCACATTGGAGCCTCTTTGCATCCTCCTCACAGCTCACATTCCACCCCAGCTTTGTGTCGTCTGCAAACTTGGAAATGTTACATTCTGTTCCCTCATCCAAATCATTGATATATATTGTGACTAGCTGGGGCCCAAGCACTGATCCCTAGTCACTGTACCCCACTAGTCACTGCCTGCCACCCAGAAAAAGACCCGTTTATTCCTACTCTCTGTTTCCTGTCTGTCAACCAATTCTCAATCCATGTCAGTATATTCCCCCCAATCCCATGTGCTTTAATTTTGCACACTGACCTCTTGTGTGGGACCTTATCAAAAGCCTTCTGAAAATCCAAATACACCACATCCACTGGTTCTCCCCTGTCTATTCTACTAGTTACATCCTCAAAAAACTCCAGTAGATTTGTTAAGCATGATTTCCCTTTCATAAACCCATGCTGACTTTGTCCAATCCCGTTAATGCCCTCCAAGTGTTCTGTTATCACATCCTTTATAATAGACTCTAGCATTTTCCCCACTACTGATGATAGGCTAACTGGTCTGTAATTCCCTGTTTTTTCTCTCCCTCCTTTTTTAAATAGTGGGGTTACATTTGCCACCCTCCAATCTGTAGGAACTGTTCCAGAGTCTATAGAATTTTGGAAGATGATCACCAATGCATCCACTATTTCCAGGGTCACTTCCTTTAGTACTCTGGGATGTAGATTATCAGGCCCTGAGGATTTGTCAGCCTTCAGCCCCATTAATCTCCCTCGCACTATTTTTTTTTACTAATACCGGTTTCCTTCAGTTCCTCACTCTCACTAGATCCTTGGTTCCATAATATTTCCGGGAGGTTATTTGTGTCCTCCTTTGTGAAGACAGAACCAAAGTATGTGTTTAATTGTTCTGCCATTTCTTTGTTCCCCATTTCTGACTGTAAGGGACCTACATTTGTCATCACTAATCTTTTTCTCTTGACATATTTATAGAAGCTTTTACAGTCAGTGTTTATGTTCCCTGCTAGTTTACTCTCATACTCTATTTTTCCCCTCTTAATCAATCTCTTTGTCCTCCTTTGCTGAATTCTAAACTGCTCCCAATCCTCAGGCTTGCCGCTTTTTCTGGCAATTTTATATGTCTCCTCTTTGGATCCAATACTATCCCTAATTTCTTTTGTAAGCCACGGTTGAACCACCTTTCCAGTTTTATTTTTGCGCCAGACAGGAATGAATAATTGTTGTAATTCCTTCACACGTTCTTTAAATATTAGCCATTGCCTATCCACCGTCATCCCTTTTAGTAAAGTTCCCCAATCTATCATGGCCAACTCGCACCTCATACTTTCGTAATTTCCTTTATTTAGATTCAGGATCCTAGTTTCACTCTCCATCTTAATGAGGAATTCTATCATGTTATGGTCGCTCTTCCCTCAGGGACCCCGCACAACAAGATTGCTAATTAATCCTTTCTCATTGCACAATACCCAGTCTAGGATCGCCTGTTCTCTAGTTGGTTCCTCAATGTATTGGTCTCGAAATCCATCACGTACTCACTCCAGGAATTCCTCCCCCACAGTATTATTGCTAATTTGGTTTAAGTCACCCATGATTATAGTTGTACCCTTCTTGCATGCATCTCTAATTTCCTGTTTAATGCCCTCTCCTACATCTCCACTACTGTTTGGGGGCCTATGGACAACCCCCACCAACGTTTTCTGCCCCTTGGTGTTTCTTAGCTCCACCCATACAGATTCCACATGGTGATTTTCCGAGCCAATATCCTTCCTCACTATTGCATTGATTTCCTCCTTTACTAACAATGCTACCTCAACTCCTTTCCCTTTTGGCCTGTCCTTCCTAAATATTGAATACCCCTGGATGTTCAGTTCCCATCCTTGGTCACCCTGCAGCCATGTCTCCGTAATCGCAACTATATCATAACTGTTAATATCTATCTGCGCTGTTAATTCATCTAGCTTATTGCGAATGCTCCACGCATTAAGACACAATGCCTCTAGACTTGTCTTTTTAAGATTGCTAGTCATCTTAGTTTTATTTTGCACTATGACCCTATTTGTTTTCACCCTTGTTTTCTCTGCCTTCCACTATTGCTTCTTCCCTTTCTGTCTTTTGTTTCTATCCTTGTTTCCCCCTCCTCTGTCTCCCTGCTCAGGTTCCCATCCCCCTGCCATTCTAGTTTAAACCTTCCCCAACAGCACTAGCAAACACCCCCGCGAGGACATTGGTCCCAGTCCTGCTCGGTTGTAACCCGTCCCGCTTGTACAGGTCCCACCTTCCCCAGAACTGGTCCCAATGTCCCAGGAATCTAAATCCCTCCCTCCTACACCATTCCTGCAGCCACGCATTCATCTGGTCTATTCTCCTGTTCCTATACTCACTAGCACGTGGCACTGGGTAGTAATCCTGAGATCACTATCTTTGAGGTCCTGCTTTTTAATTTATCTCCTAACTCCTTAAATTCACCTTGCAGGACTTCATCCCTTTTTTTACCTATGTCATTGGTACCGATATGGACCACGTCTACTGGCTGTTCACCCTCCCCCTCGAGAATGCCCTGCAACTGCTCCGTGACATCCTTGACCCTAGCACCAGGGAGGCAACATACCATCCTGGAGTCACGTTTGCGGCCGCAGAAACACCTATCTGTTCCCCTTACAATTGAATCCCCTATCACTATAGCCCTGCCCCTCTTATTCCTCCCCTCCTGTGCAGCAGAGCCACCCGTGGTGCCCCGAACCTGGCTCTTGCTGCTTTCCCCTGATAAGACATCTCCTCCAAAGTGGTATATCTGTTTGAGAGGGAGATGGCCCCAGGGGACTCCTGCTCTACCTGCCTAGTCCATTTACTCTGCCTGGCGGTCACCCATTTCCATACAGAGTAAAGCTCCCTCTACACTGTCTCATCAAACGCTCCCAGGTCTGGTCCAGCACAGGTAGATACAGAGTAAAGCTCCGTCTACACTGTCCCATCAAACACTCCCAGGGCAGGTACAGCACGGGTTAGATACAGAGTAAAGCTCCCTCTACACTTTCCCATCAAGCACTCCCCGGGCAGGTACAGCACGGGTTAGATACAGAGTAATGCTCCCTCTACAATGTCCCATCAAACACTCCCAGGGCAGGTACAGCACGGGTTAGATACAGAGTAAAGCTCCCTCTACACTGTCCCATCAAACACTCCCAGGGCAGGTACAGCACGGGTTAGATACAGAGTAAAGCTCCCTCTACACTGTCCCATCAAACACTCCCAGGGCAGGTACAGCACGGGTTAGATACAGAGTAAAGCTCCCTCTACACTGTCCCATCAAACACTCCCAGGGCAGGTACAGCACGGGTTAGATACAGAGTAAAGCTCCCTCTACACTTTCCCATCAAGCACTCCCCGGGCAGGTACAGCACGGGTTAGATACAGAGTAAAGCTCCCTCTACACTGTCCCATCAAACACTCCCAGGGCAGGTACAGCACGGGTTAGATACAGAGTAAAGCTCCCTCTACACTGGTCATAGTCCATCCTCCATTACTTGGTTATCTGATACCTGAGCCAAACAGGTTCTGCAGTGCTATTTACAATTGACCAACCAGACCAGCTCATTCTTCGGGACATAGGAACAGGAGGAGGCCATTCAGCCCTTGAGCCTGTTCAGTCATTCAATTGGATCACGGCTGATCTGTATCTTAACTCCATTTACCCGCCTTGGTTCCCTAACCCTTAATACCCTTACCCAACAAAAAATTATCTATTTCATTTTTGAAATTTTCAATTGACCCCCAGCCTCAACAGCTTTTTTGGGGGAGAGAGTTCCAGATTTCCACTCCCCTTTGTGTGAAGAAGTGCTTCCTGACATCACCCCTGAACGGCCTGGCTCTAATTTTAAGGTTCTGCCCCCCTTGTTCTGGACTCCCCCCCCCAGAGGAAATAGTTTCTCTCTATCGACCCGATCAATTCCTTTAATCATCTTCAACACCTCAATTAGATCATCCCTTAATCTCCTGTACTCGAGGGATTACATGCCCTCGTCCGTGCAGCCTGTCCTCATAATTTAACCCTTTTAGCCCCGGTATCATTCTGGTGAATCTGCGCTGCACCCCCTCCAAGGCCAATATATCCTTCCTGAGGTGCGGTGCCCAGAACTGAGCAGAAAGTCAGTTTGTGCTGTCACTGAGATTCCACCCACTCCACTCGAGATATCCCGACACGGCGGTGTCCTCCCGATCCAATCGGGTTATCCTGGCTCGACATGCAGCTGGAAGCCCCATGGTTTTAACCGGTTAAACTCCACCACTGCCCCTACCCCCCACCCCGCTCACTCTTGAGAATTCCTAAACCATGGCCCGAGCCAATCTGCCCCTTGGTTCTGGGAGCAGGGGGGGGGGGGGGGGGGGGGAGGACCCCTCTGCCGGATCCGTGCAGCAGGAATTTCGGGCCCGCACGACGCACGCTTTTCCTGACCGGTAATTTGAAAGTTCGGATAATCAGGCACCGCACGTGCCTGAATGGCCGTTTCGTGTTCCGGCAGGAGCGAGACTTGGGAAATTGGCGGCCGTTCCTTCAGCTGCTGAGACCCTAAGCTCTGGAATTCCCTCCCTAAACCTCTCCGCCTCTCTCTCCTCCTTTAAGACGCTCCTTCAGACCTACCTCCTTGACCAAGCTTTTGATCATTTGTCCTAACATCTGCTGATGTGGCTCGGTGTCAATTTTTGTCTGATTACACTCCTGTGAAGCGCCTTGGGATGTTCTACCACATTAAAGCCACTATATAAATGCAAGTTGCTGTTGCCTGTATAGAATGTATAGGGGCAACAAGGGGGCAAGCCATACTAGATTTAGTAATGAGTAATGAACCAGATTTAGTTAACGGCTTAACTGTGCGTGAACATCTATCCAATAGTGATCATAACATGATCGAGTTCAATGTAGTGTTTGAAAGGGAAAAAAGTGAATCAGCTGCTAAGATTCTAGACTTGGGCAAGGCCGACTTCAATGGGATGAGACAGAGACTGTCCACAGTAAACTGGGCAAATCTGTTAATGGGTAAAATTGTAAATAAGGCTTCAAGGAGCTCCTGACCATTACCTGAGGAAGGAGGAAGCCTCCGAAAGCTTGTAGATTTCAAATAAAAATCGTTGGACTATAACTTGGTGTTGTAAAATTGTTTACAATTGTCAACCCCAGTCCATCACCGGCATCTCCACATCAATGGGTAAAATGACTGATGATCAGTGGGAAATGTTTAAAGAAACATTTAACGTGATACAGAATCGGTTTATACCCCTGAGGGCAAGAACTCTACTTGCCAAAAAAAACAGCCATGGACAACTAAAGAGGTAAGGGACAGTATAAGACATAAGGAAAGGGCATACAAAAAGGCAAAAAATGGCACAGATCCTGGCGAATGGGAAAGATACAAAGATCAACAAAGGGTCACAAAACAGATAGTAAGAGCTACAAAAAGAGAGTATGAAAAGAAACTTGCAAGGGATATCAAAACCAATACGAAGAACTTTTATAGTTATATTAGGTGCTGGCCCCTTAAAAACTGAAAGTGGGGATATTGTCATTGATAATGGGGAAATGGCGGACATGTTGAACAATTACTTTGCGTCAGTATTTACAGTAGAAAAAGAGGATAGCATGCCGGAAATCCCAAGAAAACTAATATTGAATCGGGGACAGGGACTCGATAAAATTAACATAAGTAAAGCAACAGTAATGAAGAAAATAATAGCACTAAAGAGTGACAAATCCCCAGGACCAGATGGTTTCCATCCCAGGGTTTTAAAGGAAGTTGGTGAGCACATTGCGGATGCCCTAACTATAATCTTTCAACGTTCTCTAGATTCAGGAACTGTCCCTCTGGATTGGAAAACTGCACATGTCACTCCGCTTTTTAAGAAAGGAGAGAGAGGGAAACTGACCGGGGGATTATAGACCAGTTAGCCTAACATCTGTTGTGGGGAAAATGCTGGAGTCTATAATTAAGGATAGGGTGACTGAACACCTCGAGAATTTTCAGTTAATCAGAGAGAGCCAGCATGGATTTGTGAAAGGTAGGTCGTGCCTGACAAACCTGATTGAATTTTTTGAAGAGGTGACTAAAGTAGTGGGCAGGGGAATGTCAATGGATGTTATTTATATGGACTTCCAGAAGGCATTTGATATGGTCCCACATAAGAGACTATTAGCTAAGTTAGAAGCCCATGGAATAGAGGGAAAAGTACGGACTTGGTTAGGAAGTTGGCTGAGTGAAAGGCGACAGAGAGTAGGGATAATGGGAAGGTATTCACATTGGCAGGATGTGACTAGTGGAGTCCCGCAGGGATCTGTCTTGGGGCCTCAATTATTCACAATATTTATTAACGACTGAGATGAAGGCATAGAAAGTCTCATATCTAAGTTTGCCGATGACACAAAGATTGGTGGTATTGTAAGCAGTGTAGATGAAAATATAAAATTACAAAGCGATATTGATAGATTAGGTGAATGGGCAAAATTGTGGCAAATGGAATTCAATGTAGACAAATGTGAGGTCATCCACTTTGGATCAAAAAAGGATAGAACAGGGTACTTTCTAAATGATAAAAAGTTAAAAACCGTGGATGTCCAAAGGGACTTAGGGGTTCAGGTACATAGATCATTGAAGTGTCGTGAACAGGTGCAGAAAATAATCAATAAGGCTAATGGAATGCTGGCCTTTATATCTCGAGGACTGGAGTACAAGGGGGCAGAAGTTATGCTGCAGCTATACAAAACCCTGGTTAGACCGCACCTGGAGTACTGTGAGCAGTTCAGGGCACCGCACCTTCGGAAGGACATATTGGCCTTGGAGGGAGTGCAGCGTAGGTTTACTAGAATGATACCTGGACTTCAAGGGTTAAGTTACGAGGAGAGATTACACAAATTGGGGTTGTATTCTCTGGAGTTTCGAAGGTTAAGGGGTGATCTGATCGAAGTTTATAAGATATTAAGGGGAACTGATAGGGTGGATAGAGAGAAACTATTTCCACTGGTTGGGGATTTTAGGAGTAGGGGGCACAGTCTAAAAATTAGAGCCAGACCTTTCAGGAGTGAGATTAGAAAACATTTCTACACACAAAGGGTGGTAGAAGTTTGGAACTCTCTTCCGCAAACGGCAATTGATACTAGCTCAATCGATGAATTTAAATGTGAGATAGATAGCTTTTTGGCAACCAAAGGTATTAAGGGATATGGGCCAAAGGCAGGTATATGGAGTTAGATCACAGATCAACCATGATCTTATCAAATGGCGGAGCAGGCACGAGGGGCTGAATGACCTACTCCTGTTCCTATGTTCCTAATTTACAGAACAGAAAAAGGCCATTCGGCCCAGCTGGTCTAAGCCATTGTTCTTGCTCCACACGAGCCTCCTCCCACCCCACTTCATCTCACCCTATCAACATATCCTCCTATTCCTTTCTCCCTCATGTAGTTATCTATATTAATGACTTGGACTTGGGTGTACAGGGCACAATTTCAAAATTTGCAGATGACACAAAACTTGGAAGGGTAGTGAACAGTGAGGAGGATAGTGATAGACTTCAAGAGGATATAGACAGGCTGGTGGAATGGGCGGACACATGGCAGATGAAATTTAACGCAGGGAAGTGTGAAGTGATACATTTTGGCAGTAAGAATGAGGAGAGGCAATTTAAACTAAATGATCCAATTCTAAAGGGGGTGCAGGAACAGAGAGACCTGGGGGTAAACGTGCCTCGATCTTTGAAGGTCGCAGGACAGGTTGAGAAAGTGGTTAAAAAAGCATACAGGAGCCCGGGCTTTATAAATAGAGACAGAGAGTACAAAAGCAAGGAAGTTATGTTGAAGCTTTATAAAACACTGGTTCCGCCACAACTGGAGTATTGTGTTCAATTCTGGGCACCGCACTTTAGGAAGGATGTGAAGGCCTTATAGAGGGTGCAGAAGAGATTTACTAGAATGATTCCAGGGATGAGGGACTTCAGTTACGTGGATAGACTGGAGAAGCTGGGGTTGTTCTCCTCAGAGCAGAAAAGGTATTGGCGGTTTTAGCAGGCCTAAAAATGGATAAATCCCCAGGCCCGGACGAAATGTATCCCAGGCTACTGTGTGAGGCAAAGGAGGAGATTGCGGGGGCTCTGACACATATATTCAGAACCTCTCTGGCCACAGGGGATGTGCCAGAGGACTGGAGAACCGCTAATGTAATACCATTATTCAAGAAGGGGAGTAGGGAAAAACCGGGGAACTACAGGCCAGTGAGCCTAACATCAGTGGTAGGAAAATTATTGGAAAAAATTCTGAAGGACAAAATTAGTCTCCACTTGGAGAAGCAAGGATTAATCAGGGATAGTCAACATGGCTTTGTCAAGGGTAGATCATGTCTGACTAATTTGATTGAATTTTTTGAGGGGGTGACTAGGCGTGTGGATGAGGGTAACGCAGTGGATGTGGTATACATGGATTTCAGTAAGGCCTTCGATAAAGTCCCCCACAGGAGACTGGTCAAGAAGGTACAAGCCCATGGAATCCAGGGTGCCTTGGCACTTTGGATACAAAACTGGCTTAGTGGCAGAAGGCAGAGGGTGATGGTCGAAGGTTGTTTTTGTGGGGTACCACAGGGATCGGTGCTGGGTCCCTTGCTGTTTGTGGTCTACATTAATGACTTGGATATGAATGTAAAAGGTATGATCACTAAGTTCGCTGATGATACAAAAATTGGTAGGGTGGTAAATAGCGAGGAGGATAGCCTCAGTCTGCAGGACGATATAGATGGGTTGGTCAGATGGGCGGAACAGTGGCAAATGGAATTTAACCCGGAAAAGTGCGAGGTGATGCACTTTGGAGGGACTAACAAGGCAAGGGAATACACAATGAATGGGAGGACCCTAGGCAAGACAGAGGGTCAGAGGGATCTTGGTGTGCAAGTTCACAGATCCCTGAAGGCGGCGGAACAGGTAGATAAGGTGATAAAGAAGGCATATGGGATACTTGCCTTTATTAGCCGAGGCATAGAATATAAGAGCAAGGAGGTTATGATGGAGCTGTATAAAACACTGGTTAGGCCACAGCTGGAGTACTGTGTGCAGTTCTGGTCGCCACACTACAGGAAGGATGTGATCGCTTTGGAGAGGGTGCAGAGGAGATTCGCCAGGATGTTACCAGGGCTGGAGCGCTTCAGCTATGAAGAGAGACTGGGAAGATTGGGTTTGTTTTCCTTGGAGCAGAGGAGGCTGAGGGGGGACATGATTGAGGTGTACAAAATTATGAGGGGCACAGATAGGATGGATACTAAGGAGCTTTTTCCCTTCGTTGAGGGTTCTATAACAAGGGGACATAGATTCAAGGTAAAAGGCGGGAGGTTTAGAGGGGATTTTAGAAAGAACTTTTTCACCCAGAGGGTGGTTGGAGTCTGGAACTCACTGCCTGAAAGGGTTGTGGAGGCAGGAACCCTCACAACATTCAAGAAGCATTTGGATGAGCACTTGAAATGCCATAGCATACAAGGCTACGAACCAAATGCTGGAATATGGGATTAGAGTAGACAGGGCTGATGGCCGGCGCGGACACGATGGGCCGAAGGGCCTCTATCCGTGCTGTATAACTCTATGACTCTAAGGTTGAGAGGAGGTTTAATCGAGGTGTTCAAAATCATGAAGGGTTTAGATAAAGTAAATAAAGAGAAACTGTTCCCATTGGCGGAAGGGTCGAGAACCAGAGGACACAGATTTAAGGTGATTGGCAAAACAACCAAAGGCGACATGAGGAACAATTTTTACGCAGCGAGTTGTTCTGATCTGGAATGCGCTGCCTGAAAGGGCGGTGGAGGCTGATTCAATCGTGGCTTTCAAAAAGGAATTGGATAAATACTTGAAGGGAAAAAATTTGTAGGGCTGCAGGGAAAGAACAGGGGAATGGGACCAACTGGATTGCTCTAACAAAGAGCTGGCACAGGCTCGATGGGCCGAGTGTCCTCCTTCTGTCCTTCTGTGCTGCAACCATTCTATGATTCTATGATCTAGCTTCCCCTTAAGTACGCTATCCACCTCAACTACTCCTTGTGGGAGCGAGTTCCACATTCTCACCACTCTCTGGGTAAAGAGGTTTCTCCTGAATTCCCTATTGGATTTATTAGTGACTATCTTATATTTTTGGCCTCTAGTTTTGGTCTCCCCACAAGTGGAAACATTTTCTCCACAAACCCTGTTATAATTTTAAAGACCTCTATCAGGTCACCCCTCAATCTTCCCTTTCCTGGCCCTGCAATTCACTGCCTTTAAGACACCATCTGAGCGGTGGAATCGAAACCATTATTCCACTGACCTTGCTGCGTTAATAGCCGCTGTGATATTTCTTGTAATATCATCGTTGCCCCGATCAATACTAACTCTGTTAAAACCAGCTCTCTCTCCTGTCAGGATAATTATTGTCTCGCTGCTGAGCCGTGATATTCAGAATCAATCAGCTGGGAACTGAGTCAAAGTCCTGTCAGTGAAACAGTCTCAGATACAATGGGCCCCGGCAGAGTGTGCTGAGATTATCCTGAACGGGGGGCAAGGCATCTTCAAACAACAAGGGAAGCAAATGGGAATAAAAGGGCCGAGTGCACTCCAGGCAGAGGAGGAACCACTGAGAGAGTGCTGAGAAGATAGCACACCGTCCGTTAGCACAGCTTATGAACCAATCCTCCCTGAGCACAGCCCAGTAACACGACCACACCTAATACTGCCCAGGAACACCCTCCCCTAATACTGCCCAGGAATACCCTCCCCTAATACTGCCCAGGAACTCCGTCCTCGAATACAGCCCAAGAACACCCTCCACTAATACTGCCCAGTAACAACCTCCCCTAATATTGCCCACTAACACCCTCCCCTAATACTGCCCAGTAACACACCCTCCCCAAATACTGCCCAGTAACACCCTCCCCTAATACTGCCCAGTAACACCCTCCCCTAATACTGCCCAGTAACACACCCTCCCCTAATACCGCCCAGTAACACCCTCCCCTAATACTGCCCACTAATACCCTCCCCAAATACTGCCCACTAACACCCTCCCCGAATACAGCCCAGTAATATACCCTCCCCTAATACAGCCCAGTAACACACCCACACCTAATACTGCCCAGTAACACACTCCCCAAATACTGCCCAGTAACACACCCTCCCCTAATACTGCCCAGTAACACCCTCCCCTAATACCGCCCAGTAACACCCTCCCCTAATACTGCCCAGTAACACACCCTCCCCTAATACTGCCCACTAACACCCTCCCCTAATACCGCCCAGTAACACACCCACACCTAATACTGCCCAGTAACACACCCTCCCCTAATACTGCCCAGTAACACACCCTCCCCTAATACAGCCCAGTAACACACCCACATCTAATACTGCCCAGTTGCACGCCCTCCCCTAATACTGCCCAGTAACACACCCACATCTAATACTGCCCAGTTGTACGCCCTCCCCTAATACTGCCCAGTAACACACCCTCCCCTAATACTGCACAGAAACACGCCCTCCGCTAATACTGGCCAGTAACACACCCACACCTAATACTGCACAGTTACACACCCTCCCCTAATACTGCCTAGTAACATGCCCTCCCCTAATACTGCCCAGTAACACACCCTCCCCTAGTACTGCACAGTAACACACCCTCCCCTAATACTGCCCAGTAACATGCCCTCCCCTAATACTGCCCAGTAATACACCCTCCCCTAGTACTGCACAGTAACACACCCTCCCCTAATACTGCCCAGTAACATGCCCTCCCCTAATACTGCCCAGTATTAAACCCTCCCCTAATACTGCCCAGTAACACACCCTTCCCTAATACTGCCTAGTAATACACCCTCCCCTAATACTGCCCAGTAACAAGCTCTCCGCTAATATTGCCCAGTAATACACCCTCCCCTAGTACTGCCCAGTAATACACCCTCCCCTAATACTGCCCAGTAACACACCCTCCCCTAATACTGACCAGTAATACGCCCTCCCCTAATACTGCCCAGTAATACGCCCTCCCCTAATACTGCCCAGTAATACGCCCTCTCCTAATACTGCCCAGTAATACGCCCTCTCCTAATACTGTCCAGTGATAACCCATTCCCTAATACTGCACAGTAACACACACTCCCCTAATACTGCACAGTAACACACACTCCCCTAATACTGCACAGTAACACACCCTCCCCTAATACTGCCTAGTAACATGCCCTCCCCTAATAATTCCCAGTAATATGCCCTCTCCTAATGCTGCCCAGTAATACGCCCTTCCCTAATACCGCACAGTAAAACACCCTCCCCTAATACAGCCCAGTAACACCCCACACCTAATACTGCCCAGTAACACACCCTCCCCTAATACAGCCCAGTAATATACCCTCCCCTAATACAGCCCTGTAACACCCCACATCTAATACTGCCCAGTTGTACGCCCTCCCCTAATACTGCCCAGTAACACACCCTCCCCTAATACTGCACAGAAACACGCCCTCTGCTAATACTGGCCAGTAACACACCCACACCTAATACTGCACAGTTACACACCCTCCCCTAATACTGCCTAGTAACATGCCCTCCCCTAATACTGCCCAGTAATACACCCTCCCCTAATAATGCCCAGTAACATGCCCTCCCCTAATACTGCCCAGTAATACACCCTCCCCTAGTACTGCACAGTAACACACCCTCCCCTAATACTGCCCAGTAACAAGCTCTCCGCTAATATTGCCCAGTAATACACCCTCCCCGAGTACTGCCCAGGAACACACCCTCCCCTAATACTGCCCAGTAATACGCCCTCTCCTAATACTGCCCAGTAATACGCCCTCTCCTAATACTACCCAGTAATACGCCCTCTCCTAATACTGTCCAGTAATACGCCCTTCCCTAATACTGCACAGTAACACACCCTCCCCTAATACAGCCCAGTAATGCGACCTCCCCTAATATTGGTCGGTTACACCTACTGTCCAGTAATACACCCTCCCCTATTACTGCACAGTAACACGCCCTCCTCTAATACTGCCCAGTAATACACACTCTCCTAATACTGCCCAGTAATATGCCCTCTCCTAATACTGCCCAGTAATACGCCCTTCCCTAATACTGCACAGTAATAGGCCCTTCCCTAATACTGCACAGTAACATGCCCTTCCCTAATACTGCACAGTAACACACCCTCCCCTAATACTGCCTAGTAACATGCCCTCCCCTAATACTGCCCAGTAATACACCCTCTCCACTACTGCCCAGTATCGCACCCTCCCCTAATACTGCCCAGTAATACACCCTCCCCTAATACTGCCCGGTAACACACTCTCCGCTAATATTGCTCAATAATACACCCTCCCCTAATACAGCCCAGTAACACATCCTCCCCTAATACTGCCCAGTAACACACCCTCCCCTTATACTGCCCAGTAATACACCCTCCCCTAATACTGCCCAGTAACACCCGCTCCCTTAATATTGCCCAGTAATACACCCTCCCCTAATACTGCCCAGTAACACGCCCTCTCCTAATACTGCCCAGTAATACGCCCTTCCCTAATACTGCACAGTAATAGGCCCTTCCCTAATACTGCACAGTAACATGCCCTTCCCTAATACTGCACAGTAACACACCCTCCCCTAATACTGCCTAGTAACATGCCCTCCCCTAATACTGCCCAGTAATACACCCTCCCCACTACTGCCCAGTATCGCACCCTCCCCTAATACTGCCCAGTAATACACCCTCCCCTAATACTGCCCGGTAACACACTCTCCGCTAATATTGCTCAATAATACACCCTCCCCTAATACAGCCCAGTAACACATCCTCCCCTAATACTGCCCAGTAACACACCCTCCCCTTATACTGCCCAGTAATACACCCTCCCCTAATACTGCCCAGTAACACCCGCTCCCTTAATATTGCCCAGTAATACACCCTCCCCTAATACTGCCCAGTAACACGCCCTCCCCTAATATTGCCCAGTAATACGCCCTCTCCTAATACTGCCCAGTAATACGCCCTCTCCTAATATTGCCCAGTAATACGCCCTTCCCTAATACTGCACAGTAACACACCCTCCCCTAATACTGCCTAGTAACATGCCCTCCCCTAATACTGCCCAGTAATACACCCTCCCCTAATACTGCCCGGTAACACGCCCTCTGCTAATATTGCCCAGTAATACACCCTCCCTTAGTACTGCCCAGTAACACACCCTCCCCTAATAATGCCCAGTAATACTCCCTTGCCTAATACTGCCCAGTAACACACCCTCCCCTAATACTGCCCAGTTATACTCCCTTGCCTAATACTGCCCAGTAACACGCCCTCCCCTAATACTGTCCTATAACATACCCACACCTAATACTGCCCAGTAACACACCCTCCCCTAATACTGCCCAGTAATACTCCCTTGCCTAATACTGCCCAGTAACACGCCCTCCCCTAATACTGCCCAGTAACACGCCCTCCCCTAATACTGTCCTATAACATACCCACACCTAATACTGCCCAGTAACACACCCTCCCCTAATACTGCCCAGTAATACTCCCTTGCCTAATACTGCCCAGTAACACGCCCTCCCCTAATACTGCCCAGTAATACGCCCTCTCCTAATGTTGCCCAGTAATACGCCCTCTCCTAATGTTGCCCAGTAATACGCCCTCTCCTAATACTGCCCAGTAATACGCCCTCCCCTAATACTGCCCAGTAACACACCCTCCCCTAATACTGCCCAGTAATACGCCCTCCCCTAATACTGCCCAGTAACACACCCTCCCCTAATACTGCCCAGTAATACGCCCTCCCCTAATACTGCCCAGTAACACACCCTCCCCTAATACTGCCCAGTAATACGCCCTCTCCTAATACTGCCCAGTAATACGCCCTCTCCTAATACTGCCCAGTAATACGCCCTCTCCTAATGTTGCCCAGTAATACGCCCTCTCCTAATGTTGCCCAGTAATACGCCCTCTCCTAATGTTGCCCAGTAATACGCCCTCTCCTAATGTTGCCCAGTAATACGCCCTCTCCTAATACTGCCCAGTAATACGCCCTCCCCTAATACTGCCCAGTAACACACCCTCCCCTAATACTGCCAAGTAATACGCCCTCCCCTAATACTGCCCAGTAACACGCCCTCCCCTAATACTGCCCAGTAATACGCCCTCCCCTAATACTGCCCAGTAACACACCCTCCCCTAATACTGCCCAGTAATACGCCCTCTCCTAATACTGCCCAGTAATACGCCCTCTCCTAATACTGCCCAGTAATACGCCCTCTCCTAATACTGCCCAGTAACACACCCTCCCCTAATACTGCCCAGTAATACGCCCTCCCCTAATACTGCCCAGTAACACACCCTCCCCTAATACTGCCCAGTAATACGCCCTCTCCTAATACTGCCCAGTAATACGCCCTCTCCTAATACTGCCCAGTAATACGCCCTCTCCTAATACTGCCCAGTAATACGCCCTCTCCTAATACTGCCCAGTAATACGCCCTCTCCTAATACTGCCCAGTAATACGCCCTCTCCTAATACTGCCCAGTAATACGCCCTCTCCTAATACTGCCCAGTAACACACCCTCCCCTAATACTGCCCAGTAATACGCCCTCTCCTAATACTGCCCAGTAATACGCCCTCTCCTAATACTGCCCAACAACACACCCTCCCCTAATATTGGTCGGTTGCACCTACTTCCCTACCACTCCCTGGTGATCACTCGGCCTGGTAATAGTGATCACTCGGCCTGGTAATAGTGATCACTCGGCCTGGTAATAGTGATCACTTTGCTTGTTAATAGTGATCACTCGGCCTGGTAATAGTGATCACTCTGCTTGTTAATAGTGATCACTCTGCCTGTTAATAGTGATCACTCGGCCTGGTAATAGTGATCACTCTGCCTGGTAATAGTGATCACTCTGCCTGGTAATAGTGATCACTCGGCCTGGTAATAGTGCTGCACTCCATTCCCTGGTGACATTGAGTTGTCGCCTGTTTGGGGATATCGCTGTGTGAAAGGATTGCTTGGCTCAATTTCTTACTCTTCAATACGGTCAGCTCGGCCTTGCAGGACACCTCTCCAGCCAGGTTCTTGGCCGTACAGGTGTAGACTCCACTGTCTGTGTTGGTGGTGTTGAGGATCACCAGCGAACACTCGCTGTCATCGTAAACAAAGGACACGTGGTTACTCTCCGCCAACATTACATCATCCTGGAAAATAAACAGGAAAGGGAAGGTCAATTATCTGGTGCCTAGTCCGGCCAGAGGGTCAGTCAGAGGCCGGAACGTCAGTCAGAGGCCGGAAGGTCAATCAGAGGCCAGAAGGTCAGTCAGAGGCCGGAGCGTCAGTCAGAGGCCGGAGCGTCAGTCAGAGGCCGGAGCGTCAGTCAGAGGCCGGAGGGTCAGTCAGAGGCCGGAAGGTCAGTCAGAGGCCGGAAGGTCAGTCAGAGGCCGGAGGGTCAGTCAGAGGCCGGAGGGTCAGTCAGAGGCCGGAAGGTCAGTCAGAGGCCGGAGGGTCAGTCAGAGGCCGGAAGGTCAGTCAGAGGCCGGAGGGTCAGTCAGAGGCCGGAGGGTCAGTCAGAGGCCGGAGGGTCAGTCAGAGGCCGGAGGGTGACTGTGGGATAGACAGAGAACTGGTCAGTCAGTGGCCGCCAACCTTTCTGGTTTTGGAATGTGCTGCGGACCCACTGCCCCGACAGCTGTTTCTACGAACAGAGGTCCATTTCGCCCATTTTGCTTCTGTGCCTTATCCTGTGGGGGGACAAGACTTACTGAAGATTTCCGACAAATCCTGAACGGTGGCAGAGAATATATCAGAATTGAAGAGCTGTCATTTCCCAGGGGCTGCTCCTCTTCTGCCGCCCCAGCGGGCTCTGTGCCTCGAAACAGGCGGTAACCCTGGGTCAGAGTTCAACATCAAACAGGGAGCCTAAACCTCTGAAACGCGACAACATCATTGGTGATTCTCGCCCTCCCCTGTCCCAGCTAACAGGAGGGAGGGAGGGGGAGGAGGGAGGGATGGGAGGGGAGAAAGAGGATGGGAGGGAGGGGGAGGAGGAGGAGGAGGGAGGGGGGAAAAGGGGAGAGGGGAGGGAGGGAGGGGAGGAGGAGAAAGGAGGGAGGGTGGAGGGCAGGGATGGAGGGGAGGAGAAGGGTAGAAGGGATGGAGGGGGAGATGGGAAGTTGAGGAGGGAGGGAGGCAGGGGGAGAAGGGAGAAGGGAGGGGAGGGGGGAGGAGGAAGGAAGGGAGGGAGGAGGAGGAGGGATGAAGGGAAGGAAGGATGGAAGGGGAGGTGGGAGAGCGAGGAGGGAGAGGAGGGAGGGGAGAAGGGAGGGAGGGTGAGGAGGGAGGGAAGGGAAGGAGGGAGTGGCAGCATGGAAGGAGGGAGTGTAGTCAGGTAGGAATGGGCAGGGAGGAGGGAGGGGGACGATGAAGGGGAGGGACGGAAGGGGAGGTAGAGGAGCGGAGGAAGGGGAGGGGAGGAAGGAAAGGGGAGGGAGGGAGGGTGGAGGAGGAGGGGAAGGGGAGAAGGGAGCGAGGGAGGAGGGGGAGAGGGGAGGGAGGGACGGAGGGGGAGGAGGGAGGGAGGGAGGGTGAGGAGGGAGGAAAGGAGGGTGGGAGATAGGGGAAAGATGCAGGGAGGGAGGGAAAGCAGGGAGGGAGGGAAAGTAGGGAGGGAGGGAAAGCAGGGAGGGAGGGGGCAGGGAAGGGGAGGAGTGGGAGGGTGGGAGGGAGTGGGAGCATGTAAGTCAGGTAGGGATGGGCCAGGTGGGAGTGGGAGGGAGAATTACATAGAAATTTACAGCACAGAAACAGGCCATTCGGCCCAACAGGTCTGTACCGGTGTTTATGCTCCTCACGAGCCTCCTCCCTCCCGACTCCATCTCACCCTATCGGTATATCCTTCTATTCCTTTCTCCCTCAAGTGTTTATCTGGCTTCCCCTTAAATGCATCAATGCTATTCGCCTCAAACACACCTTGTGTTGGCGAGTTCCACATTCTAGTGGGGAAACTTATAGAAACGATAATCCGGGACAGAATTAACAGTCACTTGGACAAGTGTGGATTGATTAGGGAAAGCCCAGCACGGATTTGTTAAAGGTAAATCGTGTTTAACGAACTTGATTGAGTTTTTTGATGAGGTAACAGAGAGGGTCGATGAGGACAATGCAGTTGATGTGGTGTATATGGACTTTAAAAAGACGTTTGATAAAGTGCCGCATAATAGGCTTATCATCAAGATTGAAGCCCATGGAATAAAGGGGGCAGTAGCAACATGGATACAGAATTGGCTGAGTGACAGGAAACAGAGTAGTGGTGAACGGTTGTTTTTCAGACTGGAGGAAGGTGTACAGTGGTGTTCCCCAAGGGTCAGTATTATAGAATCATAGAAAGTTACGGAACAGAAGGAGGCCATTCAGCCCATCGTGTCTGTGCTGGCCGAAAATGAGCCACCCAGCCTAATCCCACTTTCCAGCACTTGGTCCGTAGCCCTGTAGGTTACGGCACTTCAGGTGCACATCCAGGTACTTTTTAAATGAGTTGAGGGTTTCTGCCTCTCCCATCCTTTCAGGCAGTGAGTTCCAGACCCCCACCACCCTCTGGGTGAAAAAATTTCTCCTCAGCTCCCCTCTAATCCTTCTACCAATCACTTTAAATCTATGCCCCCTGGTCACTGACCCCTCTGCTAAGGGAAATAGGTCCTCCCTATCCACTCTATCTAGGCCCCTCATAATTTTATACACCTCAATTAAATCTCCCCTCAGCCTCCTTTGTTCCAAAGAAAACAACCCCAGCCTATCCAATCTTTTCTCATAGTTAAAATTCACCAGCCCTGGCAACATCCTCGTAAATCTCCTCTGTACCCTCTCTAGTGCAATTACATCTTTCCTGTAATGTGGTGACCAGAACTGTACGCAGTACTCAAGCTGTGGCCTAACCAGTGTTTTATACAGTTCCAGCATAACCTCCCTGCTCTTATATTCTGTGCCTCGGCTAATAAAGGAAAATACCCCATATGCCTTTTTAACCACCTTATCGACCTGCCCTGCTCCCTTCAGGGATCTGTGGACATGCCCTCCAAGGTCCCTTTGTTCCTCTACATCTCTCAGTATCCTCCCATTTATTGTGTATTCCCTTGCCTTATTTGCCCTCTCCAAATGCATTACCTCACACTTCTCTGGATTGAATTCCATTTGCCACTTTTCTGCCCACCTGACCAGTCCATTGATATCTTCCTGCAGTCTACAGCTTTCCTCCTCACTATCAATCACACGGCCAATTTTGTATCATCTGTAAACTTCTTGATCAAGCCCCCCACATTCAAGTCCAAATCATTAATATATACCACAAAAAGCAAGGGACCCCACTGGAAACAGCCTTCCAGTCACAAAAGCACCCGTCAACCAATCCTTTGCTTCCTGCCACTGAGCCAATTTTGGGTCCAACTTGCCACTTTCCTTTGGATCCCATGGGCTTTTACTTTTTTGACCAGTCTGCCATGTGCGACCTTGTCAAAAGCCTTGCTAATATCCATGTACACTACATCAAACGCATTACCCTCATCGACCCTCCTTGTTACCTGCTCAAAAAATTCAATCAAGTTCGTCAGACATGAACTTCCCTTAACAAATCCATGCTGACTGTCCTTGATTAACCCGTGCCTTTCTAAATGACGATTTATGCTGTCCCTCAGAATTGATGTAAATAATTTGCCCACCACCGAGGTTAGACTGACTGGCCTATAATTACTTGGTCTATCTCTTTCTCCCTTTTTAAACAATGGTACAACATTAGCAGTCCTCCAATCCTCCGACACCATGTCTGTAGCCAGGGAGGATTGGAAAATGATGGTCAGAGCCTTCGCTATTTCCTCCCTTGCTTCTCTTAACAGCCTGGGATACATTTCATCCGGGCCTGGGTACTAGGACCACTGCTTTTCTTGATATATATTAATGACTTGGACTTGGGTGTACAGGGCACAATTTCCAAATTTGCAGATGACACAAAACTTGGAAGTGTAGTGAACAGTGAGTAGGATAGTGATAGACTTCAAGAGGATATAGACAGGCTGGTGGAATGGGCGGACATGTGGCAGATGAAATACAACGCAGGAAAGTTTTTTTTTATTCGTTCATGGGATGTGGGCGTCGCTGGCGAGGCCGGAATTTATTGCCCATCCCTAATTGCCCTTGAGAAGGTGGTGGTGAGCCGCCTTCTTGAACCGCTGCAGTCCGTGTGGTGAAGGTTCTCCCACAGTGCTGTTAGGAAGGGAGTTCCAGGATTTTGACCCAGCGACGATGAAGGAACGGCGATATATTTCCAAGTCAGGATGGTGTGTGACTTGGAGGGGAATGTGCAGGTGGTGTTGTTCCCATGTGCCTGCTGCCCTTGTCCTTCTAGGTGGTAGAGGTTGCGAGTTTGGAAGGTGCTGTCGAAGAAGCCTTGGCGAGTTGCTGCAGTGCATCCTGTGGATGGTACACACTGCAGCCATGGTGCGCTGGTGGTGAAGGGAGTGAATGTTTAGGGTGGTGGATGGGGTGCCAATCAAGCGGGCTGCTTTATCTTGGATGGTGTCGAGCTTCTTGAGTGTTGTTGGAGCTGCACTCATCCAACCAAGTGGAGAGTATTCCATCACACTCCTGACTTGTGTCTTGTAGATGGTGGAAAGGCTTTGGGGAGTCAGGAGGTGAGTCACTCGCCGCAGAATACCCAGCCTCTGACCTGCTCTCGTAGCCACAGTATTTATATGGCTGGTCCAGTTAAGTTTCTGGTCAATGGTGACCCCCAGGATGTTGATGGTGGGGGATTCGGCGATGGTAATGCCGTTGAATGTCAAGGGGAGGTGGTTAGACTCTCTTTTGTTGGAGATGGTCATTGCCTGGCACTTATCTGGCGCGAATGTTACTTGCCACTTATGAGCCTGGATGTTGTCCAGGTCTTGCTGCATGCGGGCTTGGACTGCTTCATTATCTGAGGGGTTGCGAATGGAACTGAACACTCTGCAATCATCAGCGAACATCCCCATTTCTGACCTTATGATGGAGGGAAGGTCATTGATGAAGCAGCTGAAGATGGTTGGGCCAAGGACACTGGCCTGAGGAACTCCTGCAGCAATGTCCTGGGGCTGAAATGATTGGCCTCCAACAACCATTACCATCTTCCTTTGTGCTAGGTATGACTCCAGCCACTGGAGAGTTTTCCCCCTGATTCCCATTGACTTCAATTTTACTAGGGCTCCTTGGTGCCACACTCGGTCAAATGCTTCCTTGATGTCAAAGGCAGTCACTCTCACCTCACCTCTGGAATTCAGCTCTTTTGTCCATGTTTGGACCAAGGCTGTAATGAGGTCTGGAGCCGAGTGGTCCTGGCGGAACCCAAACTGAGCATTGGTGAGCAGGTTATCGGTGAGTAAGTGCCGCTTGATAGCACTGTCGACGACACCTTCCATCACTTTGCTGATGATTGAGAGCAGACTGATGGGGCGGTAATTGGCCGGATTGCATTTGTCCTGCTTTTTGTGGACAGGACATACCTGGGCAATTTTCCACATTGTCGGGTAGATGCCAGTGTTGTAGCTGTGCTGGAACAGCTTGGCTAGAGGCGCAGCTAGTTCTGGAGCACAAGTCTTCAGCACTACAGCCGGGATGTTGTCGGGGCCCATAGCCTTTGCTGTATCCAGTGCACTCAGCCGTTTCTTGTTACCACGTGGAGTGAATTGAATTGGCCGAAGACTGGCTTCTGTGATGGTGGGGATATCGGGAGGAGGCCGAGATGGATCATCCACTCGGCACTTCTGGCTGAAGATGGTTGCAAACGCTTCAGCCTTGTCTTTTGCACTCACGTGCTGGACTCCGCCATCATTGAGGATGGGGATGTTTGCAGAGCCTCCTCCTCCCGTTAGTTGTTTAATTGTCCACCACCATTCATGACTGGATGTGGCAGGACTGCAGAGCTTTGATCTGATCCGTTGGTTGTGGAATCTCTTAGCTCTGTCTATAGCATGTTGCTTCCGCTGTTTAGCACGCATATAGTCCTGAGTTGTAGCTTCACCAGGTTGGCACCTCATTTTTAGGTACGCCTGGTGCTGCTCCTGGCATGCTCTTCTACACTCCTCATTGAACCAGGGTTGATCCCCTGGCTTGTTGGTAATGGTAGAGTGAGGAATATGCCGGGCCATGAGGTTACAGATTGTGCTGGAATACAATTCTGCTGCTGCTGATGGCCCACAATTCCTCATGGATGCCCAGTTTTGAGCTGCTAGATCTGTTCTGAATCTATCCCATTTAGCACGGTGGTAGTGCCACACATGTTGGATGGTGTCCTCAGTGCGAAGACGGGACTTCATCTCCATGAGGACTGTGCAGTGGTCACTCCTACCAATACTGTCATGGACAGATGAATTTGCGACAGGTAGATTGGTGAGGACGAGGTCAAGTAAGTTTTTCCCTTGAGTTGGTTTGCTCACCACCTGCCGCAGGCCCATTCTGGCAGTTATGTCCTTCAGGACTCGGCCAGCAGTGGTGCTACCGAGGCACTTTTGGTGATGGACATTGAAGTCCCCCACCCAGAGTACATTTTGTGCCCTTGCAGACCCTCAGTGCTTCCTCCAAGTGGTGCTCAACATGGAGGAGGACTGATTCATCAGCAGGAGGTTTCCTTGCCCATGTTTGACCTGATGCCATGAGATTTCATGGGGTCCAGAGTCAATGTTGAGGACTCCCAGGGCCACTCCCTCCTGACTGTATATCACTGTACCACCACCTCTGGTGGGTCTGTCCTGCCAGTGGGACAGGACATACCCAGGGATGGTGATGGAAGAGTCTGGGACGTTGGCTGAACGGTATGATTCTGTGAGCATGGCTATGTCAGTCTGTTGCTTAACAAGTCTGTGGGACAGATCTCCCAATTTTGGCACAAGTCCCCAGGTGTTAGTAAGGAAGACCTTGCAGGGTTGACTGGGCTTGGTTTGCCGTTATCGTGTTCGGTGCCTAGTGGTCCGTCCAGTTTTATTCTTATTACGACTTTTCGTAGCGAGATTTTTACAACCGAGTGGCTTGCTCGGCCATTTCAGAGGGCAATTAAGAATCAACCACATTGCTGTGGGTCTGGAGTCACATATAGGCCAGACTGGGTAACGACGGCAGGTTTCCTTCCCTAAAGGACATTAGTGAACCAGATGGGTTTTTACAACAATCTGGTAGTTTCATGGCCACCATTACTGATACTAGTATTTTAATTCCAGATTTTTAATTGAATTTAAATTCGCCAGCTGCCATGGCAGGATTTGAACTCATAACTCCAGATTTTAGTCTGGGCCTCTGGATTACTAGTCCAGTAACATAACCACTATGCTACCGTACCCGTGTGAAGTCATACATTTCAGTAGGAAGAACGAGAATAGGTAATATGAACTAGAGGGCACAATTCTAAAAGGGGTACAGGAACAGAGAGATCTGGGGGTATATGTGCACAAATCGTTGAAGGTGGCAGGGCAGGTTGAGAAAGTGATTAAAAAAGTATACGGGATCCTGGGCTTTATAAATAGAGGCATAGAGTACAAAAGTATGGAAGTCATGTTGAACCTTTATAAAACACTGGCTCGGCCGCAACTGCAGTATTGTGTTCAATTCTGGGCACTGCACTTTAGGAAAGATGTGAAGGCCTAGAGAGGGTGCAGAAGAGATTTACTAGAATGATTCCAGGGATGAGGGACTTTAGTTACGTGGATAGACTGGAGAAGCTGGGGTTGTTCTCCTTGGAACAGAGAAGGTTGTGAGGAGATTTGATAGAGGTATTCAAAATCATAAAGGGTCTAGACAGAGTAGATAGAGAGAAACTGTTCCCATTGGTGCAAGGGTCAGGAACCAGAGGACATAGATTTAAGGTGATTGGCAAAAGAACCAAAGGTGACATGAGGAAAAACTTTTTTACACAGCGTGTGGTTGTGATCTGGAATGCACAGCCTGAGGGGGTGGTGGAGGCAGATTCAATCATGGCCTTCAAAAGGGAACTGGATGAGTACTTGATAAATTTGCAGGGCTACGGGGAAGGGGCGGGAGAGTGGGACTAGCTGGATTGCTCTTACACAGAGCCAGCACGGACTCAATGGGCCGAATGGCCTCCTTCCGTGCTATAAACTTTCTATGATTCTTACACTCTTTGGGTAAAGAAGTTTCTCCTGAATTCCTTATTGGATTTATTAGTGACTATCTTATATTTATGGCCTCTAGTTCTGGTCTCCCCCACAAGTGGAATCATCTTCTCTACGTCTACCCTTTCAAACCCTTTCATAATCTTAAAGACCTCTATCAGGTCACCCCTCAGTCTTCTCTTTTCTAAAGAAAAGAAAAGAGCCCCAGCCTGTTCAGCCTTTCCTGATCAGTATATCCTCTCAGTTCTGATATCATCCTTATAAATCTTTTTTGCAGCTTCTCCAGTGCCTCTATATCCTTTTTATAATAGGGAGATCAGAACTTATAATCTTAAAGATCTCTATCAGGTCACCCCTCAGCCTTCTCTTTTCTAGAGCCCCAGCCTTTTTCCGGAGAAGGGAGGGAGGGAGTGAGGGGGGAGGGAGGATGCGAGGGGGTGGGAGGATGTGAGGGGGAGGGAGGATGCGAGGGGGAGGGAGGGAGCGAGAAGGGAGGGAGGATGCGAGGAGGGAGGGAGGAGCAAGGGAGAAGGAGGGAACAAGGAGGGAGAGAGGGATCGAGGGGGGAACGGAGGGAACGAGTGGGGATGGTGGGAACAAGTGGGGGCGGAGGGAACAAGTGGGAACGGAGGGAACAAGTGGGAACGGAGGGAGTGAGGTGGGATGGAGTGAATGAGGGGGGACGGAGCGAGCGAGGGTGGACGGGGGAGCGAGGGGGATTGAGGGAACGAGGGAGGCGGAGGGAGCAAGGAGGGACAGGGAAGCGAGGTGGACGGAGGGAAGGAGGGGGGATGGAGGGAGCGAAGAGGGACAGGGGGAGCGAGGAGGGACAGGGGGAGCGAGGAGGGACAGGGGGAGCGAGGAGGGACAGGGGGAGCGAGGAGGGACAGGGGGAGCGAGGAGGGACAGGGGGAGCGAGGAGGGACAGGGGGAGCGAGGAGGGACAGGGGGAGCGAGGAGGGACAGGGGGAGCGAGGAGGGACAGGGGGAACGAGGGGGACGTTGGAAGTGAGGAGGGACAGTGGGACCCTTTGTGTCACGTGACCCTACCCCTTCCTCCATCCACACGCAACGCTCTACGGAAAGCGACGGGACTTACTTTGTACCAGTGGATGTCCGGCAGAGGCTTCCCTTCCACCACAATGGCGAATCTGGCCGTCTCCTCCGGGCTCACCTCAATGTCCTCCATGATGGACTCGAACCGCGGTGCCTCTGAAACAGGAGGCGTAGGGTTAATCCATCCGTTGGAGGATCGACGAACCGCCGAGGGCTCCAGATCTGCTAAATACCTCCCCTTGTCCCCCGCCCCCCCCGTGCCCGTTTCCTCCTCTCCTCACCTGAAGGAGCTGCCTCCTCCCGCACTCGAAGTCCTCCGGTGACGGGGAACGCTCCAGCACCGTGCCTGTGTGGCCATTCCTCACACAGTGTCAGCGGACCATGGGAACCTCACTCGATGTTCACACTCTCACCAGAAATGGACTCACCAGACAGTGCCAGCCCTGGCTCACTCACTCACTCACGCCTCATAGGTAGAACCAGGAATGAGGTTCTGCTGAGGGAGTTTGAGGAGCGAGGGTCCAAATTAATAAGCAGAACCTCAAAGGTAACGATCTCTGGATTACTACCTGAGCCACCCACAAATTGGCATCGTGGTGTGGGAGACAGGGGTTTCGATTCATGGGGCACTGGCACCAGTACTGGGGAAAGAGGGAGCTGTTCCGGGCTCCACTTAAACCGGGCCGGGGCCAGAGTCCTGGTGAATCGAATAATTAGGGCGGTAGATAGGACTTTAAACTAAAAGAGGGGGGATTGCGGGAGGGGTGGGGGAGGGGTTCAGGTAAGGGTAAATTTATAAATCTAAAGAGAAAAGTCAAAGCCACAGAGCAGTGGAGCGATTCGGGTAAAGATAAGCAGAGTGTGACAGGAAGGCTCAGAGAGTTTAACGGTAATAGTGCATCAGTGAATAAGGTCAAAGCAGGGAAAAATAGTAAAATAGTTAAAATTAAAGGTGCTTTATCTGAATGCACGAAGCATTCGTAACAAGATAGACGAATTAATGGCACAAATAGAGATAAATGGGTTTGACCTAATAGCCATTATTGAGACGTGGTTGCAGGGTGACCAAGGTTGGGAACTAAATATTCCAGGGTACTTGACTTTTTGAAAGGACAGACAGGATGGAATAGGAGGGGGTGTAGCCCTGATAATAAAGGATGACATAAGGACAGTGGTGAGAAAGTATCTTGGCTCAGAGGATCAGGAAGTAGAATCAGTCTGGGTGGAGATAAGAAATATCAAGGGACAGAAAACACTGTGGGAGTAGTTTATAGGCCCCCTAATAGTAGTTATACTGTTGGACAGAGTATTAATCAAGAAATAAGAGGAGCTTGTAACAATGGTAATGCAATAATCATGGGGGTCTTTAATCTTCATATAGACTGGGCAAATCAAATCGGCAAAAGTAGTTTGGAGGACGAATTCATGGAATGCATTTGAGGCAGTTTCCGAGAACAATACGTTGTGGAACCAACCAGGGAACAGGCTATTTTATATATCTTGTCTTGTGTAATGTAATTAGTAATCTCATAGTAAAGGATCCCCCGGGGAAGAGTGATCATAATATGATAGAATTTCATATAGAGTTTGAGAGTGAAGTACTCAAGTCCGAAACTAGAGTCTTAAACTTAAACAAAGCCAATTACATAGGTATGAGGGGTGAGTTGGCTAAAGTTGATTGGGAAATTAGATTAAAAGATATGACAGTAGATAAGCAATGGCGAACATTTAAAGAAATATTTCATAATTCTCAACAAATATACATTCTGTTCAGGAATAAAAACCCTTCGGGAAAAGTGATCCATCTGTGGCTAATTAAAGAAGTTAAGGATAGTATTAGATTAAAAGAAGAGGCTTATAATGTTGCCAAGAAGAGTAGTAAGTCTGAGGATTGGGAGAGTTTTAGGAACTAACAAAGGATGACCAAAAAATTGGTGAAGAGGGAGAAAATAGAATTGGAGTAAACTAGCAAGAAATATAAAAACTGATTGTAAGAGCTTCTACAAGTATGTAAAAAGGAAGAGAGTAGCAAAAGTAAACATTGGTCCCTTAGAGGCTGAGACGGGAGAAATTATAATGGGGAATAAGGAAAGGGCAGAGACATTAAACAAATATTTTGTATCTGACTTCGTAGTAGAAGACTCAAAAAACATACCAGGAATAATGGGAAGCCAAGGGGCAAATGAGAGTGAGGAACTTAAAGTAGCTAATATTAGTAAAGAAAAAGTACTGGACAAACTAATGGGACTAAAAGCCAACAAATCCCCATGACCTGATGGCCCACATCGAGGGTTCTAAAAGAGGTGGCTGCAGAGATAGTGGATGCATTGGTTGTGATCTTGCAAAAACTCCCTGGATTCCAGAATGGTCCCAATGAATTGGAAGGCAGCAAATGTAACCCCGCTATTCAAGAAAGGAGGGAGAGAGAATTCAGAGAACTACAGGCCAGTTAGCCTGACATTAGTCGCAAGGAAAATGCTGGAATCCATTATTAAGGAAGTGGTAACAGGGCATTAGAAAATCATAATATGATTAGGCAGAGTCAACATCGTTTTATGAAAGGGAAATCGTGTATGACAAACCTACTGGAGTTTTTTGAGGATGTGACTAGCAGGGTAGATAAAGGGGAACCAATGGATGTAGTATATTTGGATTTTCAAAAGCCATTTGATCAGGTGCCACATAAAAGGTTGTTACACAAGATAAGGGATTGGTTAACGGACAGAAAACAGAGAATAAGAATAAATGGGTCATTCTCAGGTTGGCTGGGTGTAACTAGTGGGGTGCCGCAAGGATCAGTGCTTGGGCCTCAGCTATTTACAATCTATATTAATGATTTAGATGAAGGGATCGAGTGTAATGTAGCCAAGTTTGCTAATGATATAAAGCTAGATGGGAAAATAAGCTGAGGAGGACACAAAGGGTCTGCAAAGGGATATAAACAAACCAAGCACTGGGGCTCATTTCTAGAGGGATAGAATTGAAAAGCAGAGAAGTTGTTCAACTTGTATCGAACCTTGGTTACACCGCACTTGGTGGTGAACAGTTCCGGTCTCCATATTATAAAAAGGATATAGAGCCACTGGAGATGGTGCAAAAAAGATTTATAAGGATGATACCAGAACTGAGTGGATATACTGATCAGGAAAGGCTGAACAGGCTGGGACTCTTTTCTCTAGAAAAGAGAAGACTGAGGGGTGACCTGATAGAGGTCTTTAAGATTATGAAAGGGTTTGATAGGGTAGATGTAGAGAAGGTGGTTCCACTTGTGGGGAAGACCAGAACTAGAGGTCATAAATATAAGATAGTCACTAATAAATCCAATAGGGAATTCAGGAGAAACTTCTTTACCCAGAGAGTGGTTAGAATGTGGAACTCGCTCCCACAAGGAGTAGTTGAGGCAAATAGCATAGATGCATTTAAGGGCAAGCTGGATAAACACATGAGGGAGAAAGGAATAGAAGGATATGCTGATAGGGTGAGATGAAGTAGGGAGGGGGGAGGCTCGTGTGGAGCATAAACACCGGCATGGACCAGTTGGGCTGAATGGCCTGTTTCTGTGCTGTAGATTCGATGTAACTGGATTTGAGTCCCATCCCGTGACGTGCCTCTTGCCGAGTGGTTCGGCTTCTGCCCTCCCGCAGTGACCGAGGCTCCAGCAAACAACGAGAGAATGTTCTCACCTGCCAGTTGCAGGGCTATCCGGCAAGTGTCCCCTCCGTGCTTGTTGCTGGCCGTGAACACAATCTCCCCGACCTCCGGTCTGCCAACTTTCACCATCTTCAGCGTGTGCTGGTCATCGTCGGGCATGCTCAGCTCGTACACGCGGGGTCTGTTGGTCAGTTCCACACCGTTCCTACCGGCAGTTAACCAGGTGAGAGAGATAAAACTCAATAACTGGCCTTCGACAAATGAATACACTTCTGGGCTGTATAAGAATGAAGCTCAGTCGTATCGTTAGAAGTCATTGGTCGGGAAATTCCTCGAATCTGCCCCCGAGTAACTTCACCGGATGTGTGGTGGAACTCTGTTTATGTGCCTACTTCCACCTCCGTAACATCGCCCGTCTCCGCCCCCTGCCTCAGCTCATCTGCTCTGAAACCCTCATCCATGCCTTTGTTACCACCAGACTCGACTATTCCAATGCTCTCCTGGCCGGCCTCCCATCTTCCATCCTCCATAAACTTCAGCTCATCCAAAACTCTGCTGCCCCGTATCCTAACTCGCACCAAGTCCCGTTCTCCCATCACCCCCTGTGCTCGTTGACCTACTTTGGCTCCCAGACTGGAAACGCCTCGATTTTAAAATTCTCATCCCGATTTTCAAATCCTTCCGTGGCCTCGCCCCCTCCCTATCTCTGTAACCTCCTCCAACCCAACAACCCTCTGAGATCTCTGCGCTCCTCCAATTCTGGCCTCTTGCACATCCCCGATTTTCATCGCTCCACCATTGGCGGCCGTGCCTTCAGCTGCCTAGGCCCTAATCTCTGGAATTACCTCTCTAAACCTCTCACCTCCTTTAAGAGGCTCCTTAAAACCTACCTCTTTGACCAAGCTTTTGGTTACCTGCCCTAATGTCTCCTTATGTGGCTCGGTGTCAAATTTTGTTTGATAATCGCTCCTGTGAAGCACCTTGGGATATTTTATTATGTTAAAGGCGCTGTATAAATGCAAGTTGTTGTTGTTTGTAAACCACGACACGGAAGCAGATTTGAGGATTTCCTTGACCGCTACGTCCAGCTCCTCCTCACGTTGCCATGATAACCTCATCCTGTCCGCCTGGTATTTTAATAAACACCTGTTCATCTATGCAACCACGGTAACTATAATAATCCTCAGCTACAAGAGCAGGTCAGAGGCTGGGTATTCTGCGGCGAGTGACTCACCTCCTGACTCCTCAAAGCCTTTCCAACACCTACAAGGCACAAGTCAGGAGTGTGATGGAATACTCTCCACTTGCCTGGATGAGTGCAGCTCCAACAACACTCAAAAAGCTCGACACCATCCAGGACGAAGCAGCCCGCTTGATTGGCACCCTATCCACCACCCTAAACATTCACTCCCTTCACCACCGGCGCACAGTGGCTGCAGTGTGTACCATCCACAGGATGCACTGCAGCAACTCACCAAGGCTTCTTCGACAGCACCTCCCAAACCCGCGACCTCTACCACCTAGAAGGACAAGAGCAGCAGGCACATGGGAACAACAACACCACCTGCACGTTCCCCTCCAAGTCACACACCATCCCGACTTGGAAATATATCGCCGTTCCTTCATCGTCGCTGGGTCAAAATCCTGGAACTCCCTTCCTAACAGCATTTTTTCTTAATTCATTTTTGGTACGTGGACATCGTTGGTGAGGCCGGCATTTATTGCCCATTCCTAGTTTCCCCTTGAGAAGGTGGTGATGAGCCGCCTTCTTGAACCGCTGCAGTCCGTGTGGTGATGGTCGTTCCACCGTGCTGTTCGGTCGGGAGTTCCTTCACCACATGGACTACAGCGGTTCACGAGGGCGGCCCTCCACTGGCTTCTCAAGGGGCAACTAGGGATGGACAATAAATTGCCGGCCTTGCCAGCGACGCCCACAAAAAACAATCAACAGAAAACACTGGTTTAGATACAATTATGAAATGGTGATCACACCTTGACTAGAAGGAGGAAACGTTGAGGAAAGGGGAAGCTGGGAGGCCTGCTCCCAACATCCTCCCACTCACGCCCAGAGGCACAGCAGCAGAGGCTCTCCGTTACCTTGTCCAGGAGACGTCAGCCTGCACGTGATTCAGCGTACAGGTAATGCAGCTGCTTTGATTTTCCACAGCAAACACAACATCTGGCCTGTCGATGATACAGGGAGCTTCTTCCAGATAGGGACCTGCGAAAAGGAGGAAGAGGAGAGCTCACAGATACCCAAAGGTTGGAGGCATACTTACGTTTATATGGTGCCTTGATTATAGCATCGAAACATTTCAGCATGCTTTCACACAGGGGAGACCAGAACTAGGGGCCATTAATATAAGATAGTCACTAATAAATCCAATAGGGAATTCAGGAGAAACTTCTTTCCCCAGAGAGTGGTGAGAATGTGGAACTCGCTCCCACAAGGAGTAGTTGAGGCGAATAACAGAGATACATTTAAGGGGAAGCTCGATAAACACATGAGGGAGAAAGGAATAGAAGGATATGCTGATAGGGTGAGATAAAATAGGGAGGCAGGAGGCTCGTGTGGAGCATAAACACCAGCATAGACTAGTTGGGCCAAATTTCCTTCTGAATTGCCGTGACTGTTGTCATGTAAACAAACATAAACATGAGATGGATGAACAGGTTTTCAAGGTGTTGATTGAGGGATGCATGCTGATAAGGGCACAGGAGAACACTCTGCTCTTTGTGTGCCAGCTGTGGCTCAGTGGGCAGCACTCTCGCCTCTGAGTCAGAAAGTGGTGGGTTCAAGTCCCACTCCAGAGACTCGAGCACAAAACCCAGGCTGACACTCCAGTCTTTTCTAATAGGGCCGTGAGGCCTTTTACATCCAGCTGAGAGGGCAGACAGAGCCTTGGGTTTGACGGCTCATTTCAAAGTCAGCCCTTACCAACAGTGCAGCACTCCCCCAGTACTGGCAGCGTCGGCCTAGGTTATGTGCCCAAGTCTCCAGAGTGGGACTCTGAACCCACAACCTTCTGACTCAGAGGCGAGAGTGCTGCCCACTGAGCCATGGCTGGCACCCAAAGGGCAGAGGCTCTTCCGCCCTTGGGATGCAGAGTGAGGTCAGACACCGGGAGGCGTCATGGTGTCACTGAGCACTGGAGAACCAACATGGAGCAGAGCGACTCAAGCCTGGTCCCCATCCCGCGGTGGGACTACATCCCAAGGAGCCGATCGGAGGCTAGGCGGGGAGTATAGCAAGCAGCCCATCTGCTTTGTGCCCCCGCCAAAGTTTCTAACTACCCCATCCCACCTCTGATGCAACGATGTTAACTATGTCACTCCCTCTTCCTGTTTTCAATAGAAATGCATCATTGAGCCTGGTAGGTTTTAATTCCACACAAGCAATCGTCCTAATCCCATGTTTCTGCTCGATTCCCATAGGCACTTCTGCCCCTTTCCTTCGATCACCTATCTAACCCATTCTTAAATGTTGCCATGGTCTCTGCTTCAATCGCTAACTCCGATAACGCATTCTACAGCCTCACAACCCTCCTGTGTAAAAAAAAAGATTCTTCTGCTCTCTGTCCTAAAGCTCTAACATTTCATCTTATATCTACGTCATTCTAGACGCAACCACTGGAACATAGAAACAGGAGGAGGCCATTCAGCCCATCGAGCCTGCTCCACCATTCAATTAGATCATGGCTGATCTGTGTCTTAACTCCATTTACCCGCCTTGGTTCTGTAACCCTTAATACCCTTAACTAACAAAAAATCCATCACTGGAAACAGCGGGGGCAAAATTCAACCACAGTGGAGACGCAAATCAGGCGGTAACTGATTACCCGCCCATTATACACCCTGACCGGCTCTCTATTCAATTGAAGTCAGTGGAAAGACAATGAAGTGGGGCGAATTACGGGTCATTATGTGTTTTGTGCCCCTCCAAAGTTTCTTTTATTAAAATTCATTCTCGGGATGTGGGCGTCGCTGGCAAGGCCGGCATTTATTGCCCATCCCCAGTTGCCCTGAACTAAGTGTCTCACTGGGCCCCTAAGTTAAGAGTCAACCACATTGGTGTGGGACTGGAGTCACGTATATAGGCCCAGACCGGGTAAGGACGGCAGGTTTCCTTCCCTACAGGGACATTAGTGAAACCAGTTGGGTTTTTACGACAATCTGACAGCTTCACGGTCACTTTTACTGAGACCAGCTTTTTATTCCCAAATTCTCAAACTGCCCATTGTGGGAATGTGAACCCTTGTTCTCCAGATTACTAATCCAGGACTCCGGATTGCCGGTCCGGGACTCCGGATTACCGGTCCAGTAACATAACCACTACACTACCACCCCCACTCTGTCTCATCTCTGATTCAACGACTTGGGCGTGATTAGCCCACGATTTTCCAACCATGTAACGGAAGGGGTGAGATGCAGTAGGGAGGGAGGAGGCTCGTGCGGAGCATAAACACCAGCATAGACCAGCTGGGCCGAATGGCCTGTTTCTGGGCTGTAAATTCTATGGAACGTGACTCCCCCCTTTCTGTTTTTGAATAAAATAACAGTGAGCCTGGGCTGATGAATCAGGCCGTCCCTGCCCACTCCGTTACATTCTCACCTGCTCCTGTTTTATTCAGGAGCTTTCTCTCCCTCACTCTGGAGCGAGCTGGTAACCAGAGCACGGGCCCTTACCTCGGTCCAACAGTTTGATGGGTTCTGAGACGGGGGAGGGTTTGCTGCAGTTCTTGGAGGTTGCGCTCTGGACCCTGAACAGGTACTGGACGCCTTTGTTGAGCGACTGAATGGTGTAGGTGGTGTCCTTGATGTTGGCTTTCAGCACATGCCACTGAGCTGTGCCCATCACCTGGCTCTGAATTACATAGGTCAGCGTGGCAGGATCTGAAAAAATAACACAGACTAACCATTACCAGACACAATGGAGCTTACATACATGGGCACTCAATAGTCATTTCTTCACTCTGTGTTCCCAGCTGCGAGTTTCACCCACTAAGATTACTGCCCATGGGATTAAAGGGACAGTGACAGCGTGGATACAAAATTGGCTGTGGGACAGAAAGCAGAGAGTAGTGGTGAACGGTTGTTTTTCAGACTGGAGGGAAGTATACAATGGTGTTCCCCAGGGGTCAGTATTAGGACCACTGCTCTTTTTGATATATATTAATGATCTGGACTTGGATATAGAGGGTATAATTTCAAAGTTTGCAGATGACACAAAACTCGGAAATGTAGTAAACAATGCGGAGGAAAGAAACAGACTTCAGGAGGACAGAGACAGACTGGTGAAATGGGCAGACACATGGCAGATGGAATTTAACACAGAGAAGTGTGAAGTGATACATTTTGGTAGGAAGAATGAGGAGAGGCAATATAAACTAAATGGTACAATTTTAAAGGGGGTGCAGGAACAGAGAGACCTGGGGGTGCACATACACAAATCTTTGAAGGTGGCAGGACAAGTTGAGAAGGCTGGTAAAAAACCATATGGGATCCTGGGCTTTATTAATAGAGGCATAGAGTACAAAAACAAGGAAGTTATGCTAAACCTTTATAAAACACTGGTTAGGCCTCAGCTGGAGAATTGTGTTCAATTCTGGGCACCGCACTTTAGGAAGGATGTCAAGGCCTTCAAGAGGGTGCAGAGGAGATTTACTAGAATGATTCCAAGGATGAGGGACTTCAGTTACATGGAGAGATTGGAGAAGCTGGGGTTGTTTTCCTTAGAGAGAGAAGGTTAAGAAGAGATTTGATAGAAGTGTTCAAAATCATGAAGGGTCTAGACAGAGTAGATAGAGAGAAACTGTTCCCTCTTGATAGAGTAAATAAGGAGAAACTGTTTCCAGTGGCAGAAGGGTCGGTAACCAGAGGACACAGATTTAAGGTGATCGGCAAAAGAACCAGAGGGGAGATGTGGAAACATTTTTTTACTCAGCGAGTTGTTCTGATCTGGAATGCGCTGCCTGAAAGGGCGGTGGAAGCAGATTCAATAATAACTTTCAAAAGGGAAATAGATAAATACATGAAGGGAAAAAATTGCAGGGTTATGGGGAAAGAGCAGGGGAACGGGACCAATTGGACAACTCTTTCAAAGAGCTAGCACAGGCATGATGGGCCGAATGGCCTCCATCTGTGCTGTAACATACTATGACACTAAGAGCACTTGTTGGAAATTTGGATGTATGTTGCCCACAATTTTCCAACCGTTAATTTAGACGGTTGGAAAACCACACACTGCGAACACCCTAGTTTCCAATGTGCACTCCCAATTGGCAGAGTGTGTGTGTGTGTGTGTGTGTGTGTGTGTGCCTGCACGCGTGCCTGTTAGTGAAAGGTTTTTTTAATGTATTCATTCTCAGGATGTGGGCGTCGCTGGCGAGGCCGGCATTTATTGCCCATCCCTAATTGCCCTCGAGAAGGTGGTGGTGAGCCGCCTTCTTGAACCGCTGCAGTCCGTGAGGTGAAGGTTCTCCCACAGTGCTGTTAGGAAGGGAGTTCCAGGATTTTGACCCAGCGACGATGAAGGAACGGTGATATATTTCCAAGATGGGATGGTGTGTGACTTGGAGGGGAATGTGCAGGTGATGGTGTTCCCATACACCTGCTGCCCTTATCTTTCTATGCTTATTTACTTGTGAACATCTCTGCCTATGTGTCTCTCCATGTTAATGCGTGTATTGTTATGATGTGTATTTTTGTAATAATATAGACCAAGGCTGTAGTTCCATGCCTATATGTCAAGGATGAGTTTGAGACACTGAGTCAAACACTTTGCTCGTTTATTAAAGATTAAATGAAGATAGGCTCCCATCGAGGTTACAAAAGATGTTTTGCTGTGGAAGAATGCTCCTCACAGTAGGTTAAGCTCGACCTTCTCTCCTCTCTCTCTCCCATTCCAGAGACTTGAGCACAAAATCCAGGCTGACACTCCAGTGCAGTACTGAGGGGGTGCAGCACTGCCTGCCCCTCTCAGGTGGATGTAAAAGATCCCACGGGCACTATTTCGAAGATCGGCAGGGGGAGTTCTCCCCGGTGTCCTGGGCCAATATTTATCCCTCAACCAACATCACCAAAAACAGATGACCTGGTCACTATCCCATTGCTGTTTGTGGGATCTTGCTGTGTGTAAATTGGCTACCGCGTTTCCTACATTACGACAGTGAGTACACTTCAAAAGTACTTCATTGGCTGCAGAGCGCTTTGGAACGTCCTGAGGTCATGAAAAGTGCTGTATAAACTCAACTCTTTCTTTCTCTCTCTCCTCCTTCTCTCTCTCCTCCTTCTCTCTCTCTCCTCTTTCAGTTGCTTCTTCCAAGTTATGGCTACAATCTCACTCCATTTAAACTGTGTCCAGCTGCACCAATCCACAGTTATCTGCAATCCATAAACTTTATACCCACTTTTGCTACTGGTCTGTATTAGTGTTGTATCAAGACGTTCCAGGCTACCTGAACATTTACCCCTCTATTCTGATGGTGATCACCCTCCTTGCTTTGCACCATCATCCCTTTTGTCATTTAATCACTCCTGCCCTCCACCCTATCACAGACCTTCCCTTTTGTTCTTTCCTCCCCTCCCTTTCCCAGGCTCTGAACTTGTTTAAAAACAATGCAATTCATACTTTCCACCACCAGGGGGGGCCCCAATCTTTTAAAGGCAGGCTGTCTCTTAAAAATCTCTTAAAGGTAGCCGGTACCTGTTATTTGCTAAAAATAACAGTCTGCTGTCTGAACGGAGATCAGACATCGCACACGTAAAACACAGATGCAGCTCCCGTCCCTATGTTTACAAACTGATGAGTTATGTTGAAACATTGAATAAAGTTTGCGCACCAACTATATCCCACATCCTCCAATCTGTTCGCCAGATCTCACCAATCTGCCGATCTGAGTTGGTACCAGGCCTGTGAGAGTGCGTGCACCAAGGTTCTCTGCTGATGCACTAGAGGCCTTGGTGCAAGAGGTGGACAGAAGGAGGGACATCCTATATCCGCGGGGGGGGGGGGACAAGAGGCCCTCCAGCCAAATGGTCAAAAGGCAGTGGGAGGCAGCGGGGGACAAAGTCAATGCCAGGCGCACAGCATCATGAACATGGATGCAGTGCAGGAAGAAGTTCAATACTTTGACACGAGTGGTCAAGGTGAGTGAGGTCAACTGTCAAGTGGCGTCTCCTACCAACTGCACCACTGGCCGCATCCACTGCTCCCCGCACTAAACCCCCGTCACCCACTTACCAACAAACTCTTTCCATCAGCACTCAACTCTTCCAATCAGATGCTTCCTCTCACCCTTACACATTACCACTGTTGCAAGCCGCCCACCCACAACTCACAGGTCACACACACTGGCAGCTATTCAACCATGACAGGCACATCACCCAGACACACGTCTCGCTTTCTTGCAGGAGAAGGTGGTGCATATCAGGAGGCAGCAAGTGGCAGTGGCATTTAGCCCCTCGAGCCTGTTCCACCGTTCAATGAGATCATGGTGGACCTGTGACCTAACTCCACATCCCTTAATACCCTTGGTTCACAGAAATCTATCAATCTCAGATTTAGAATTCACAAGTGAGCTAGCATCAACTGCTGTTTGCAGAAGAGTTTCCCAAACTTCTCCCACCCTTTGTGTGTAGAAGCATTTCCTAACTTCACTCCTGCATGTCCTGGCTCTAAATGTTGGGCTATGTCTCCTCATCCTAGAACTCAAGTCTAGGAGACCTCCAAAAACAGTTACAAATGTCTCGGCAGCCAGAAGTAATAATCCAGCCACTAACCTGTAAATCCTGCATAGTCCCTTTAAATAGTGCTGGTGGGGGGTCCTCCAGGCACTCTAAGACACGTTCAGATGGTCGGGGTTAAGACTGTGCGTTGAGTTGAGCGTTAAATCTCAAGATGGTGTTTGTCACTTTAAATCCGCGATGCACATTGATTGTATCCATTTTCTCCTTACTTTACATGCTTCTGGCGTTCGGTATTTGCGCCTGCGCTAACTCCTATACCAAGAAACAACGGGCGCTACACGGCCCAATTTAGCGCCCTTTAACTCTTTAACGTCTTCCAGTTCTGACGAAAGGTCTTCGACCTGAAACGTTAACTCTGTTTCTTTCTCCACAGATGCTGCCTGACTTGCTGGGCTTCTCCAGCATTTTCTGTTTTTATTTTATATTGTATCAGGAGATATTAGGACAGGTGAACAAAAGCTTGGTCAAATAGGTAGGTTTTAAGGAACGTCTTAAAGGAGGAGAGAGAGGCGGAGAGGTTCAGGGAATGAATTCCAGAGCTTAGAGCCGAGGCAGCTGAAGGCAATGGTGGAGCGTTGAAAATCGGGGAGGCGCAAGAGGCCAGGATTGGAGGAGCGCAGAGATCTCGGGGTGGGGGTTGTTGGGCTGCAGGAGATTACAGAGATAGAGAGGGGGCGAGGCCATGGGGTAATTTAAACGCGAGGATGAGAATTTTTAAAATCAAGGTATACCTGGACCGGGAGCCAATGTAGGCCAGCGAGCACAGGGGTGATGGGTGAACGGGACTTGGTGCGAGTTAGGATACGGGGCAGCAGAGTGCAAAGCCAATACATTTCCCACGATGAGTGCAGAATTTTGATTGAGTTTGCCACAAGGAATGGGAAGGAAGAAGTTGTCTTTTTTACCCAGTTTATAACGAAGTGTTAAAAGAGAGGCCAATGTCACCGCTAGTTCACCTCAGGTTTTTGTTGAATGTCAACCAGATGTGGTTTGGCTGGCAGGGGATGAAAGAACTTGCATTTATATAGCGCCTTTCACGACCTCAGGGTGTCCCAAAGAACTTTACAGCCAATAAAGTACTTTTGAAGTGTAGTGTAGGAAACGCGGCAGCCAATTTGCGCACAGCAAGATCCCACAAACAGCAATGTGATAAATGACCAGATAATTTATTTTATTGATATTGGTTGAGGGATAAATATTGGCCAGGATACTGGGGAGAACTCCCCTGCTCTTCTTTGAAATGGTGCCAAGAGATCCTTTACGTCCACCTTAGAGGGCAGACGGGGCTTCAGTTTAAGGTTTCATTCGAAAGACGGCACTTCCGACAGTGCAGCACTCCCTCAGTACTGGCACTGGGAGTGTCAGCCTGGATTATGTGCTCAAGTCCCGAACCCACAAGCTTCTGACTCAGAGGATATAACTAGCGGGGTAGATGAAGGGGAACCAGAGGCTGTAGTATATTTGGGTTTTCAAAAGGCATTCGATAAGGTGCCACATAAAAGGTTGTTACACAAGATAAGGGCTCATGGGATTAGGGGTAATATCTTAGCATGGATAGAGGATTGGTTAATGGACAGAAAACAGAGTAGGAATAAACGGGTCATTTTCAGGTTGGCAGGCTGTAACTAGTGGGGTGCCGCAAGGATCAGTGCTTGGGCCTCAGCTGTTTACAATTGTTTTCAATGACTTAGATGAAGGGACTGAATGTAATGTATCCAAGTTTGCTGACGATACAAAGCTAGGTGAGAAAGTAAGCTGTGAGGAGGGCACAAAGAGGCAGCAAAGGGATATAGACAGGTTAAGTGAGTGGGCGAGAAGGTGGCAGATGGAGTATAATGTGGGGAAATGTGAGGTTATTCACTTTGGAAGGAAGAACAGAAAAACAGAATTTTTTTTTAAAAGGTGAGAGACTAAGAAATGTTGGTAGAGGGATTTGGGTGTCCTTGTACATGAATCACAGAAAGTTAACATGCAGGTACAGCAAGCAATTAGGAAGGAAAATGGCATGTTGGCCTTTATTGCAAGGGGGTTGGAGTACAAGAGTAAGGAAGTCTTGCTGCAATTATTTAGGGCTCTGGTGAGACCTCACCTGGAGCACTGTGTACAGTTTTGGTCTCCTTATCTAAGGAAGGATATAGTTGCCTTAGAGGTGGCACAACAAAGGTTCACTAGATTAATTCCTGGGATGAGAGGGTTGTCCTATGAGGAGAGATTGAGTAGAATGGGCCTATACTCTCTGGAGTTTAGAAAAATGAGAGGTAATCTCATTGAAACGTATAAAATTATTAGAGGGATTGACAGGGTAGATGCTGAGAGGTTGTTTCCCTTGGCTGGAGAGTCTAGAACCAGCGTGATAGTCTCAGGATAAGGGGTCGGCCATTTAGGACTGAGATGAGGAGGAATTTCATCACTCAGAGGGTTGTGAATCTTTGGAATTCTCTACCCCAGAGGGCTGTGGATGCTGAGTCATTGATTATATTCAAGGCTGCGATCGATAGACTTTTAGAACTAAGGGAATCAAGGGATATGGGGATCGGGCAGGAAAGTGGAGTTGAGGTCAAAGATCAGCCATGATCCAATTGGATGGCGGAGCAGGCTCGAGGGGTGATATGGCCTACTCCTGCTCCTATTTCTAATATTCTTATGTTCTTAGAGGTGAGAGTGTTATCCAATGAGCCAAGGCTGATACATCTGTATAAATAAGCACTCCCAACGCAAGGTCTGGGTCTTAATTTCACTGCAACAGATTTTGGATTTGGTTTAAAAGCTTCATAAAGGACTGTGGAAAGCAGGAAGTGTAACTTTGGTCGACGTATGTGAGTAACTAGGCATCGTTTATACTTTCAAGTGGGAATAAAGGAAGGTGAGAGGGTGAGTCAGCTCCACACACTGCAGATTGCACACAGTTCAACATACAAACAAGGTGGGAGTGAGAAAAACTGTTCGACACAGAAAGCTTGCTCTGTCCTCACGTCTCCTGTCCTATATCTAACCCGCGCTGTACCTGCCCTGGGAGTGTTTGATGGGACAGTGTAGAAGGAGCTTTACTCTGTATCTAACCCGTGCTGTACCTGCCCTGGGAGTGTTTGATGAGACAGTGTAGAGGGAGCTTTACTCTGTATCTAACCCGTGCTGTACCTGCCCTGGGAGTGTTTGATGGGACAGTGTGGAGGGAGCTTTACTCTGTATCTACCCCGGGCTGTAGCTGCCCTGGGAGTGTTTGATGGGACAGTGTAGAGGGAGCTTTACTCTGTATCTACCCCGGGCTGTACCTGCCCTGGGAGTGTTTGATGGGACAGTGTAGAGGGAGCTTTACTCTGTATCTACCCCGCGCTGTACCTGCCCTGGGAGTGTTTGATGGGACAGTGTAGAGGGAGCTTTACTCTGTATCAAACCCGTGCTGTACCTGCCCTGGGAGTGTTTGATGGGACAGTGTAGAGGGAGCTTTACTCTGTATCTACCCCGGGCTGTACCTGTCCTGGGAGTGTTTGATGGGACAGTGCAGAGGGAGCTTTACTCTGTATCTACCCCGGGCTGTACCTGCCCTGGGAGTGTTTGATGGGACAGTGTAGAGGGAGCTTTACTCTGTATCTAACCCGCGCTGTACCTGCCCTGGGAGTGTTTGATGGGACAGTGTAGAGGGAGCTTTACTCTGTATCTAACCCGTGCTGTACCTGCCCTGGGAGTGTTTGATGGGACAGTGTCGAGGGAGCTTTACTCTGTATCTACCCCGGGCTGTACCTGCCCTGGTAGTGTTTGATGGGACAGTGTCGAGGGAGCTTTACTCTGTATCTACCCCGGGCTGCACCTGCCCTGGGAGTGTTTGATGGGACAGTGTAGAGGGAGCTTTACTCTGTATCTAACCCGTGCTGTACCTGCCCTGGGAGTGTTTGATGGGACAGTGTAGAGGGAGCTTTACTCTGTATCTAACCCGTGCTGTACCTGCCCTGGGAGTGTTTGATGGGACAGTGTAGAGGGAACTTTACTCTGTATCTACCCCGGGCTGTACCTGCCCTGGGAGTGTTTGATGAGACAGCGCTAAGTCCAGCAGATACATTAAACATCCGTGTATGAGCCGTACCCCCAGGCCCGTACGATGCGCTCCATTTGTTTGTTACCTATTGATGGGTCAAGTTTCTTCGGTTTGTTCCACTGAAGTGTCACTGTCCGACCGGTCACTCCGGCCACCACAGCTGGACCATTGGGTGGGTCGGGCACCACATCTGGATTAAAGCCAAACAACATGAGCAACAATATTTCGTAACTAACATCTTCTTCCCCTTCCCTCCTACCCCTCCCCTTAGCGGCAAGGTTACCCCACAAACCAACAATGGACAAACTACACAAAACATCACTTGTAACAAATACTAAATCTCTTGTTGGCTTCTCACTAAAGCAACAGCAGTTATGCACCAATGCAAGACCCTCGTCAGCAGGAATGTAAGGCCAACGGGACACTGGTTCAAAGGTGGTTAACACTGCCCTAAACCCCTCGATTAGATTCCAGCCTGTAACTCA